>NC_048318.1:5136866-5488002 GCF_013100865.1 Trachemys scripta elegans
TTGGGTCACGTTATATCAGGGTAGAGGTGTAGTTCAAACCGAGCTCTGGAACCATTCATAGAAATATAGATTTTAAAGGCCAGGAGGAATGGTTTAGATCATCTAGTCTCGCCTCCTGCACATCACAGACCATAGCATTTCATCCACTTACTCCTGTATTGAGCCCAATAGCCTGTGTTTTACTAAAGCATGTCTTCCAGAAAGGCCAGACTTTCCTGACTGGATCTGAAGCCATCAAGAGATGGAGAATCCACCACACCCCTGGAAATCTGTTCTAATGGTCAATCACGCTCACTGTTAAAATACTGAGCCCTATTTCTAAAACGGAGGATATTGAAAGCCAGGATTGCAGGTCAGGACCATTTCTATGTAAAGAAAACACTCAGAGTGTCTCTCCAACTAGAGGAAAAATGAAAAAAAGCTACAGGGAAAGCGTAAACAGCACAACAAGCCAACACATTCATTATCAACTGGTTGATAAGCAACTCTGTATGTTTTATAAGACACTCCCTGTAAGCAGCTTGCCCCAAGATTGTTAGCAGTCACTGGTTGATCCCAACCAGCTCCTTTGCCTCTGACTTTGCTACCAGAGTCGGTTTACTCATCATGCTGGGGAAGATGAGGGGAAATAAATCAAAGGCATGTCGGGGAGGTGGGGGAATAACACACCAATGTGTTTTGGGTTCTTACCTCTTGTTTCCATTGGCTCTGGAAAAGTGAGAGTCCTGGGCAGGCTGAGATGGAAAGCACAATCTGAAACTCGAGGGGGATGATCACTTAAAGAGAGTGAAGAACTTTAGCTTTTTGGACTACGGCTGTACATTGAGCAAATATAAAGTTAGGAACCATTAGGAAAGGGATAAGTAATAAGACCAAAAATATCATAATGCCACTACATAAATCCATGTTACTCTCACCCCTTGAATACTGCATACCGTTCTGGCCACCCCATCTCAAAAAAGATATTAGAATTGGACAGGGTGCAGAAAAGGGCAACAAAAATGACTAGGAGTATGGAACAGCTCCCATCTGAGGAGAGATTAAAAAGACTGACTTGTGCAGCTTGGAAAAGAGAGACAACTGAGCGGGGAATAGAATAGAGATCCATAAAATCATGAATGGTGTAGAGAAAGTAAGTATTATTTACCCCTTCACATTACACAAGAACCAGGGGGTCACCCAATGAAAATAATAGGCCACGGCTTAATACAACATAAGGAAGTATTTGTTCACACAACACACAGTCAATCTGTGGAACTCATTGCCAGGGGATGTTTGGAAAGGCCAAAAGTATAACTGAGTTCAAAAAAATAATTAGATAAGTTCATGCAGGATAGGTCCATCAAAGGCTATTAGCCAAGATGGTCAGGAATACAACCCCATGCTCTGGGTGTCCCTAAGCCTCTGACTGCCAGATGTTGGGACTGGACCACAGGGGACGAATAGCTCAATAAATTGCCCTGTTCTGTCCATTCCCTCTAAAGCATCTGGCACTCAGGGCCGGCTCCAGGGATTTTGCCACCCCAAGCAGTGGGGGGGAAAAAAAGAAAAAGCCGCGATCGCGATCGGCGGCACCTCCACCGCGCCGCTTTCTTCTTCGGCAGCAAGTCCTTCCCTCCGAGAGGGAGCAAGGAACCCGCCAATGAATTGCCGAAGAGCCCGACGTGCCGTCCCTTCCCCTTGGCCTCCCCAAACACCTGCTTGCTGAGCTGGTGCCTGGAGCTGGCCCTGGTGGCACTGGCCACTGTCAGAAGACAGGGTACTGGGCTAGATCGACCACTGGTTTGACCCAGTATGGCCGTTCTTATGTTCTTAAGTCTGCGTCTCTTCTGCTTACTCCAAGGCTCTTTGCTTTCCCAGCGTCTGGCTGAGATAGCGTCCTGGCTGAATGCCAACTGGCTGACGCTCAGCCCAGACAAGACACAGTCAATGTTGGTAGGCAGAAGGAAGCATTTGGGGGAGCTGCTGACAAGTCTGACTCCCACATAGATTGAGGGCATATGCCCACCCATGCCACTAGTCTTGGAGTCATCCCCGCTCATAGATTGCCCGGGGACAGCAAAGGCCCAAAGTGCCTTTGATCTCTGACTAGCCTGGAGACTGTGACCTGGTTGATCTTGCCACATTTTTACTCACCTTGGTCACCTCCAGGTCAGGCAGCTGCAATTCTCTCTGAGTCTGCTTGGAATCTTCCAGATGGCAGGGGATGGGCATGGAGTTTTTGCAGTTTCCATCTTTTCTCCAGGCCATTGGGCCAACGAGGTCCATGGGTGCTCCAGGGCTCAAGCAACCGCTCGAAAAAAAAAATAGTGGGTGCTCAGCACCCACAAGTCACAGTGGTTTTAGGGGAGAGGCGCCGATCAGCTGTTTGGGGGCTGGCAGGAGGTGCTTGGGGGAGGGCGGAGAGCAGCAAGCAGGGGGCCTTGGGGGGGGGGGGGCAGAGCAGGAGACAGGAACAGGCGGGGCGGAGTGGGGGCATGGCCTCGGGGCAGAGCAGGGGTGCAGCACCCACCTGGAAAAATAAAAGGCAGCCCCTGTGGCTCACGCCACAGCTGAAAGGCAGGAAATAGTGCCGCCACTAGCAGCAGCGTAGAACCAAACAAACAAGACTCAGCCCAAAAAGCACCTACAAATCCCCTGCTGGACGCCTTCCCTGTGAGCCTGGAAGCTCTCCTGGGCAGACAGCTGGAGCTGGTGGCGTGGAGCCGCAGCCCCTGACACACTTGGAGAATAGGGATCTGCTTTCAGCTTTCTGACACACCCCCTTTGGACCAAGCTTTCCTCTGAAGATCCCCAGGAGCGAATAGCTGAGGATGGAAGAGGAAGCCCTTTTTGGAACCATAGTTCTCAGAGTCCCTTCTCATCCTACCCAGAGATTGGATGTCTTAACAGCATCGTTCTCCTAGGGTGACCAGACAGCAAATGTGAAAAATCGGGACAGGGGCTGGGGGAGAATAGGAACCTATATAAGAAAAAGACCCAAAAATCGGGACTGTCCCTATAAAATCAGGACATCTGGTCACCCTACATTCTCCTAACACTACAGGAGCGTGTGGAACTGTGTGAAACCAGATGTCCTTGTAACCGACTTTTACTGAGTTATTTATATCCATATAATATTTGACATTTCCTGTTCTATTAAAGGGCTCCAGGTCCCTGACACATTTTAAAAGGGCTCGGATACTACAGGATGGGGGCCATATAAGCACCTGGGTAGAGAGAGAGGACAGTACCTGTGTTTTATGAGTCAACTTTGCCTCCTCGGAACATGGATGTCAAGGCACCAGAGTGGGGAGGGGGATCAGTCTGGTAAATGGATGCACTGAGAAGACAATATTTTGCATTTCTATAGCACCCTTCATGCAGGACTGTCAAACTAGTACTGAATACCAGGGACCCTGGTGAAGGGGTGTGGATTCATCTATGTGCTTATTTGCACCAACCCTTAACGCTGCACCTTTGGCTTAAGGAACCCAAAGTCTGCTAGACCACAATTCGCAGTGTTGTGATTGGGTTCAGCAGACTCCATTTTGGGCATCAATAAAATGGATGTACATAGGTCTAAGGCAGGCTAGTTGGGTTTGTATCTGTACTCCCCTTGCAGCACTGCCGGCTATTGGAGATGGAACCCCAGCCAAACCCTGAATCTGAACGCTCCCAAACTTCAGGGATCCAAACTTAAATATGCCTCCGAGTTTCTGAGCTGTTCCCTGTTTCTATAAGGGGTTGAACCAAAATCCCAGTTCAGATACCACAGTGATAGGCTAAGTAGCAAAACTTTAAGGAGCAAAATGTGATGGGGTGGGAGATGGTTTGAAATCCAGAATGGAAGTTTATAACTAGAATGGCGTTTGTAAGACAGACATTAACAGTTAAGACTGACGACAGTTAATATTCAGAGCATGATATCCCCTCTACTTTCCTACAGTCTAATGCCCAGAAATGAGAGAAGGTGCCCGATCGGTCTCTGTTTAGCAAAGTTTCTTTCACTTTGGAGCACAGTGTAAATAATAATAATTATTATTATTATTAAAAAAAATAGAAGTTGACTGGAATTGTTCTAAATTAAATAATGTTATGTTTCTGAACTGCCACAAGGTGGAAGTGTTTCAGAACATTACTGTTCCAGCTAACCAGGCAACTAGTAGATCTAAACTTGGGTGGAGGATCTGCAATGTTTGTGAACCCCTGTC
Source organism: Trachemys scripta elegans (assembly GCF_013100865.1). Lineage (NCBI taxonomy): Eukaryota > Metazoa > Chordata > Testudines > Emydidae > Trachemys > Trachemys scripta. Next base: position 5,141,060 of record NC_048318.1, read on the forward strand.
TTTCTCTTTCCCCCATTCCAGCTAGCTCCTGTCCACCTTGAAACAGCGTGCTGCTGAATACCTTCACCTCACTGTAGAGTAGTCTTGTTGACAGGTGTAGTGAGGAGAGGAGAAGGAAATGTAATTGGAGGCTACAGTTTGTTGAGCTAAGAACATGCAGAGACCGATTTGCTTAGAGTCTACATGAGCCGCATTGTAGAATTCAGTTAATCATGAACCCACTTGTGAATCAAACCCATAGAGTTAAACAGCAGCTTTTTTGACTCCACCTGGAACAGAGAAAGGGATGTGGTTCGTCAAAAAGAGGTGTGGCTAAGGAGCATTGCCAACTCCCACAATTTGATCATGCATCTCATAGTATCTGGGAATTTTTTTTGTGAAGTTCCAGCAGCTGGAGTCAAGTGATTACAAGAGCATCTCCGCTTTTATTTGAAAATAAAGTAAATTTCTAGCCCTTACGGTTGCAGAGTGAAGTTTGAAAACATGATCCCTAATGGCTCACACACCAGAGGGCTATTAATTTATTATATATTTTAATTCATTCACAATTTGCTTAAATCCATGAGGTAATTTAATTCAGCATTCATTGTCTATTTTAAAACCTTGTGATATTAAGCCACTCTTGTGGCTTTTTAGGGGCCCGACTCAAGATTTTTGTTTGGGGCTGGGCGTGTGGCTTGGTAAGAGGGGCTAGGAGCAGAATTTAGCTGCAGTTTGGGCATGTTTGAGACGCACCTGGCCTGCGTCCACAAGTTTACATACGTTCAAAGCCTGGATCACCTGAAATTGGGCCTCTGGACATTGCAACACATGGTGGCACCAGAGATTGCCCATTGTCTCACTCTGACTGAAGAGGAGTGGGGGGGAGGGGCAGTTGCTGGGTTCCATTTCTTATGGGCATCACCTGGCTTAATTGAAACATACCATCTGTAACAGAACTCACTCACCACTAGGTGCCCCCTTGTAGCCTGCCGTGCATAGCAGCTTTCTCACTGGGCTAGCGCCCCCTGCCACTGATGGCTCTTCCCATGACTTAGCACAGCGCTGGCCTTATGGAAAATGGTGCCCTGGGCCGCTGCTGCCTTTCCGCACTCCCCCCCTTACCCTCAGGCCCCGCTGCCTCCCTCTCTCCATTGTCCCAAGTTCCCTTCTGTGGCCTCGCACCCCAGACCCACCCCAGTCATGGCTTCTTGACCACGTTGCCCACCTGTAAGGCCGGCCCTAACTCATCCCTCCAGCCGGGTCACCATCTTAACTCCACCCCTTCCAGGGTCACAATTATCCAAACTAAAAGTCCCAAAACCACAAACAAAATCTTTCTTCCTCGGGGTGGGGGCTCCTTCTCAGCCTGTAAATCCTCCCCTCCCCCAAGGCTTGATAACCCTTGTGGGGGTGGGGGGCTTGGGGACAGTAGGGAAACCCAGTCCCACCCTTTACTCTGGGTTCTAGCCCAGCTAGGTCTACTCCAGTACCTGTGCTATAGTTTGCCTGGGCCAGCCTCTTAAGCTTGCCTTTGGGTCTCTGTCTCACTGCTGCTTAATCAGGGTCTCTCCCCGGCCTCCCTGTCTGAAGAACTTTCCTTACTCTCAGAGCTTTCTGGGTGGCTCTCTCGCTAGCCCTGTCCCCAGCTGGGCTTTATCATCACTTAAGCCTGGCTCTCATTCCCGGTACTGCAGCCCCCTTCTGCTCTTGATGGGGAATGTGCCTGATTCCCCTACAGGTGCAGCTCGTTCTGTAATCAGGGGGGGGCTTAGCCCCAGACTCTCCAACACCCCCGACCCCCAGCAAGCCACCCTGTTACATTAACAGATGGCATGGTTGGATGCTCACACATCCCTGGCTCTGCCATAGACCTACTGTGTGATGGGGTACACGACGTCCCCTCTTTTTACCTCAGTTTCCCCTGTAGGAAATCAGGGACCTACCTCGCAGGATGGTTGTGAAGATTGACTTTGTTCATGTTTATGGTTCTTTGACTGCAGGATGCTATGATAGGGCTTAATTTGAAGGATCAGAGGAGCAGTTCAGATAAAATGAGAACCTCCCTGAATCATCTCTGAAATCCCAAATGGAGCCAAATGTGCAGTTTTACTGAGGTCCAAAGAAGCTTGGTTAATGTGTGTCTGTTCACCTCTGGATTGGATCAGACCTAGGAATGGAAATACCACGAGAAAGGTGAGTGCTCAAGTATTTGTGACCCAGCTAAAACAAAAAGGGCTAGAGACCTTCTGAGATGGATTCATTCTTCTCATGACCGTTCCAGTGTGGCTCCCAGCTCAGAGTGCTTCAGAGAAACCTGCAAAGGACAGTTGTTGAAGTTCTTCCAGCTAGTTAATTCTCTTTCTCTCCTGGAGGAAGATACAAGAGTACAATCACCCTACCAGGCTGATATCCATCTGACCTCCTGCTGGCTCTTTGCCAGCCCCACTTAGCAAGAACAAGCCCTTAGTAATTCCTCTAAGTCTTGATAGATCCCTGATCTTCAGATAGGGACTAAAAGAGCCCATCCACTCAGCAAGGAGCTGAGTCAGTGGGAATGCCACCTGGGGCTTAGCAATTTGCAACTGCAGCTTAAACACTTGATCATTCCAGATCTCCCCTTTAAAGGCTTAGCCACAGTAGCAGATGAGTGCCAAGGTATCTCGTCAGCTTGTTAACTGAGTCCCAACTGTGAGCAAGAGAGCTTGTGATCAGCACAGCATGGCTGTTGTAATGCTACCTTGCATTCAGAAGCTTCCTTCCCTCTGTGGATCTCAACACGCTTACGAACTCTCTATCCCCATTTTATGGATGAGGAAACTGTGGCACAGAGGGGTCAAATGACATTCCCACAGATTCTAGAATAAGACCCAGGAGTCATGACTCTCCACCCCCTTCTGTAATTGCTTGATTAGCCTAACTCTCCTGCAGCCATAGAGATGTGACATTCATCCCATGATAAGTGGACATGCCTGACTCCAATCTGCAGGAAACCCAAGTTTCCCCATTCTCGTACCAGGGCCTGAACCTCAAGACCCGCCTCTCTTTGTGACTTAGTGCAGATGAATTGGGAATCCTATTAGGTCAGAGTGGGGTGCACCCATACTAGGAGTTTGGAGATGTAGTATATTATGGAACCCTGTAGATAACTAGCTGAGTGATCTGATTGTCTGGAGATGTCTGTTGCAATGGAACATCAATCCAATGGACTGTTCCATTCTCAGTGCTGGAGGTAGAGTTAACACTTTCAGCTCCATAACATCATTTCAATAGAATGGCATCTGTTTCCTTCATGGTCCTTCTGGTCTCACCCAAACAGGTTTGATTCTTATATGAAGAAAGATGCCATTTGAACCAGATTGCTCTTAAAGTTCCTGGAAATACTTCTGACCACAGGTAAGATGGAGCGGTTGGCCAGTTTGGACTGACAGAGGTACGGTCAAATTGCCATTATGTAATACATTTACTATCATTTACTCTCTCATACAATGAGAGAGTATAATTTATCCTAGGATCTCAAGCCCTTTCCAAATATCGAGCCAGATACTGAGCTGGTGTATATTGGCACACCAGCTGAGGATGAAGTCAAGTATTTCCATATTTCTAAATATTATTTTCTACATCACACAGTTTTTTGGTTAGTCTGCTTCTGCACAATGCCCCAGTAAGGTAGGGGATATATTCTTCCTACTTGATAGGTGGGGGAAATGGAGGCACGGAATCACGTGAGGTCACACAGTGAGTCAGCAGCAGGCCTGGGAATAAAACTTTGTTGCCCTGACTCCTAGCCCCTGGTCTAGGCAACATTGCCTCCTCACGAAAAGAAGAATTGTGAAGATTGTCCTGGGGAGTCATTCCACTCCTGGCTCACCCCTGACCTTGCAGCTCAGTAGCATATCTGGGGATCTGACAAAGCGCTGAAGGTTTCTTTTCAAGCAGATTGGTGATGCTCACATATACAGCTGGCGAATAATGGAGTATTTTCCACTGATAATTTAGACTTTTCATTGGGGGAAAAAAACTTGAACATTTTTGGCTAAAATCCAAAACTTTTTGGTCAAAAACTGCCAACAATTGGGGGGAAAAAAAACATTGACTAAAAGCTGCCAGACCCTCAACATATTGGGATTTGGGGGCTCTGGATTTCTGATGCAATACTGAAAGGTTTTGAGGAAAGCAGACACTTGGTGTGAAGTTGTCCATTTAGTCAAAAACCCAGTTTTCCATCAAAACTCTTCTTTTCAACAGAAAATTTTCAACCAGCGCTACTCCCATCTATACCTAGCATTAAGATGGTGTAGCACTTTCCATCCAAGGATCTCAACGTGCTTTGTAATGGTAGGCAGGTATCTAACAGAGAGAGAAACAGACTTGTCCAGGGTTGCAGATCAGAGTAGGGTCAAAGCCAAGATGAGAACCTGCTCCACAATCTACTGTCCTATATATTGGACCACACTGCCGTACTTTGGTGGTTGCCTAGGTTTACCAACATGGGAAGAAAGCCAGCGGGTTTGTACTCTGCTGTTAGCTGCCAACAAGCTACAGGGTGGCATTTGGCACTAGCTGGCTAACAGAAAAGACCCTGGAACATTTGGATACTGTGGTAAAAGATGTGATAGAAAAAGCCCCGCTCCTTTCTCCCAATCTCCACTGCCATGTGCCTAACAAACACAGAAGAGCTTAAAGAACAAACATGCCGTCACCAGATGTTTATAACCTCTGGTGCGACCAGTAAAACAAAAACAACCAAAAAAAAAAAAAAGAGAAAGGCTTTACGAAGCCTGCAGGTTAAATCTTTAGCTGAGAAGGACCTTTCCACCGAAGCATGACAATATTGGCAATACCAGTGTGCAAGGAACATTCCTGCTCCCAGAGACAAGGTACCTTTAACTTGCTAATATACTAAGCTCATGAATTTCAATGGACACCTGACTTCCTTAAGTCTGTAGTGCTATTGTTGCATGGGTATCTATCTAAGGTACTTATATGGCCCCCTATTACTGTAGTATCCACACACACGTCACAATCTTTAACATATTCACCCATGGGGGAGGGGAGGAGGGAAATACTGTCATCATTTTACAGGCAAGGACTTGAGAGAATAAGTGACTAGCATAAGGTCATACATCAAGTCTGTGGCGGAGCAGGGAATTAAACCCATAACTCCGGCTAGCACACTGGACCTCCTGCCTCCAGCCATCATTGCTATGTGAACTAAGTGTAAGCTAACACAGTGATGTCTCCTTGAGTCGGCAGACTGCCGGAAACCAAAGCTCGGCGAGAGAGAACAACACTCCCCTTCAGTGAACTCAGGATTGTGCTCAGTGAAATGGCAGCATAGGGAACTATACTGAGGCTGCTCAAAGCATGCAAGGAAAAAGAGGACCATCAGTATTGCCATCCTTAAGAGATCAGAAACTATGAATCAGACTCTCCAAAACCATGAGATGGGGCCCCAAAAACCATGAGGTTCTTTTTAAAATAATAATAATAATAATAATGATATTGTAGTTTTGGTGTGTCACTTGATTGTTGACTCCCCCAGCCCATCCCCAGTGCATGAGTGACGGGCAGTGTTGCCCACTCTCCCAAATGTATTGGGTAAGAGGATTTTGGCTCCAGCTGCAGGAGCTCGTCTCACCCCCACATCTGCCCATCCCCAGCCCAACAATATTAATACTGCCCCCATCTCGATCTCCAAATCAATTCTGTTCCTGCATCAGTTCTTCCAACCCCATGCATTTGTCCAGCCCTCACCCTCCCATCATTACAGCCCCTTCCCCCTGTCTCTCCTCTGCTCCTCCTGGGGTTTTGCACCCCCCTCTCAGACTTGGGGGGCTCACCTCTGCTCTTTCAAGGGATCCTCCCACGTCCCAGGCCAGGTTCTGCTGGGAGAGAGGAGGAGGAAGGAGCTGTCTGGACCCCCTGATCATGGGAAGGGATGGGGTGTGGAGCTGCCCTGAGGCTCTGGGTCCTTTAGTTTCTTCTTCCCACATCCCCTCCTGCCAGCATGGCTAAGGGTTGCTGAGAGTGAGAACACACGCTCTCCTGCCGCAACTTTGAGCAGCTACTCAACCCCAGGAGATGGGCAGGTGGAGCAGACAGTCCATCAGGAGGGGACTTCCGCCTGGTGGGGCTCCAACTCACAACAGGGCTAAGATAGGCTCCAGCTGTGGCTGAAATTCTGCCCCGGCAAGAACATTGTGAGCATTAGCAACTCCAGGCCATCGACTTGTGAATGGCATCTCGTTCTGTAGTGGGTGGAGTTTGGATTGTGGGTGGAGCTTGGCAGAGAACCCCAGGATGACCTCTTCTTTTGTAAATGGGTGGTCTGGGCCCAGTTACTAAGCAGCCACAGCTGAGCGGGGATCAGCTGATTCCCATATAAAGGGCAGCAGGAAGGTGCAGAAAGGGAGTCCTCAGGCAGGCCAGTGTGGGGATGGAGAGAGATGGCACAAGCTGCAGGCAGTGAGTAAGCCCCAGCACAGGAACCTGGGACTTCGGGAGTGAGACCAGAGGCAGGAAAGGCCTGGCAGTGACCTGATAGGAGGTGCAAACGGTCGGATTTGAGAACATCATCTTGAATATTTGTTAGTGTAGTAAATCAAACCCCAAGAAGGGGTGTGAATGGACACAAGGGTTTGTCAGTTACTGAAGAAGTCCCTTGCAGGGGGAAACTGAGGCAGGGAGGGTGCACAGGAGGCAGCCACACAATGACATATACACACAAACTTTCACAGGGTTAGTTAAACCAACTTTGTTAAAATGTTGTACCCCCCTCCTCTCCCCCCCCTCCCCGCCCCAGTGGACGTTCCTATTTCCCTTGAAGAGCAGCTTCTTTCAGGTTAGCTTAAATCTGTTCCGATCAAGGTAAGCTAAAACAAAACAAGCCTGGTTTAAAGTGAAATACAGGGGTCCACCCTGCCTGTTGCACCAGTTTAACCCCATTGGGGTAAAATCACACCATCAGTTAAACTCTGTGTAACTCTGTGTGTAGCCAACCCTTACATTTTTTCCCAGCCTGCATCAAGCTGACCCCACAAATCACGGACTGGCCATATGAAAACAAGAGTTCCACACTTTGCACTGCTCAGGGCTGCACTGGCCACTTGCTGGGAATCTGTCTCTTTGCTTTTCATATAAGTTTGCATCATTGCTTTAAAAAGCCCAATATTCCCAACTCTCATATTTGCTTGTGCTTGGCTCACTCTGGGTGGATGAGGGCCAGTGGTTCCAATCTGCTCATCCTGGTGCTTACGGTGCCATTACGGGAGAGGGCAGCTGCTGCTGGGATGTTGTGATTTAGAAAGCTATGTTTGGCCCTGCTGATGAGCCCAGGACAGTGCTCTGAGAGCTTCTGTGTCAGTGTGGCTGTAATAATACCTGGCACTAGCATCCTGCTGAGAAGCTCAAAGAATTTTCGAAAGCTGAGCAAAGTGGTATGGAAGGGCAAACTAAGGCAGAGGGAGGTTTCGGGCCTAAGCATCTGTAGTTCAAGGGAGGTGCCAGAGCTCGGCTCCTCTGAAAAATCAGGTCCTGACTGACCTGCCCAACCCTTACTTCAAAATAACAACAGAAGTGGGACTAAAACCCAGGTCTCCTGATGCCTGTGCCCCCGCTCAAACCACCAGACCATGCTACCTCCCACCAAGCACATGCTCCCTGCCAGTTTCTCCTGGCCAGAGTGGGAGGCTTGATTGGGAGCCTGGCCAGGGAACATTTTGCCACAAGAGGGCACTTTTGCCTCCCAGACGCAGCTGCGGTAGGTTATTTTTAATTGAAAGGCTGAGGCCAGGATGAATCAATCATCTGCGCAGAGCCAGGGCTCTCGTCTGGTGACATGCGCTGGCTTGTGAGCAGGTCTCCCGGTGAGACTGGGAACGGACGGCCCAAATAAAAGCAACCGTTAACAGGGGTGTATGGAGAGGATCAAACATGAGGCGTCTCAGGTGGTGCATTCCAGCAGCCGGGGAGCCAAGAGCATGACGGCCCTTCGGCAGGCCTGCAGGAATGACCTCAGTCGGCAACAGAAAGGTTTTACCAGTGCTGCTTTCCAAGTTAAATAAAGACAGATATTCCACTTGATGCCTTCCACCACCTCTTTTTGCGCCTGTATAAACTCATTCCTCTACAGCCATTTAACGAGGAAGCAGAGCAGAAACGCGAGTTTTCTCCCTGCCAGCCAACTTAGCTCACCAGCTCTACCGATCACAACCCAACATGGCATTTAGTACCCCAGGAGCGTGGGGGGAAGCTGTATATAGTTAGATAGATTAGATATGGAAAAGAAAAGCTGCGAGTCCCAGGGAGTGGAAACTCGCAGCATCTTGACTGGCTTCTTCCTATTAAAATGATTTTTGTCCCCTGGTTTCTCTGGGCAGTGCTGTTCTCTTTCCAGCCAGCAGGGACCGCTCTGGCATGACAAATTTGACTCTCTCAGCTCCCAGGTGGTCAAGCCACGTGAGCACCGGAGCTGGCACATCCTGCGGAGCCATGTTGCCTGCCACTGGGTCAAATGGAAAAACATGATTCACATCTTTCCTTGGCAGTTTTGAGACACGTCTGCCAGAGAGTAGCCTGCGGCCTAGGATGCTGGGACAAGCAGGAATCTGACTGCGTGCAGCAAAACGAGGAGAAAGGCTAAATGGAGGATTCTTCATAAAAAGTAATTAATATCAGGATTTGGTTTTTTAATGAAGACACTTGCCCAGATTTGGAGCCCATCCATGTGCTATTGAGTTCAGTGGACTTGCCTGGCTGTCTGTGGGCGTGGAGAAAAATGTGAATAACGTTAAAGTGTGACTGATTCTATTTCCAATGGTCGGGCTGAAGACCTTCCAAGAGTTGACAAGATCTTCAGGACCAATTCACAAGACTTTGGGGATGACAGCTGATTGCAAAGAAGAGGGAGGGGGAATTTGCAAAGGCTGTTGTGAAATGTTTTGTCCCTAATTATATTTGGAAATTAGAAATACAAAACAGTTCAAGTGGTTGTAGAGTTGGTCAAAAAGAGTTGGGTTTTTGTTTTTGTTTTTTTCCAAATTTTGAAACAGAGAACAGCCAGCTGTATTGGACCACAGTGGGAACCATTTGTATTCTGCAGAGGGAGTTCCAGGCACCAAGAAGGAAGATGAGTTGCTATAGGGCTGTGCAATAATAGCCCAGTTGATGCTTTGTGAATCAGCCAATAATGATACATTTGGGGTAAAATTTGCTTTCTCATTTAATAAGTACTTTTTATAGCACCCAGCACAACTGGTTGAGTTCTCTAGGTGCTACTTAACATAAATGTTAATAATAATAAATAATAATTAATAAATTCACTCTTGGGGAGGCAGCACAAATCTTAATATATCGTTTAGGTGGTGCATTGGCTTTCTGCTGACACTCTGACAGGGACAAATCTCACCCTCAATGAGCAGCTGTTTTAGACCTGGTGCTCTGCAAAGCAGGATCCATCTTTCTCCAGTGTTTGGAAAACACCCAGCACAAAGCAGGCACTGTTAGTAAAGAAGTAGATAAATCATCATCTTTGATTCCATTCAGGGCAACACTATATCATTTTCACCTGTATGCATGGCATTTGAGGGAGAATGAGCACAGTTCCACCCATTAGAGGCAAAGCCATCACTCCATCACTCCATTTTTTGAGGTTAATCAGCCATTTTCCACTGCCAAAAATGGTTCAAAATAAGAGCCAAGAAGTTAATTCCTCCCCCCACACACACACACACACCAAGCTACATAAAAATGGGGTAGGGGGGAGGAAGGTTGCATTGTTTTAAAATCTGATGGCATGACCTTCATGCTGATGAATGGACTACTCCATCCCGAGTGACATCATGGTCCTTTCTTTAATTACAGATCAGATATAGCATGGCCAACAACATTATAAAGTGACTCACATTATTCTAACAGTCTCATGTTAACGGCAAGTCTCACAACAGCTCAGTCTCCAGGTGGAGTCAATCCTTGGCCTGTGACTGCCAGCAAGAGCAACCATTATGCCAAATGGAATGGAATTTTTGGTGACACATAAGGTGACCAGAGAGCGAGTGTGAAAAATCGGGACGGGGTAGGGGGTAATAGGTAACTATATAAGAAAAATCGGGACTGTCCCTATAAAATGGGGACATCTGGTCACCCTAGTGATACATCCACTAGGAACAGAACTATCGCTGGTAGCATGGGTGACTGGTCTAAGGTGTTCAAATGGATGAAGGTTTCAGTCCCTTAAGGCTTCAGTCCCTGAAGGCTTCAGATCTGCTCTACTTCAAACAGGAATTAATTCAGGGAAGTCTTATGGCCTGTGTTATGCAGGAGGTTGGACTAGATAACCACACTGGTCCCTTCTGGCCTTTATATCTATAAATCTGTGACTAAAACTTGCAAAACCACATCATCTATGGCACCGAAGCGGCATCAACAGCTTCCAGTCCCTGCAGGATGAAAGGATTCATATTGCCAAATCCCTGAAATATCTAGTCGTTGGGCCAAATCCTTGTCCCACTGAAGCCAATAGCAACACTCCTGCTTTCAGTAGGACAGGGAATTGATCCAGTAACAGCCAGGAGTAAGGGGGAAATTTCTCCCATGGACATAATTCTCCATGATAGAGTTTCTTGAACCTTCCTCTGAAGCATCAGCGCTGGCCGCTGTCACATACAGGATACAGGTCTAATGGGAAAAAGATGCAACAGAAGACAAAAATAAACAGAAGCAGAAGGTTAGTAAGCCAGCACGGGGCAGAGAGAGGAGTACCCTGCCGTGTGAGAGGAACAAAGAGCATCACTGGTGGAACAGGAGAACTACCAGACCGGCTCACACCAATATCTTAAGCAGAGATATGAAAAGCAAACCCTCTTGTATTGCTTCACCATCTGAAAGATGGCTAATTATTACAGTAGCAAACAAAACCCAAACATTGAAAATAGCCCCAATGAAGTTCCTTTTTATGAAAAGGCTTGTGGAAAAACATGTCCGAATCCCTTTCTTCTCTCTAGCCGCTGAAGAACTTTAGTCACCTGATGCCTTTCAGCTGAGGATCTCAAAGAGCTTTGCAAACAGTGAGGCATCATCAACCTGCTTTTCAGGTGGGGAAACTGAGGCATGTGCCCACATAGCAAGTTAGTGGCAGAGCCAGGAATAGCCCCCAGGTCTCCTGATTCCAAGTTCCTTTGCTCTAACTGCTAGATGCCACCACCAGGTAGCCATATGAAGGCTGCAATTCCTCCAGCTGCTGAAGTTATTTTCTTTTTGGTGACCGAAGAAGGATTTTTCTCCTTTTTGTTTTCTCCATGGGAAATCTCATTCTGTGTGTATGGAGCCTTTCAGGAATAGATGGTTGGAAGAGATATGCCTTTCCAGTGCTGGGAGAAATATTCTGTTGTTTTGAGATTGTCATAATAAAGGCAAATCCAGGAAAATTAGGTCACTGGAAACAAGAGATTACTGTGTTCCCTCTAATATTTAATTGAGTGTATTACAATAGCACCCAAAGGGCCCACACAAGATCAGGGCCCACATTGTGCCAGGCGCTATGGCCACATAGTAAGGAACAGTCCCTGTCCAAAAGTTCTTACAATCCTAATAGAGAAGGCAGATAAAAGAAGGATTAACATCCCCACTCCAAAGAGGGGACACTCAGGTACAGAAAGTTTAAGTAACTTGCACAGGGTTATATGGGAAGCTCTCAGCAGAGCTAACAACTGACCCGACCTTTCCTGAGTTCTAAGCTAGTCCCTTAGCCATAAAACTAGCTTTTCTTGCTTGTGCCTGGTCTCAGCTCCATGGCCCGTGTTTGCTTGTCAGCCGGAGTTACGTGCATTAAAATGATCCATGACTCTTTCTGTTCTATTTTTGCTGGGATTTGGATACAAGGCAGAACACCATTACCCAGATTCAGCCAGTAAAGGCCACAATTTAAGTAATTTCCAGGACCATGGTCATTACAAGAAGAACCCATAAAGAGGATAATCAGGGCTAAACTCAACAGTCCATAGGAAATCTATTTGCTACAGTGAATATTACACCAGCTGGTTTAGCCACTTGTGTTCAGCCTTTTTAAAATTAGGCAGCCAAATAGTAACAGGTAACCTTATTCCTACATGCAACATCTTGGATTTCTTGGTGGTGGGGAAATATGTGGCAATTGCTTGACTGCAGTTTATCACCCTGTTTCTCTTTCTCTCCGGTGCACACGTGCACAGACCCTCCATAGCTCATCTTGCAAAAAAGGATGAATAATTGATTTTTTGGATCAAGGGCTGAACCCCAAAAGCCACAAAAACGTATTTCTTTTCAAATGGAAACAGATTTTTTTGTTTTTTCTCACTGAAATGAAAAACTGGGGGAAAACGGTTCAGGCAGAAGAACACCTGAAATTAAGAAAACAAACCCAAACTAATTATTTTCAATTTTTCCTCCCTAAAATGAAAAACTGGGCAAAATTCATTTTGAATAGAAAAACATCTGCAACAAAACAAAAACAAAAATGAAATGTAACCAATTGTTTTCATTTTTTTGGTTTTTGTTCAGTTTGATTCTGGGTGTTTCTCACCTTTTGTTTGTTTGTTTGTTTTATAAATATAGCTACATTTCAAAACAAAATGGCATTTCAAAATGAAAAGGCAAATTCTTCGCTTTTGGAATGATCAAAAACGGTTTCAACTTTTCCAGGGGGGAAAAATCCATATTTTTCCCCCCCAGCTGAAACGATTCGCTGAATTCAACCCAAATTCACAAATAGTTTCTGTGCCCCCCAAACGCATTTTTCTGCAAATTTATTATTCACTGGAAAAATGTTGCCAGCACTAATCAAAAGCCAGATTTCAACGGGCCTGCTATGCAGCTCCCTTGCACTTATGCTGCAGACAATGCAAATGTAAAGCAGAGGGAATCAAAATCACTGCATATCACTTATTGAGCAAATTCCCCCTCCCTGCACCAGCAAGGCGAGGAGATGGAATTTGCCCTGGCAGTCAGTATTTCCTGACTAGGGTGACCAGATAGCAACTGTGAAAAAACAGGATAGGGGGTGGGGGGTAATAGGCGTCTATATAAGAAAAAGTCCCCAAAAACGTGACTGTCCCTATAAAAATGGGACATCTGGCCACCCTGTTCCTGGCAGTCAGTATTTCCACTCCCTCTGGGGTTCATCTGTTGGCTTGGGGGCAGCTTTCCTTTCCACTCGGTGATCAGTAGGTGAATTTTATGGAAATACACCTGATTAGATCTACTGCGGTCCCTGCACCCAGCGGTGTGAACAAGGGGTGAATTTAACCCGTTGTGTCACAAATCTCTGCCTTCTGGCAAAGCCACATGGATTCCTGTTAAAAAGAACAGGAGTACTTGTGGCACCTTAGAGACTAACAAATTTATTAGAGCATAAGCTTTCGTGGGCTACAACCCACTTCTTTGGATGCATAGTGTTTCACTCTATATGCATCCTAAGAAGTGGGTTGTAGCCCACGAAAGCTTATGCTCTAATAAATTTGTTAGTCTCTAAGGTGCCACAAGTACTCCTGTTCTTTTTGAGGATACAGACTAACACGGCTGCTACCCTGAAACATGGATTCCTGTTAATGTTTTCCTCTTGGGCCAGAGCAGTCCCAAAATTAGGTTAGATCAGACAGCAATGAGTGACTAGCCAAAGCTTCTGCAAACCCATATACCATAGGTTAACTAATTGTCTCTGGAGTGAGGAAGGGGAGGCCATGGTAATGATGAGGAAGATTGATCCTTTATCCTGCACTGCCCCCCTCAAAGTCAATCGCCATTTTCCCCTTTACTCCAGTGGGATCAGCGGAGTGAGAGTTGATCAGAAAGGACAGCAGTGAAAAATGGACCTTGGCTTAAATGAAGTGATCTTATCTTTGGTCCTCTTTCCTCCGCCTGAGGGGAGAGCGAATGAGGGCGGGTGCTTGTTTGGCCTCTATTTCCCTGGTGGTCACGGGTGGCTGGGTCCTTCAAATCAAAGTGGGGCGGCGAGAGGCAGGAAATGGGGCTGTGGAGAGGGGGGCGAGCTGAAACCACTCCACCATGGGGGCTGCAGAATAGGGGGCTTTCCAGAGCCTCACCTGGGCAGCTGGATGTGATGCTCTGGCAACTGAACCCTTCCATTTACCGCTCTCCAATCACACTCAGGCTGCCCATTTCTCCAAGCCAAAGCTTCCAGAATGAGAAAACACGGGCCTATGGTTTCCCAAATGACTAGTGATTTTAGGTGCCTCCATTTTTGGAATTCTAACTAGAGACACCTTAAAGGGGCCTGACTGTTGCGGGGGTGGTGGTGGGAGGGGGCTCAGCACATTCAGAACATCACTAGTTGCTCTTGACATCATAAGAACTCTTGGGGATTTTGCCTAAAGAGTCACCGTCTCCGATTCTTTGCTGCCTGGTCCTTGCGTCGCCTTTCTGAATCTCTGGTGTTGTACAGATGTAAATAATGACAAAGGGGGATAACTAGGCCCTAGGTCTTTATTTGGACTCCAGCTGAGGGTAGCCCTGTGGTATCTGTGTTTGGCCCTTAAAGGGGTACAATATTCTTTGTGTATATTCCCCTCTTTTATAATAAAGCCCCTTCCACAAAGGGACAGATTTACAAAGTTAGTGAAGCGCCTGAAGAAGGGGAACTGAACCTAGCTCTGGGGACCGCTTGGTTAGCAACCCAGCCACAGGTCGATCCTGCCTCTATCTTGTCAGCTAGAACCAGAAGTTCTTTTGATGTTGATGTATGAGGCAACGCCTCCCAGAACAAGGCACTGCTTGTACATTATGATAAGAGAAGTGTTCCCCATGCTCAACTCCTCGTTCCCACATAGATGCATGCTGTTTCTCCTCCCATAGCTCTCCACCCCAATGACTCTCCTTTCTTCCTGGCTTCTGCCTCTAAGTTTCTCCCAGTCTGCTATTTTTGATTAATTCACTCTCTAAAAGCACTGCTTGCAGCTTGCATGAAAGACGCTATACAAAATATGGACATTTCTGTACATTCCCATTAAAGCCAGTTGGAGTTTTGAAGGTACATGGAAAGAAAGATTGGACCGTAAAGTTTTACCATGTTGATTATGTTACATGGTATCCAACTTCCACCAAGGGACATGCTCCAGACGTTGCATTTCTGTAATATCAACTTGATTGCGCAAACTGGGGACTAGCTCTTGTTCACAACAAAGTCAATAGCAAAAGTTCTATTGACTTCAATAGCATCAGGAGGTTAATTGATAAAAATGCATAGTACTTTTCATCCACAGATCTCCAATTGCTTTAGACCACAGTTGCCTCATGCCCTGGGTCGTTATCAGATCCATAGTAGTCTGTATATCTCCAAAATATCTTGGTTCATCAAAGATCAAAGGAAATTTGCGCGGTCCAGAGAGAAGCATTCTGGGGGTTGTTCTTGTATGTCTTTGCTTTGGGTGTGATCCTGCTCCTGTGAAAATCAATGGGAACTTTGCCATTGACTTCAGTAGGAGCAGAATTGTGCTCTTAGAGTTACTTTGTCTACATTAAAAAGTTTTGCTGCTTTAGCTGTACCAGCATAGTTAGAGTGGCAACAACCTCCCACCACCGCCTATCCCCAGTGTGGACACAGTTATACTGGTATAAAAGGTGTAGATCTTCAAATGTATTTAGGCGCCTAACTCCCAGATCCACCGGGGTAGCTTATTCTTGTTCAGGAAGTGAAATCAGCTTTATACTGGTATAACTGCCTCCACTCTAAGGCTTATGCCAGTATAACTATATCAGTAAAAAAATCACACCATTGACTGGCATAGCATACTAGTAAAACATTTCTACTGTAAATCAGGCCTGAGATCCTGCCTTGACTTACACCTCCTTGACTTCAGTGGGGTACCTTGGAGTGTGATTCAGGGCAGAATTCGTCTCCTAATTTCTTAGAAAGATGTTCACACTGAGGTTTAGCTATGAAAACACCACCTCCTCTTTCAGACTGATCAGCTGTGTAGGGACATAACAGGATAACAGAAGCACATAGTTTACAAGGGCTTGTTGCAGTGGGACCTTCATCAAACTTCCTCCATCAATCTCCATTAATTCTTCTTTTCATATATCCCAGTTTGGTCTCTGAAACAACCTTCTTCCTCTTTTCTCCTCCCCCTCCAGATCCCCCCAGCACACGTTTCCTTTTCCTTGTGCAAACAATTTCAGATTGAAAAGTGAATTCTCAGGACAGGCTGAAAAAAGACAATGTACCTCCTACTCCTTATCTCCTGCTATCTGCTGCAGCCTGCATTCACAGCAAGCTGCCAGCCTAGATTGGGTTTACAGGAGATTTCAAGTGTTTATGGGTTGCAGGAGAGAGAGAGGATGGGAAATCTGCTAAGCAAGATAAGTCCAGGAAATAGAGCTAGTGACTGGAGCAGAGTCAACAAGTTGAGTTAGCAACCGGACCCCCCCTTGATACCCAAGGATGTGTGACTCAGTGTCACGACTTCAGTTCCCACAACACACAGGAGCACTTAACAGGGATTAACTTGTAATTCCACAACAAGGTTTCGTGCGTGTGGCGGGAAAGGCAGCTGGTCAGTTTACATATTTCTATCTGTACAGTTTAGGACCAAGATTTTCAAAATTAGGAGCCCCGACTTAGTCGCCTAAATCCATATTTAGGCTCTTAAATGAGCAGCCGGATTTTCAAAAAGTGCTGAGCACTCACTGCCTTCAGCGCAAGCTGCGGAGTCTGTCTACCGTCTGCGCTAGCATTTTGTATTGCGTTGATTAAGATTGTAAGCTCATTCGGGCTGGGGCAGTCTCCTACTCTTTGTTTGTACAGCCCCAGGCCTAGTTAGGCCATCTAGGTGATCCCAGGATGATGATAAAAAAATGTGTTTACTAAACCACTAAAAAACCCCACCTTTTATTCTGGTCTAAAGAGAGCCCCGTATTCTAACTACTAATTCCAGTACAACCCCTAGTGTGTGTGCAATTATAACAGTATAAAGATATATACTGATGTAGCATTTTCTCCTTCCCATATGGGAGTAGCTATCCCAGCATAAATCACCTTTATATTGATGTAACTGCAGTCACATTAGAGGGATTTGTACCAGTTAAAGCCATTCAGCATTTGTGCGTAGAGAAGGCCTGGGTTATAACAACTCTTAAAGGAAAAGCCCTACATTGGACTCTTTTACAATATTGCTCTGAATTTCCTTTTATTTCATGGCTCATTTAATTTGAAAAGAAATCTTCTCCATGGAGATGCGGGATGGAAAACAAACGTCCATCTCAAACCTCTTGGAGGCAAGTCAGACTCCTGCCTTTGCCAGGTGTTTGGTTTTTTTTTTTTTTTAATTCACCTCATTTTTCATTCATTCATCTATTTATGTTGCTCTTCAGTGGAGCTGGCTCAGTTCTATCTATGTTAGGATTTTATACTGCCACGCATTGCTGTAGTACCCTGAGCGCCTGCCATGCAAAATCAATAAACAAAAACCAATAGCCAGTGTTCCTAGTGGGCTTCATGGCCCTTCTCCAGTCTCAAAGTAAAAACTCTGCTTGCAGGTGGGGTTTGATTTTTAGATTGTATTAATTTCCTCTTTCTTTATTGACTGTGGCTGGTTGGCCTTTATTGGGTAGAATGGGTGTCATTCTAATGATGGAAAGATTTTTTGAAGGTTTTGCAGCATTTCCTGAAGATGCTCAGACTCTAGTTTCACCTTACTACTTCTAGAGTTTTGTTCCCCTCGACCAAGGACGCTTTACCCCAGCTCTGACACCCTTTGTCCTGGGCTTAGTGATCTGCCTTGTCCAAGAGGAGCACAGCTTTGACGGGGGTTCATAGATCCAAACTAGGTCTTTCGTGGAGCTGGGGCTCAAACCATGAATTGCCTTGAAAATTAGGACACAAGCCTTAAACTGGCATTGAAAGCTGACTGGGAGCCAGTGAAGGGATTTGAACACAAGCCTGATGTGCTCAAGGCAGCCCAAACCATAGAGAAGATGGTTCGCTGCATTCTGTGCCAGCTGGAACCTATGCATCAGCTCCACATTGAACTTCAGACACCAGGAACTACAATAATCTAGCCTGGCGGTGACGAATGCATGGATCACGTCCTCGTCCGAAAAGAAGGGATAAGCGAGCTGGAATCCCAAAAGTTTCCAAGTGATTATAGAGCTGAAAAATAAATACCAGCAACTGTATTATCAGCTGTTTCTTCATTTTTCTACTCTAGTTTAAAAGATTCAACCATTCAAGTGTTGGGGCTCATCCAAAAATAATTGTAGGTGGCTTAAGTATTAGGAATCACTTATGTCTGGGGTACTAGACAGTGAGCCATGAGACCTGGGTTTTGCTCCTGCTTTTGCTGCTGACCTAGTGTATGAGCTTGGTTAAGTCTGAGTGGTGTGACTCAGTTTCCCCATCTACAAATCAGGAGTGTTGACATTGACCTTCCATTGTAAAATACTTCAAGGCCCGTTGATTAAAATCACTATAAATTAGTGTTTGGGGGGCAAAGACTGACTTTTTGTTCTGGATTTGCATAGCACAATGGAGTCTTGGTCCATAATTACAGCTCCTAAGTGCTACCGGCAATAAATAATAAAATGACAGTAACAAGAAGCAGAGCTGGTCAAAACTCACGATTTCCAATAGTAATCTACTGTTACTCAGTAGACCGCACAATGGACTGGAAGTCAAGTAACGTGGATTCTATTCCCTTCTCTGCTACTGACCTGCTATGTGACCTTGGGGAAAATCACTTGACCTTACTGTGCTTATGTTTTCCTTTCATCCACTTGTCTATTTAGATGATAAACTATTCAGGGCATTTATACAATGCCTAGCCCTCATCTTGACTGTGACCTCTGGGAGGTACTGTTATATACATAATTAATAATACAAAAGAACTAAATAGTATTATTTATTATTTATTTTTAAGTGACAAGTCCCATGCCATGCTTGATGACTGGCCTTCATGAACAGAAAGACAATATTCTACCACCTATAAATCATTCCTGCAAACTATTCTGCAAAGAATGAAGACAAAGGAAGGAAATCAGGATGGTTTTATGAATGATTCATGAATAGATAAAAGAGAGACTAGCTTCACAACAAATATTATTCAGGAAGAATAATCTGAGAAGCTCTGCTCTTCAGTTAAATACCTTAAACCCAAGAAACAGGCAAGGATTCCTATTTGCTTCCTTCCCCCACCCCCCACCCTTCTTTCCCCCTCCAACAGATCCATTCTGCATCTGGGGGATGTAGGAAATTTCAACTGCATAACTAATTATTTTTTTCTTAAATAATAATATAAAATACAAATAATTAATATTGTGAGGGAAATATTTTTTCAGCCACCTATCTTGGGAGACCAGTTGAAACAAGAAAAAGAAATGAAATTTCCGCATAATGGAAATCGTGAGTTTTGACCAGCTCTGCTTCTTGTTACTGTCATTTTATTATTTATTGCAGGTAGCACTTAGGAGCTGTAATTATGGACCAAGACTCCATTGTGCTATGCAAATCCAGAACAAAAAGACAGTCTTTGCCCCCCAAATCTCCCCATTATAGTATCCAAGAATCTTCCAGAAGTGACATTGAGCAACCAGTCCCAACATCTGTCCCATGAGGTTCATCCTTTCTCCCTTGCTCCCCCTAGGGGGAAATTGTGTGAGATTTTTTTTTTAATATATCAGTGATAGTTACATTGTGCTCTGCTTGTACTAGGAAAACAAGGTCTCAGGAGTATACTTTGCAGTGGAAGGTGGGATTGTGCTTAGTTCCTGCAGGAGTTCACTTTAGTTTTGGACTGGCCCCCAAGAAAGCTCTCTCTCCTGATCAGACAAACTTTACCCTTGTGGTGGACAATTCTATTTTGCCACTGGAAAGGAGCTGTCAGTCATCCTGGAGCTTTTGGATGATCTTTTAGGTATCCTGACCCTAGGCTGTTCATTAAGTGCCTTGAAGATTAGAACTCAGACCTTGAAAATCATGAGAATTGGTTTTCTTCTTAGGTGTAGAAAGGATGATGTCCTGTTAAAAGTGATCGTGTTTTCCTCTTAGGAAAAGAAACCAAAGAACTGAAGGGGTGTGGGAGGGAGGGGGGTTACTTGGCCAGTACTGGGCACCTTTTCACTTTCCATATTTCCCCGTTATTTTTAATTAACATGTTGAGGAATTTTAAAACCCAATAAACGGTTACTTCTAAAATCGAGAACGCAGGGCTTGCTTATTTCAGGTTTGATGTAACCTTTTATAGCACCAGCTCCATCCTTAAACAGTTAATCTTATAGTGACCTATTAAAATAAAATGAATTGTGTTATAATTCATCCTAAAGCAACCCCAGGGTTGGTGTATCAGGTAACTCCTGCCTTTGCAGCCCTCATGACGTTTTTAATCAAGTTCAGCTGTAATTGCTGGACTATACACATGCCTCTTTTAATACTCTTCCTACATTTGGGACTAGCGAGTCTGTTTTCTCTTAACGTAGCTAATAAATAGAAAACATGAAAAGAGCCCATTTTGCAGGACTCTGAGCTTTTCTACCGTTCGGTCTAGCAACTGTCCAGCAGGGTTATCAGAATCAAACATTTGTCCGGTTTTTTGGTTTTTGTTTTGTTTTAATAAAATGTATTTGTGAATTTTCAGTTGTTGCTTGTGTTGCTAGGACCTTGTTTTTAATACGTTGGACACAGTCAGCAACAATCTCCACCAAGGCAGTCTGAAAGAGAGAGGGTGTGTGTGTGTGTGTGTGTGTGTGTGTGTGTGTGTGTGTGTGTGTGTGTGTGTGTGTGNGTGTGTGTGTGTGTGTGTGTGTGTGTGTGTGTGTGTGTGTGTGTGTGTGTGTGTGTGTGTGTGTGTGTAAAATAGAGATGGAGATTTCATAGGCATCTTTAAGAGCTCGCTGCCTGTGATGAATGTTGAAATGTTGTTTACGTACAAGTCACCTACAGTTTGTGGATGAGAAGTTGAAATGACATGCCTGTGTTGAAGCTATTTGTGTAAACAAAACTTCTGTAACTTTCTCTGCTTAGGGGTGAATTTTCTTTTTGTTTCTGAGGCTGCAGCTGTTTCCCATTTCCCAGCAATTTTCATCTGGACTAGTAAAGCTCCCAAGACGACTTCAACTAGCCACATGGGTATCTGGACTCACTGTGGGGTTTGATTACAGGGACTAACGAACAGCTCTCTATATTAGGGAATCTCTCCCCAATCCCCCAATTCCTTTGCAGCCTGACCCTTTGTTAGCTCTAGCCATTAAAATTATTTCACTGCTCCTTATTGGGTGTATATTAGACAGGTTCGAGTCTGCATTCGGATAGGGTTGAGGATTTGGACACATTTGCTGAAAAGAAAAACCTGGGAAAGGAAAATCGAAGGTTCAGCTATATTTAGATAATTTCTTAGCCAAAAAAATAATAATCCTAGGAAGAGAAATATTAGCCCCGTGGGTTTTCTCTTCAGTATGTGTGTTTTGTGTCAAACATGTGTTGAAAACGCAGTAACAACATTTGTGTAAAAAAATGGCTTTGAAATGCGGTCTGAATGAATCACTACTTTTCTTGTTTCTTTATTTATTAGTGTATGTGTGTGAGAGAGAAAGATGTCTGCACACACAATCATCAGGACATTGAATAACATCTTCATCTTAAATTCTGTTGCCCAAGATTTTATAAATCCGTTTAACAGAATTGAAATACCGATGCCTTTTTTTTTAAATCCGAGCATTGGAGTTTAAAACCAGAAAGAGGTTCTTTTCTCCTGAACAGTTTGGGAAGGAGTTTCTGTCACCTCTTTCATATTCCTCCCAGCACAGTTATCTTTTGAGATCTTCCTCTTGAAACCCACGACATTTACCTTGCATAGGAAACTGGCTCTTAATAACAAATCCAAAGAATTTCTATATTAAAAAGTGACTCTTGCTAGGTGCCCCGTCCCTTGATACGAGTCTGCGGGGTTGTTTTCCTTAGGAATTGTCAGGAATGCTAAACGCCTCGTCTGCCAAAGTAAATTGTACTCGGAGCTACGGGCACAGCTCCTCGGGCTGCCCTTTCACCCCTTCACTTTATATGTTCCTCTTATTAAGGAGAAAAATGTTTCAATATGTTGGAATTTGGGGTAAAGCTGGGAAAGGGAGAAACGGAGCCGAGTGGGGAAGGGCATTTTCCAAATACTTTTGGTAACCCCGAGAAGGGTTACATTAAAAAGCGTGTCTGTCTCACTGAACTTCATATGTGTTCCTACCTCAGATCAGAGCAAATGATCTACTGGTGCAACTCCACTGATTTCATACCATTACAGCAGCCGATACATTTGGCTCTGTAGAGTTCAGAGAAGATCTATTTTTTCCTCCCTGTTTTTTTGTTTGTTTGTTTGTTTTGCTGGTTGAGAGACTGTTTTTAGTAAATAGCTAGCTAAGAAAATCGTGGAGGTTTTGACTGGCAAAGAGAATCAAAGTGTTCACATTCTTGATCCTGTGCGGGGAACAGCTCTTTCAAGTCCCCTTTCCGTGTGTGTGTGTGTGTGAGAGAGAGAGAGAGAGAGAATTTGTTTTGTCATATTTTCAGACCCGTGTCAGTGGGAAATAGGTGACCCGCTTTGCAAGGTAGGCTCCGTTTGTTTGTTTATTTATTTAAAACCAAGGCACGATTATTTAAAAACGGATATTTGAAACTTCCTTGGTTAAAAAGGGGGCTTAATGTAGTCCTTGAGCTCCACTCAGCGTTCCTTTTTGGCTTGACTCCTCAGCAATATTTTCCTTTTAAAAACGAGGATTTTTTTTTTTTTTTAAGTTCCTTAAAGTTGCTGGCAGGACAAGGGAGAGTCTTTGGGAGGATGAGGGGGGGGGGCTGTGACAGAGGCGAGGATGTCACATTAGGATGATTAACCAGAGGCAGCAGCTGAAATATTGATAAGGGGAAAACGGAAATCAAATGGCAAGTTGCGGCGGGGAGGGGGCTGGGGATAGGAGAGAGAAGAAGAAAAGCGCTGGCTCGAGCGGAGCGCATTACAGAAGCCCCCTGAGGATATGCAGACTGTCTGGATGTACTAGGGAAATTTAACTTCAGTGCTGCTTGGGATCCCAGCAGGTTTAATCTCTCCTTTGCCACACAGCCGCAGCGGGGTTACAGTACAGACCTGGTAGGGATTTTATTTTTGGTCTCAACCTGGATCTTTACAAACTGCTCTCCCACGGGTTGAGGGGAAAGGGTATAAAAGGTGAGTCCTTTGGAAACAAACAAGAGCAGTTAACACAAAAGACCCTTTTAGATTGTGGATGCTGCTGGCAGGGTGAATCATAGAATATCAGGGTTGGAAGGGACCTCAAGAGGTCATCTAGACCTCTACTGGGGAATAATCTATTGGGGAATAATCCAGAGTTGCCTTTTAAGGTTGAATCTGAATATGCAGATGTGTTTATTGATTTGAAACATGCCTAATTATGCACGGGGAGCAAATGAGGGGGCTGATTCAGCGGGAGGGATAAAAGGGGGGGAGGGAAATTGAGTATGATGAATCCCTGACCCCAGCAAATTTAATGCCCAAGGAACATTACCTTGTCCCCTCAACTCATAAGAGGGTTGGAGGATCTCCCTCTTCCCGCCCCCCTTGTTGCAAGTTCAGAAGCAAAAGAAACTGGAGCGTGTTAGGGAGGAAGGAGAGAAAAATAAATTGTGCTTATCAGAAACACATTGTCGATTCTATAATCAGTTGCCCTTCTCTGCCAGCTGGCCACGCAACAAATGCTTTAAAAATCAATAAAAGGGGGGGGGGGGACGTGCAGATACAGGACAATTTATTTGCCAGGTTGGGATTTTTTTTTTTTTTTTTAATCAACAGATGTTTTCGAGCAGTTCAACCGCGAAGGCTGTGCGGGTATAGAGGTGTTCTCCTGGCATTGCAAACGCGGATCGGTGAATGAACCGCTGGGCGCTGCGTGACTAGCTCATTACCGTGGGGTGCTAACTGTGGGCTGGAGGTGCATTTAGGGGGGCATTCACTGGCGGGTAGCATTGTAGCTAAACAGATCGTGGAGCAAAAACCCAATTACGTTTCAGTTGGGTGGCATAATTTCTCGTATGCGTTCTGCACAGCGCAGTTGGGCGAGTAAACACACCTACAATAAACTACAAAGTTATAACCCTCCAGCTCAACAGCCCCACAAAGGGATTTATTAGCTATTTGTAGCAAAACTATTCTTGCAAACTTTGAATGTTGCCATATAACCTTGATCTTGATGGTTTTTGAATCCAAATTCTGAAGAAAAATCTGCCTCTGATAAATTTTCCTCGGGAAAATCCGAGCGTCATAATAGCAACAATGCGAGTGGGAAGTAAAGGGTTTTTTAGAGGTGTTTTGTTTTGTTTTTTTTTGTTTTTTTTTTTTTTTGCTTCTTTTAACGATGGATTTATTACAGTTGGTGGGCATTTTATAGCACTGCTCGGGGGGAATAAAGAGTTTCCTCTAATCTAGGGAAAGCGTGTATGGATGTGTGGAGAGAGATTTTAATTTGATTGCAAATTTCATTTGATCACTGAAGTTTGTTGCTGTTCTCTTGAATGGAAACTCGACTTTCTCCAGCCATCACATTTCACCATCCTTCCATTGTTAATCTCTGAATTGTGCAGTCCTGACCTTAGAAAAACTGTTCGTGATGAGATCATTGTGTTACAAACCTGAGACTTCAGAGAGAGAGAGAGAGAGACATAGTCTGCTTTGGTACAAGTTCTGAAGTACAGCTAAATTTGACAATGTTACAGCACCATCCCAAATGGGAGAATTGCAATTGACAATCCTGTACAGTTTTGTTGCCCTTTAGGATTATATTTTCGTTCGCTATTTTTAAAATTATCATTATTGTTTTGCAATAAAGCGTTTGGCAAAACTATGATTTGTGGGAAAGGTTTCTTTACATTGGCGCGTTAATGACCCACAGTGGTTCTAATGAGTAAAGAAATACAACTGCATTACATTCATGTAACCAAGAGAAACCCCTAGGTTCAAGTCAATAGGGTTAACTAGTCTCAACATGAAAACATGGGTATTTCTGCTAGCTTTTAATTGCTGATTAAGAAATTCACTTAATCAAACGTCAAACTCTCCCTCCCCCAAGTCAAAACTGGACAGGGTTCTTTTCTGTAAAGCCTGCAGTTAAAAGGCAGATATTCAATCTTGGTTATTAGTTTATACTTCCTTGTTTTGGTAGAAGTTTTCCTATTTACCTTCTTTTAAAAAAAGAAACATTCAAATACTTGATCATAACATTTGAAATGTTTATTACTGGTTTTAATTTTCAAAACAAAACTATTGTTTGTTTGCTGGTCTTCATTTTTACTTTTTTTCCCCCCTTATTTTCAGGTCAATTTTAGGACCTTTTAAAATAGCTATTAAACATATAAGGATGTTTCAGACAGTACCAGACACTTCGTCTTACGTCAAGGTAAGACATGACAGCATCTTTAAACAGGTAATGTCAAAAATTACAATCCTCGAACATTCAAGATCATTTATATCTGTTTAAGAGCCTGATCCAGCACTCATTGAAGTTAATGGAAAAACTGCCATGGACTTTAGTCGGAGTTGGTTTAATCCTAAATGATCACACTTACACTTAGATTCGTCTTTTGAGCTCTGTATATCTATCAGTGACCAATAACATATTATGGTGGCCTCTTCTTTTTATATTATAACCAATATTATCCTGAGGTGTCCTGAATTACAGTATAGATGCTAGATGTTAAGCGATGTGATAGTGATGATGTTCTAGCAATAGTTTACCATAATGGTTTCTTATATTGGTTTCCAATTTTCTGCTTTCCTGGCTACTATCTAATCTTCAACCAAAACTAAATTTCATTTTAAAATGCCTTTACCTCTCTGCTGTGCAAACCACTGAACTCCATGTACAAAAAATGATTGCCTAGATATGGAAAGTGCTACCTTTCGTCAAAATGAGTTTAAAGACAAAGCAAAATGGAATTAACTGAATAATAAGCGTCTCTTTCAATTGTTGAGGTAAATAGATTGCTGGACCAGATAGTGGTGTATAATATTGGTGCTTGCTTCAGATTGTTCCTGATGGTTTTCCTATACAACCTACCCAGGTTATTTAGCAGGTACATAGATTCACCTGGTAACACCAGACAGTGGCTAATGCCACATATTACCAATTCTTGCCCTCCAAATATGTGTCTGATCGTTAAATTGGAGAAAGCAAAGTGTGGGTCTTAGCTTGTATTGTGATGAGTTGTTATTGCCTCTATTTCTATTTACACCAATCCCAAAGCAAATTCCAAGGAAAAGGTGGCAGATTCTTGTCCTTTTATAGTGCCATTGAGCACTAGATTATATTTGACATCATATACTTTTTTTTTTCCACAACAGTTCCCAAGAATGTAAATAAACCAAGCCCAAGACATCTGGGTTACACGTTTAAGGCAAACCCTGCATGCCACAGCACTTAAGGAAAATCTAAAACACAAGACTCTTGTCTCCCAGACTCATGGAATACAAGAGGGTGTTAACTAGAGCTGGGTGAATTGTTGGTAATGAAAAATGTATTATATTAATTTTGCCTCCTTTTCTCTTTGTTAAAAGTCCATGAGCAGATTGTGATTTTCATGTGCATAAGCCATTATTTTAAATGATTCTCTGAATAATTTCTGCATGTAATCCCTAGCTTGTAGCTTGTTTTGCGAACGCTTGGTTGGGAGTATTCAAAACTCCCATTTTGTGGTGTGACGTGTGGCATTGTTTCTGTTTCCTAGTGGGATGAGTGTAAATCTCAGGGTCGGGTTTTTAAGCAAAAACTTGTGTTGGAAATATTCAGAATTCCATGTTCAGTGAATATTCTACAAAGCGCACTTAAAATTCTGTGTTTTCATGAGCACTGCTACTGGTAAATGTTGTTCATTATATTCAGTGGGGTCTGGATCAGAGCTTAGAATGCTAGAAACTTAGTTGGAAGTGACCTTAAAAGAGACGCAAATACCATCAGAGCAAAAACTCAAATGACTACTCCTGTAAATGTGCGTGCAGTCTATACCCGGCAGTCGAGTCAACTAACTTAATCTTTAGCACGCCAGTAGGCAGGAAGAGGTGAACCCACTTTGTCATCCCATAGAAAGGTATTCTGGCAAGTTTGCCTTTCATTGTAAGAAGTGATCCTGCTGCCACAGCCTATGGAATAGCTGAAGCCTACTGAATTAGGTTTGAGGCCTAAACTGTTAGTATTTGTATGGAATGGAATTGGTCAACACAGAACTGCATCAAATTAGCTGCAATGGTGGGTTTACTCAGGCAAAGCTCCCATTGACCTGAGAGGGTGTTTTTCCTGGGGGGGAGCTTTCCAACCAGGCCTATGTTCCTAGTTTCAATTGAACAGAGATAAACAGTTCATAGGATGTTGAACTCACGCCGCAACATTTCATCATCATCTGCCATTTATTTTGGGGCAGGGACCCTGTCTCCTGGTATTTGTCTCTAAAGCTTCCTGCGCACTGATGTCATTGGGGAAATAACTTGTTTTCGGACATAAAAAACCAACAGGGGGTTGAGTAAAGTCTCTTAAGAGCCTGATCCAAAACCAGCTGAAGTCAGTGGGAAGATTTCTGATTGCTTTGGATCAGGCAATTCGATGTCAATGGTGCAATCACATACGCAGAGGTTTAATTTTATTCACGAGTAGTTGCACTGTGGTCAATGGGGCTGCTCACGTGCTTAAAGTTAAGAACATGCTTAAGTGTTTGGAAGATCAGGGCCTTAATCATTAAATATAAAACAGATAGGGTGAAAACCTGGCCCTGCTGAAGTCAATGGTAAAACTCCCATTGACTTCAATGGGGCCAGGATGACACCCATAGAATAGGTGCCTTGTAGAAAACATTCACCTGAAGTGTAGGCACCATGGCCTAGTGGCTAGAGCACTGGCCTAGGCTTTAGGAGACTTGGGTTCTGTCTCTGGCTCACTCACTGATCTCATGGGTAGGCTTGAGCAAGTCACTTCACCTCTGTTTGCTTTGGTGTTCTCGGCTGTAAAATGGGCATAATGATATGGGGCATTTTGAGATCTACCGATGAAAAGTCCCATATAAGAGCCAGGTATTACTATTCGATAGTGATCTATTGTGTCCTGCTCCCCCAAACAGCCTTTTGAGCGCTGGCCTGGGGGTATGAGGAGGTTCTGAGTTTTAATTCCTTCTTCTGGGAAGCCACTGGGCATTTTTTGCCTGTTGTTTAATCTCTCTGGAAAATGGAGACTATATTTATTTGCCTACCTCTCAGAAAAGGTTGGGAGACTTATTTTAATAAATGGGCCAAACCCCAATTGCCCATTGGTCGCTGGGGCTACTTGTGTGGAGGAGAAAAGTAGGACTGGATTTTTTATAAAGCTCCTTGACTAACAGTGTCATATCTATAAGCATTATGTCAAGACTTTATCCCTTAACTCATGAAGATAAATGTCTTGTCTTTAAATGTCTCCACTGGTATAAATGAGAAGGGGCTGCTGGCAGGGTGTTCTCTGAAAGGGTCCCATGGTAATGGAATTTGCTTTCCTCACCCAAATTATTTTAAATATGATGAGCTTTCCTGGGCTACATTGCAAAGCTCATCTTTTCCCTCAAGCATTTGAAATGAGGAAGGGGGAGTATTGTAAGGGTGGGGAATTGTTGGAGGGGGAAGGGCATCTGAGTTTTTAAATTGCCTGGTTCACTGATAGTGGGTTATATTGAATCATACTGCTGAATTTCGGATAGTTCTGTGATGTATTTTTAAGTTGCATCAACAACACCTAGAGCACATGGATGGGTTCCTTTTTTTCTGCATTTACATAAACCTAGTACATAATTATAACAATTTTAGATAGTTATTTATGTAATCTGAATACATGACTAATTATTTATATCTGAGCATGTGAACAAACCATCCTGATGTGCCTTCACATGACAAAGTAGTAGGCAAACATAATTATTATAAACTAATTATAGGTCCCTATTGTTTTCTTCAACATAATGATATGAATGTATATATGTCCCTTATGCCATTACTGTACTTGCTGATCTACAAGGGCTGAATAATCTGCAGAGTACATCAGTGTGCGCTAATCTCATCTAAACATAAGTACTTGACTTTAGAGAATGAAACGTGTAATGTAAATTGGAAAATTAAATTTAAAAAGAGAGCACAGGAATGAGAACTGAGTCTTAACTGTCTGGGTATGGAAAGTATTAAGGCTATAAGCAAAGCAATATGGCCTCTGAATACTGATTTTCCCAGTTCTTACCATTGCACTCTGGCTTCGCTGAATTATAGTAGCATTTACTCCCCTTCTGCACTGTCTGTGCTAGAGGCAGTGCACCGATGTTTTTTGATTGCCATATTCTGTCGTGCCTCTCCTCCTCCCTTTCAATAAGGATCCAAACCACAATTTCCCCTCTCTCTAAGGCAAGGCCTAAACTTGGTCGGGTCATGCAGAATCACACAGGTGGCCAACAGACCCTGCAAAATTGGAGATAAGTGAGGTTGGGAGGAACAGTGACGGGGCCTTGTCGGAAGTTCCCACTCACAGGTGCTGCCTAGATGGGCCTGATGCAGGAATCATAGGGTGAAGTGCTATGTTAGGAGGTCAGACCAGATGATTACAATGGTCCCTTCTGGGGACCATTAATGTATAAGTCATTATGAGGGAGTGGGGTGATAGGTACAGTTTTCTCCTTTTTCTCACCCTTCAAATTCTGATGTTTCAGAATGGCAGAAGAAATGATGCATCTCCACTCTAGGTCCCCCTCCAATATTTTGTAGGAGTTGTGTTCCCGCATTTAAATGATGAGCTCCACATTTTGGGGGTATTTTCTTGCTCTTTTCAGGGCACAGAGGAGAAATCCACATGCCCATGATTAATAAAAGTGCCTATTTCACATCTAGCACTTTTCCTCAGTAGATCTCAAAGCAGTTCACAATCTTTTAATGTATTTATCCTCACAATATCCATGGAAGGAAGGAAGCATTGTTATCCCCATTTTACAGATAGGAAACTGAGGCACGGCAAGACTAAGTGACTTGCCCAAGGTCACACAGGAAGTCTGTGGCAAAGCAGGGAACTGAACCCAGGTCTTCCACAGCCTAAGCCAGTGCTCTAACCATATCCATTTCAGCTTATTGTAAGCAAAACCCTTTGGTCTTCTGATATTTGAACTCCTGGACTTGGTAATACTTTTGTGTTTCAACTGGACATAGCAAACTGCTCTGTCACCCACCACTAATAGTACCTGATGCAGTCACATAGCACAGTCAAATTTCAGACCAGTCCACATCTTGCTGCCCAAGAAGTAGCTTCCACAATCTATTTGAAAGCCTTTTGTTACAAAACAATCAAGTTCCATTCTCAAGCAATGATAGCTCTGGTGCTTCCTTGGCGAGCACTTTAAACCTTCTCCAGCTCTGGACTGTGCGGCCACACACTTACAAAATTTGAACAAAGCCACCATGCATATTCCACTGTAGACATTTGCACACAAAAAGGGGCTCGGATTTTAAGTAAGCCAGAAAAGGGAATTCACTCCAGTCTGAATGAGATGGGGAGGAAAGAACCATAGTTTAAGTGCAGGAGTTCTTGCTTTTTTTTAAAAAAAAATTAATGATTTTTATACAGACATAATGTTTGTGGTGTTATACAAAGAAGCATATTCATAGAAGCAAAATAGTCTGGGTGGATGGAAACAATATTTGGTTTGTTCTTGGTTTCACCCTGCCTGGAGGGTTTACAAGAAACCCAAAGAGAGACTTTTGATGGCCAAAACACTGACATTTTAATTGGAGAGGAAAATATTAAGGCTATTGACAAACACTGACATTGACATGTTATCATTTCCTGCTCCACAGTAGTAGCCAAAGACTATTGCTGGAACAGACTGCGAGACAAATAATCATTTAAAAACGTTTGGGAAAGGAAACTTTCTGGGGAAATCATGCCAAACTAACCTGGTGAGGAAAAATATTGTAGTTAGTGAATTCATTGTAAAAAAAAAAAAATCTGGGTGGCTTGACAGACAATAGACTGTTTCGTACAGGTGTTCAGTGAGAAGAATGCTGGAAATATAATTGTGTAGAGCAAGGAGAAATTGCAGCATCTTGCATCTTAAGAACTGATATAGAACCTTAGTTGCATGGAGAGGAGGCATGCAAAGACTTCGTAGACTGAAGTATTTCAATCCATGCAGCACTGTTCCCACTCAGTCCACTTTCTAGTACTTTATCCATTGCTGCATCGTTTTGGTTTTTCTTTTTTCTTTTAAACTACTGGTTTCCAACAGAAGTTGTCAATTTCCACCAACTACACTCAGGAGGACTGGAGCAGGTATCCTCTAGGAAAGCTGCGAATTGCAAAAGATTTGTAGCCATGAATATGTTTGAACTTTGTTTAAAACATTCCAGTCGAGTGCATGAACATGGGAGCTGGAAAGGAACTCCTGTGTCATCCACATACTTACTATTGATTAATACAAGAGCATACCAAATCTTTCTTTTTTTTTTTATGCTCATATCTTGAGGCAGCAACATGGCTAAGTGTTATACTCCAGCGGGGTCTTGATTAATGTGTTATGACAACTTAGTGCTGAAGGATTTAATTCTTGTTTGCACCTACCTTTTATTTTGGAACATTTAGACTTTAAAAATACTCCCCTCTCACCCCTACCCTATTCATGTGAATCTTGGCTTGTTCTTCAACCCGACAAAATGCAGACGTTGGGTGAAAAAGAATTTACATTGTTTCTTTCATGTTTTACCTTAAAGGTGTAATTTGAATTTAAACAGGGGAGGGGAGAAATATTGTTTATCCTGGAAGCGTTAGTATACTGAGCCCCTTTTTAAAATAAAACAGGCTTTAGGGCTCAGGGGACAAGCTTTTATATTCAAAGACTCTTGCTTTTCCAGACACCAGAATCCAAGTAACCAAGCCCCCCTCTGTAAGTCACCACCTCTTCTGACCTTCTAAAGGCTGGGGGGGGGGGAGGGACCTACCCCTCTCTCTTTCTCTGAATATGCATTTTGTATTCTAGCCCCCTCTGCATCCTCCCAACCACTGTGTCAAAAAAAGTGGATGTTAAAGGGGGCGGGGGAATGCTTTAAATCTTTTCTTCAAATCTCCAAATATCTGAAGTCTGAGGAACAAATTCAAAGCAGGCACGGACGCCCGAAGAGAAGTTAGAGAGAAATATTCTGTTCCATTCAAGCGCATCAAGGGTCTAGCTGAAGTCTGTTTGGCTAAGGTCAGACGAGACTGAGTTCTCCAATAAAAATAAATCTCAAATTAATTATGGCCTCAAGCGAGGGGCCAGACTTTTGAGCTGGTGCGCTGCAGTCTGTGTTTTTGGCCTTCAGTATTTTTGTTTTTTTCGTGCTTAACTTTTCAATAATTGTGGGGTGGTTTGGTTGGCGGGGAGAGGAGGCAAGGGAAGGGGACTGGATTATTGGGACATGGATCTCAAATAAAACCATCCAGGACAGTTTAACCACCTTTCTGCACAATTGTGTGCTAGCTTCAAAGCTACCCTGTATCTTCTCCACACAACTTCCAAGACACTAGATTTTAGTTAAGGGTTTATTAGCATCACACACCATTTTTTTTTTTTTTTTTTTTAGGACTTGTGTTTCCAAATATTCGTTCCTATTCAGCAAGAGCTATGGGTCCTGGGACCCGATCCTGCACTCCACTGCTCTGTTACATGGGTGGAAATCTGGAGGGATTCCAAAGTAGTCAGATTTTACCCTTGTAGCTGAGAGCAGAATTTTGGCCCCTGGGTTCGAATGGGAGTCTTGCCTGGGGATCGGGCCCTAGGCTTGGCTTTCCTTCTTTGCTTTGTAAGAAAGTGGATGTTAAAAACACTTCGCCTTTTAATTCTGCAGTGAAGTTAGTGTCACATCGCAACCCAACCTTAAAACTCCCATTGAAGTCGACGGGACCTTTTTCTCTAGGTAGGATTGCAGCAGGATCAAGCCCCACTCCCCCTCCTCCTCCTCCCTCCCCTCCCCCTCTTCTGCTAATGCAGATCTAGGACTTATTTTTAAGAGGAACTTTTAACACAATCTGTGGGAAGTGGGCCGCTTTCTAGGTACAGAGTCAAAGGGGGCTGACTGACCAGTTGCTAACCGATTTCTTTCATTTGCTACAAAATGACGAAAGAGCTCAAAATCTTGCATTCTTAGCCAGAACACAAGGTGATACTGTCTGATTACAACAGGCAACAAGATAGATTCATGCAAGTTAATACCCTACACGCTTTCAAACCCACCGCTCAGGCCCAAATATGCTGCGATCGTTAGTTCACCTTTGAAGAAAAAGTAGATGTAAAAAAAATATACAAAGTTTGAAGTTGTGGCCAACATATTTCTGCATAAATCAAAGACAAAAACACAAATACACATTTGCGGGTATCTCCCCATGCGAAAGACTGCCATTGGACTATAACGTGCCGTTAATTCCTTTGATGTTGAATATTTTAGGCTAAATATCATGGGCCAAATTCCAGCCTGGTGTATACCCCCATTGATTTCAGTAGGGTTACACTCAGGGATGAGTATCCACCTCCTATGTGTGTGAGGCCGAACTCTGTGTGATTCAATTAAAGGATAAAGGGGGAAAATGCCAGGAGATTATGAGCAACATTTAACTCAATACATTAGACTAGAATTTCGTTTCTTTCATAAGTGTATTGAGAGAGAGGAGAGAGTGCGAGCAAATCGTTTAACCTGCCTGAATGCAAACATTTGAAATCTGTTAAGGTAAAAACTATTGTAGGTGCCAAGATCAAATAATTTCCCAGTTGTCAGTAACTTGAGTTAAAAAATCAGAATTGTTTTCTCTCTCTAATTATGCACCAAAAAGTCGAGCATCAGATTAAACGTTACACACATTTGCCAGAATTGTACACAAGCATTTCACTTTGAAATAACGTTTGCCTTTCTCTGGGCATTCAAATATTAAACGTTAAGGATATCACATCCTTTATTATTATTATTTTATTCATTATTTGGGATTTCTTTCCCCTTGCACCGATTCTATCAAACTGTTAAATCCGAGTCGGTGCACATCAATTGGGATGATCCAGAATTTGGCAAACCACGTTTATGAATATCCCAGCCTTTTTCAAAAGTTTGAGATAAGTTCAGGAGGTGGGGGTTAGAGAAAGTCAGGAAGCAAAACGTCTTTTGTTGCATTATTATGGGAAAATAATAGTATGTTCAACTTGTCTGGTTTAATGTTTTACAGGTTCGCTTATTTTGTCTCTTGGGACTTTTCACCAAACTTTTTTTTTTAAGACCAAACAGAAGGGAAATGGGGGGTGGGGGGTAGGAGGGGGAGTGGATGACAAAACAGTGTATATAAATTATAGATCCAATCTATCAGGCAGCCCTAATATGCTTCAATTTGACTCATTTTCTTTAAGTCACTTCTAAGGAAATAGCTGTGGTATCATATTTCAGTTTTTTTGCAGTTAAATGCTGAGGTATTGAGAACCAAAACACATCTCTAAAGTGTGTGTGTGTGTGTGTGTGTGTGTGTGTGTGTGAGAGAGAGAGAGAGAGAGTACTGTCTATATTCTTACAGAAATTGGGATCCAAAATGATTTTTAAAGTGTGCATGAGTTTATTTACTATATCTTGTCACCTTGGAGATGGCGCTATCACCAGGACTCAGTGTTCGTAAATTTCCGATTGTTTTTAATATATTTTGTACATTTCAGATGATCTTTTTTCACTGTAGTTCTGAAGAATCATCCTCTCTCTCCAGCCATCAAAGAAAGGAGTCCATAGTTCAGTTTAAAGACCCAAGCGCCTTTTCCTTGGTCGTTGGGTGACATAGACACTTTCTAGCGCCCTTTAGGGGGTATAAATCCTCTGTCTGACCGTACCCCCACCGTTACTGTTTAGAGGTTGGTATTAATGTTGCCCAGAAAGGAAATAATTTGGGCTTTGGGAGGATGCGTTTCATTCTTCTCCTTAACCTCTTGCTTTTCTGGAGCTAGCGGCTCCCATGTGGTGATACTGAAGGGGAAGTGGAGGAAAGAGGTTTTGGTGTTTAATTTGAGGGCGGGGGGGGGAATGAAATGGGGAATGAGGGAAGCAAAGGGTTAACCGTGATTTCTTTTAATTGAACTCCAGTTCTTGTGGCCCTAGGCACAGGGGGACCTGACCTCGCTAGCTGTATCCAGATGTGCTGCTCTCAGGGGACACCACTGCAGACCCCTGGATTGTAAAGCAGACGGGAGGGGGGGTAGGAGGGGAGAGGGAAGGCGGTCGGTCGGTCCCCTCTCCTGCCGACCCCCCCCCCCTTTCCCCTCCTGGCTGGAGACGGCCACAGTCGCTAGCAAACAGCAAGCCAAAAAGCTCCAGGTCTGATCACGTTCAGTCCCCCTGTCTCTGCCTCTGCACTGAAAATTGTAGCTGAATTGATGAGGCTAATTTCGCGGGGGGTTAGAGGGAGGGGCAAGAGGGGTCTGCCGTGCTGCCAGCTTTGCACTTGGAGAAATAAAGTATTAATAAGGCGCCTCGGCTGCAGCCGACTAGAAACACGAGGGTCATTTTGTTATTTTGGGGGGTGCACATTAATGTGGATAGAGGTGTGACTTTTTCCCCCCTGTGGTTGGATTAAAAATCAGGGGGGAAGCAAAAGACTGGACGCAACTGCACTGGATAAGGTAACCAACTCCATAAGGGGGAAATTATGTTGAAAGGACTCACAGGAGTGTCCTACCTTGAAATGGATTTCTTGGTTCCATCTCCCTGAATTACTGTCTTTATCTTTCGGATTCTCCTGGGGCTACAGCAGCTTGCATTGCAGAAGTGGGGAATAAAAAGATGCCAGACATGTTGCATGATCCTGTTGCTAGATGGTTTTGCTTGGGTTTTTTTGGAGGGGAGAGGGGGTAGAAAGGAGTGTGTGTCTCTTTTACCTTGATTGTTTAGAGAGCTTTTCAAAAGCTTGGCTTGTTTGTTTGGATGTACTATTTAGAAGAGGAAATAAATGGCCTTTTCTTTGGGATCTCTCTCTAGTTGGATGAAATGTTGCATCTGTTGTCATCTACTTTTTAGTTCCCGAAGGACTGAGGAGTGTGTCCCCCGCCCCCTCCCCAAATTTGCCACAGCCGGGAGGTAGAGGGGGACTTGGGACAGGTCTGGAATTTTATTTGCTGTTATTATTTTTGTCACTTTCCGGTTAGTAAACTAGTGACCCGTGGCCTTTTCGCCGGAGATAGCGGGGCAAATTGACTGGGGCCCTGATCCGAAGCCTATTGCAATGAAATGGGCAGTCTCCCTTTGACTCCACGAGGCTTTGGGCCAGACCCTGAGGGTCAATAAATATTTCAAATGTTAATACTGATGGGGAAAAATTAAATGGCTTTAAATATAGATATAGTCGAATAATTGAATCCATCTTACCGTAATGCACTATTTTAAATGCCCCCCCTTTTTTAAAGCACAGTATACTTACTTCGACGTAGTGGAAGCATTCACGGGACTTTTTCTTTTAAAGGGGTGAGAAAGCAATGCAAAAAAAAAGTTTTCTAAAAATAATGTTCCTTTCAAAACTACAGGGAACTCCTAGTTCCTTTGCTTGGAAAGGCACCAGAATTGTATCTGAATGGAAGAAGGCACTTGACATGCTTAAATTGAATGGAGTTGCCTGCCCTGAATTATGCTCACCGCTATTTTCTGGTTATAGCTAGCACCTAATCTAGCCTCCCTCCCTCGGGCCAAACTCACTGGGATCCTTGCCTGAGTAAGGACTGCAGGAGGGGGACAGCAGCGTGTTCTAAATAGACCATTTTAATCGGTAATCTTTTCCTGTGTGCCCCAGTCTGAATTATATTTATGGTCGTCCCTCCCTCCCCCCCCCTTAATTTTGCCTTTGACTGGAAAAAGCATTAATAAAAAAATCTGTGGGAAGAGATGGAAATTCAGTGACTCAGGCTACTTGGCTTCAGCCACACACACACACACACACACACACGCACACGCACACAAACAAAAGTACATGTTAAACTAAACTTTATGATGACACTCAGTGCGTGGTAATGCAGCCTGTGATGCGAAGCGGAGCTCAACTGGGCTAGCAAACAGGAGCTACCCCCAAAGAAACCGCTATTGTTCTGCCCCGCTCTTATCTGAATGGAGCAAATATCCTGGATGTAAAATACAGATATATTTTAATCGAGAAGGCAGGACCAGCGGGGAGACAGAATGTTTCCTCCTCAAGTGACTTCACTTCCCAAAATTAGCAGAAAAAAAAGTTTCATCCGGTTAACTGTCTCTTTTTCGCTCCACTGCACCAACCAAAAGTAAAAAAGAGCGAGCGAGCGAAGGAAAGGAAAGTAAAATCATTGGAAGGGGGGAAGAAAAGCCAGCGCGAAAGGAAGGAAGATAAGAACTTCAGGGGGCTTCGGTTCCAGGCTAAACCGGGTCAATGTGTGGAATATTGGTGGAATCGGCTGGAGATTATTCTCGATGGACGGAACTATTAAAGTAAGAGGAATATCGGGGGTCGAGGGGGGGGGTCAGAGGGGGCGGTTGTGGGGAGGAGACAGCCCCCACTCCAGGAGGGTGTGGGGGAGGGCTGCGTTTTGGAGCAGTGTGCGTTTGGGGGAGGGACGGGGGAAGGCGGGGGGAGTTTGATCTTGTTCAAGCATTGATCCCAGGAAGAGTGGCCCGTTTCTCCTCTTTCAGCCAGCCTCCCCCTTTCATGCTTTCCTTGTCTATCCCCTTCCTAGGGCTGCGGGAGGTCGCGGTTGGGAGGGTATTGGCCGGCCAGCGCGCAGCGGGTGTCCCCCGGCCACAATGCGCACGGCTGGGGCAAGGCGTGGAGGCGGCGGGGTGTGTGTACGTGGGTGGGTGGGTGGGGGTGTATCTGACTTGCGATCCGTTTATTTCGGGGCATTTGCCCCGGCTGGGAAAGGCGGGCTCCCCCCTGGGCGCGGAGGGGGCTGTCAGATCGCTACAGGAAAAAGCCCACGCCTGCAGGAAGGGGCTGGGTGTGCGTGGCCCCCGGGTAGCTGGCGATGTGGCTGAGCGATGCGGAGCCAGCCCCGCGCTCTCGGGAGGAGGTCTCAGTCCCTGCTTGGCCTGCCTGCTGGTTTGAGAAGCGAGCCACCCTTGCGCCGCCAGAAGCAATGACAGTTTTCTCCCCAGCGCCACTTGCGCACCAATGGAAGAGACGCACCCGGTCTTTGCGCTCAGTTGGGTTGAACTTTGGATTGAGAAGCGCTGGGGGCAGGAGGACAGAAAAGCGCGTCTTATTTTCAGCACAAACTAAAAGTACCAGGGGCTGGCGCAGGGGATCGGCTCCCAGGCTCGCCCCAGATGTGCTCTCTCTCTCTCTCCCCCCCCCCCCCCCCATGGTTAGATGTCAACAGGTTCTGATTTCCTCACTTTTTGCCAGGTCTGGTTGAAACGCCGCGCTCCGAAGGTGGCCGGCGGTCTATTTCCCTAGCCGTTCTAGTCGAGGGTGGGTGTAACAGAAACCGTTCTCTCTCGTGGCAAAAAGACCACCACCAAAATCTCCCTGTGCTTTCCTAAGCCATGGGCATTGCAATATGCGGTGGAAGGTCAGTCCTTACTCCCTTGTGAGACAGGATCAGGCCCACACATAGCAGCTATTATTGCAAGCAGAGTTGCATCCTGCCCCCCAGCTCTGCTGCAAAGGGACTTGTGCAAATTTGTGATCCTCTGTCGGACCGTTGTTTTTTTTTATTTCGCTCTGCAGCGCAGAAGCAGTTGCAGCAGACTCGAAGCGAGAGACGCTGTGGGTGTGTTTGTGTTGGAGGATTTCGAAAGATGCCTATCGCATGGGTGGGGTGTTGATCTCTGAGGTCTGAATTTTTTGCTGACCTGGGCGAAAAGAAGCTGCAAACTGGCAGGAACTGAAACTTCTCCAGTAGGTTGCAGATTGGAACAAGTGCAAAGTTTGGAAGAGTCCCCCTACAAGCGGGGTTCTCAATCTTTTTCTTTTTGAGCCTATCACATGCTATAAAAACTCCACGCCCGCCCGTGCCCAAACAACTGTTTTTCTGTATATAAAAGCCAGGGCCGGCGTTAGGGGGTAGCAAACAGGACACGTGCCTGGGCCCCATACCATAGGGTGCCCCACAAACCTGAGTTGCTCCGGCTTTGGCATCAGCCCCTGGTGGCAGGGCTTGGGGCCAGAGCTTCAGCCCCATACTTTGTCTTTCTGCCCTGGGCCCCAGCAAGTCTAATGCCTGCCCTGCTTGGCAGACCCCCTGAAACCAGCTCAGAGCACCCCCCCCCCCGGGCCCTAAACACCTGGTTGAGAACCACTGCCTGAAAGGAAGGGGTGGGGGAAGGACAGAGATGAAAGGGAGTAGGGAGGAAAGGAGGAATGATGGGTGGAGGGGGAAGACTGAAAGTCAAAACACTGGAGATATGACAGGAGTAGTCCAACTCTTTTCTCCTCAATCCTACAGAGAGGACAGCCCCAGTCAGTGTCTCTCTATGGAAGATATGTACGTGGTTCCCATCGCCTCACTACCTTTGCATCTCATAGCATCCCTGTGAGGCAGAGAGGTGTTATTTTTATTCCCAGGTTACAGCTGTGGTACTGACATACACTGACTTGCTCAAGTCACCCTGGGAATCTGCATGAGAACAGGCACTTGGATGAAGGTCTCCTAAGTCCCAGGCTCTGTTCTAACCGCTGGACCGGCCTCAGGGTCTTCTATTATAACCAATGGCCTATTTCCTTCCAATCTGAAACCAGCAATACCCTGTTTAAAGAAGCCCTATTGTTTGAACTAAGATATTAGGATTCAAGAGTTCTGCCCCCAGTCATTGCCTGGCCTGCCTTCCTGTGCCTCACTTACCCTGTCAGGGCAATGGGAGAGGGAGGATGTGGTTTGCTTAGGTTGCTGTAACATAGCATGCCTGGAATGTCATGCACAGAACAACCCCAGGATCAGTTGAGTGCAGGAGAGCTTTAAACACCACCTACTGTCCTGCCTTGTGTATTATTCCTGTACCCCAGCATCTGACCCAATGGCTTTAATAATGTGTGTATGGGGTGTAGGTGGGTCTTTATAAATGTTTATCTCTTCAAAAACCCAATCCATTATTAGGCGGACAAACCCAAACATATACCACGTTCTCCAGCGAATCATATTAGTGTCTAACTCTGGAAAGGATTTTGAAGAGGCTGGTATGAAAGATGATATCCAGAATAACACTATGTCTTGTACTGAGTGGGCAGTCAAACACGCCAGAGGATGAAGTCGTGTAAATCTTTTATCTTAATTGACTTCAGTTGTGTTCGCATTCTGTAAATGGCAACGGCAGAAGATGGCTGGGAGAAAATGAATCGGGTGTACTCTCTCCAGCTTGTTCCAACTAAGTAAACCAGTTTTAATTCACGCCTTTAGTTATTTCAATGCAAATTTGCATGCACACAGTCTTATTTTGGATTAAGAGTGTCCTATTTTGGTTTAGCTGAAGTTGATTTTTTTTATCACCTTACATTAAATTAAAATAGGAACGTTTTTCTTCTGAAATGTGTCCCACACAAACTTCCACCAAAATAACTAAAGATGAGAATTAAAACCAAATTAGCTGTTTCTCTTCTAGTTAGTGTGTAGACAAGACATGAGTGTGTTCTTCTGTCATGCACAGGGGTGTACGTTCACCTGGCAAAGGCCTGTTGTTACTAAAAAGCACGTTTGGGTGACTGTCACTCCCCTGCTGCAAAAAACTCAGTTTTCCGCAATTTAGCAAACATAGGAAAGACTTAGACCATTTAAAGGGAATACGGTGAAAAGCCCATATCACTCAAAAGGGCAATGACAACTGTCTGCCTCTTTTTCTCCCCTATACAAATGTGTGTGGCTCGTGTGTTGGTGCTGCTGTAGCCAAGGGTGTGGTGGGATTTCTATTGCAATCACTGGTTCACACTCGCTCTGAAACCTGGCCCACAGGGCCTCAGACCAGGAACGTGTTTCCTTTTGAGAAACTTGGTTTAAAAGTCTGTCTGGCTATTTTAAAACTCCCTGGCTCTAACCTTTTCTGGCAAGAAGACTTTTGACTCCAAGTGCAAAAGCGTTAATTTGCAGGTGGGGAAAATAGCTGACACACACACTCGCATTCATCACTCAGGGTGTCTTTCTGTGTGATCATTAAAAAACAGCTTGGACTTCAAACACATGACATTTGCAAGACATATGTTCTTAGACCCCTGATCCTGCTGTCCTTATTCAGGTGAAACATCTGCTTGAACTGCATTGTAGACTTTCAATGGATGATCAAAAAAGTTATTACAGAAAGTTATTAAAAGTTATTTAAAAAGTTAAACGTTATTACAGAATATTATTAGTAGCCCCTTCCTACACAGGGATATTTTAGCACTATGACTTATTTCACTGGGTCATGACTTGATCAATGGAATTTCAATTGAAAAATGAAAAAAAAAATTCTACCTGAGTAAGGACTGCAGGATCATGCCTCAAACCAGTGCACTCTCCGCTCCAGGTATTTAAACAAAGGTTTTGATTCTGCTCCCATGGAAGCCAAAGGAAATTTTTATCAATGACTTCAGTGGGTTGGGTGCCAGAGCAGGCTCCAGATAATTAGCACCTAAAATATTCAGATTAGAAAAGTTGAGCATGTCTATTAATAAACCCTGGGGAGGGATGTTGAAGGTTACTGCAATAAGGATAATATTCCCCTTGGCGTGTTGGCCACTCTGCACTCCCTGGGCACCAGGGAGGAGGGTCTCCATGACAGCCATGCTGCTCTGAAGAGGAGGCAGTGAAGAGGCTGGCAGGGGAAGGGTAGAATCAGGGTTCACAGGAAGTCAGTGGCTCAGGCCCCCTGCACTAGCAGCTCTAGGATTGTGCTCATTGTTGCAGCCTGTAGGCTGGCTTGTCTGGAGTGGGAGGCTGGGCTGTGGCACATTTCCCTTCCTCATTCCCAGCTTTTAACCGCTATGCAACCCAACTGCTTAGGCTTTAGGCCGGCGGGGTTTCACCCTGAGGTGCTGCACTGCTGTGGCGTTCACGCTAAGAGGAAGTGGCCACTTTGCTTGGTAACTGACACTTCTTGAGGGTTTCATCCTTTTATTTATTTATTTAAAATGTTCCGATACTCTTGCTAGGAAGGGGGAAGAGACAGACAAGGGCTCCTAATCCTGGTGTGCAACATGCGCGTTTAAGGAGCAACCCAGAGGCGAGTCAGCAAATCAGAGTAGTATTGATTCATTATCATGTTACAGGGACCAAAAGCAAGAAGAAAAGAGCAAGGGGGAAGGTTACATTTCCTGGAGAGATTTGAAATGGCATGACAAGCTGATGAGATACTGACCCTTGTGGCAGTTAGACAGAAGCCATAATTTAATGCATTATCGTCTCCTCTTGCGATCCTTATGCAAGGCCTCCCCTTGATTTGAATTCATGTCTTCTCTTCAGGATCAGGCGTTGAGTGTATACAATACAACTTTATGTCATGGAGCATCTTGATACAAATCTCCACTTATAATGTTAGTGGGTAAAGTAAAGTACTTCTATAAGTCCACAAGGTTGACTCGCAGTTGTAAAATAAATGTGTCATTTTGCTCAGGCTTATGTGACCAGGTAATGAAAGACCCTATGTCCAATCTCACGTGAGCAGGAGCTGGAGAGTTAAAGTACCCACGGGAGACTTAACCTTAGATTTCCAGACATTTGTGGTTTTGTTCGACACCTAACATTGCAGTAGCATAGTGCTAGTATTTGTGTGTGTGAGCATGTGAATGTGAGTCTGTGCCTGCTTCTATGACATGGGCCTGATTTATAAATTTAGTTCCACAAACCAGATCTGAATCCAAATGTCCCAAAAATGTGGAGGGCTGTTGTGATCCATTATTCTGGCTATACCTTGTGTCTCTGTTTGTATGTGTGTGTGTATATATATATATAGGGGGTGAGGATAGGGATATAGAACATTGGCATGAACAAAGACCTAAATTTGGGTGTGCATACTGGGTCCTGATCTGTGTGCATGGATGCTGTTTGAGGGAATTGGGTGGTAGGGATTTCCTAGTGTGCAAATATTGACTGACCCAAAACTGTGGGTACAAATGTACATGCTGTTTTTTGAAAATACGGCTTAGAATAGCAACATGCAAATGAACCGTTTCCAGAACTGGCAGAAAGTGACATTAGATTGCGGGCCTGGTTCTCTGCTACCCTGCACCTTGTGTCATTATTGACACAGGTGCAATGGGAGTGCAAAGTCAATGTGAATTTTTACCATTCTGATTTAAGAGTGTTTCACACTCATTTGTGCACTAGTATAAATGACAACATGAGGTAGAGGGCAATGAAGAGTCTGGCATGCAATGTTCAAAATATCAATGCCTTTAAAATGGTGATGCAACAACAGCCTATTTTCTCTCTTCCCCTCTTTACCCGTGGCCACATAATTACTGATGTGCATCTGCCCAGCCAGTAACAGCAGTTGAAAAACCTGCCTCTTGCATGGAAGCATCAAGGACTTAACCCCAAGAGGATTTTCCTTCAGCTTGGGCACAGGGGCTTAAACAGACAGAATATCCCCATCATAGGTTATTGGAGAGGCGTCCTGATTGTCTTCAGAGTAGCAGCCGTGTTAGTCTGTATCCGCAAAAAGAACAGGAGTACTTGTGGCACCTTAGAGACTAACAAATTTATTAGAGCATAAGCTTTCGTGGACTACAGCCCACGTCCACGAAAGCTTATGCTCTAATAAATTTGTTAGTCTCTAAGGTGCCACAAGTTAGTACTCCTGATTGTCTTGTTCCTTAAGTGGCCACTAGCCTTGTAATCAGTGGGGATGTTGATACAGTCATGAGATCAGGCCCATAAAATATCCAGTTAAATGAAACACTGTATTTGAATATACAGAGTTCAACTAAGCCAAAATGTTTTAATGCAAGGGTCTAAAGTTAGGCACCTAAGTGCACCTAAATAAGCAGTCTGGTTTGCAAAGGTGCTGACTGAATGTCTACTGCTCCCACTGATCTCAGTGAATGCCCAGCTCCTCTGAAAATCAGGACCTTACTTAGGTGCCTGAATATGGTTTTACATGCCTAACTTCAAGCCCTCACATAGGAACAGTCGGGTTGGGATTTGCAAAGCCAGCTAGGGGACTTAGCTGCACAACTCCCAGTGAAATGAATAGGAGTGGCACGGCTAAAGCCACCTCATCCTCTTTTAAAATCGCAGCCTCTGCCTTTAGCTCAGTAA
Source organism: Trachemys scripta elegans (assembly GCF_013100865.1). Classification (NCBI taxonomy): domain Eukaryota; kingdom Metazoa; phylum Chordata; order Testudines; family Emydidae; genus Trachemys; species Trachemys scripta. The sequence goes on from NC_048318.1 coordinate 5,185,269, forward strand.
TGGTATCGAACACACTTCCAATCACCTGTCACATGGGAAGAGGGAAGGAGTTTTATTTACAGCGCTGTAAGGAAATAGCGTTTGCCCCCCCCCACCCCATGGATACCAAGCTTTCTGTCCTTTCCTGCTTCATTCTTCCTAAACTTCAGCTCAGCAATCCAGCAGAACACACCGTTCTGTGAAAAACATAATGCACAACATTAGGCCGACTGGTTTACATACACAGGCCTTGATCATGCACTGAGATCTACCATGTGGGGAAGTGGGGCCAATTAGAGGGGGCTAAGAGGGAGGGTGTTCTTTGACCTTTGAGCAAGGTTTTCACACTTGCTCAAAGCTCAGTAGGCCATGGAGCCAAGGGGGAAGAGGGGACAGTAGTCCTGAGTAGTAGTAGTTTTTAAGTTGTAGTCCTGGGCTGCCAGAGCCATGTGGAGTATCACTCTGGCTGCGTGATTACATTGCCTCTGAAATTTGACTTGGCTGTCCCCCCGTCCATATGGAGGGGCAGCTGGGCCAAATGCAGTTGTGACATGGCACATGGGAAGTCTGTTCCTGTATAACAGAGCACAGAGGAGTGCATAAAAACTTGACTGTTGACGGCACCGTTCATGCACTCAGTGGGTAAGAGAGAAGGGAGACCCCCCCCCGGCTGAGCGAGACCTGGGGTTCCTGCAGGGGAGAAAGGACACAAGACGAGCAGGGCTGGAACGGGGTCTCTGCCACAGGAGGGGGACTGGAATTAGCCCCCCAAGAAATATCTGACTTGGTGCCAAGGATGTGGAGTCCAACTGACATCATGATCAGGACCATAAAGAATGGCTAGATCCCCAATCAAATTTGAAGCTGGATCTCCAGGAATCAGATCTAAATACAATGATCCCCAGCCTGTCAATCACACAGATGCAGTAAGAATAATGGAACGGACAGGAGATCCTTTTGTTAGTCATTTGCTGTTTTCTCACCCAGCAAAAACGGCCCTTCTTCGCCAACGCTGGTTTTGATTTGCAAAGGGAAGGAGGGAAATTAGCAAAAGTACAGTATTCTAAGCTAACTGATGAGCAAAAATAGGATACCCAAGTGGGGGATGTGGGTCTCGGTGTAAGGTGTGGTGAGAAGTGGAAACTGATTTCATTTGCATTGAAAAGAGGATTAATTCTTATTGAAGCCAGTTTGTAGTAGATTTTTTTATATATGTATAAAAAGAAGCAAAGCAAGGGGTTAACAAAAAGTGAACTGGTCAGTTTTTACAGCAAGAAACACAGTTTGGCTCTCTGGTTTCTTCTGAATAGCTCTTCTTGTTGTTCCAAGCTTGATTGACTTATAACTGCATCTGAACCTACTTCACATCAGTTCCTTTTATCAGCCCAAGTGAGACTTCCTGTGCTCCACAGTCTGGTTTCCTGATGTATTTCCTTTTTCCTTTTAACAGAACAAAGGAAACTATAACTCCTCAGCTGCTCCTGTTCCAAATCTCCTCGGGATTTCACATAACATTAACACTGAACATTCATCTTTTTCTCCGCCTGCACTCTGAGCCATCTTGCCCAGTGTGCTAGAGCCCTCTTCATATTTAATAGTGTTTTGCATCACTGACAATTATCAGTTTGCGATTGAAATGCAGCCACCTCTGGGCAGCAGCGAGGCAGACAAACCACTATAACATCAGGATGGAGAAGGGATGTTTTGGCCAAGGATTCCTTATTCTATCGAATAGAGAGATGGGGTCTGTCCAGGGAAAGCAGGCAGGCAATCAGTTGTGAAGGTGTCATAAAAAAACATACACAAAGTAGATGGCATGTAACTCAGTTTATCAACCTTGGAAGCATGAAGATATCTGTTGGTATTTGAACCTGTAGCTAGATATTTTAGCCATGGTACCAATTTCCAGCTGCTGGCAGAAATGTCCCCTGAATGGCCATACACATGCTGGGTAAAGCAGCGTAACTATGTGCACATGCTCTGACTGGCAATGCCTCTATTCCTAGCAGGAATGAGCTGATGCTAAAAAGTACTTTGCAAACTCAGATTTTCTCCCTTGCCTCTTATTTTTCATTCTTCTAACTTGCTGCTATTTAACTCTGTGATCATATTCCAATCCTGCAAAGGACTTAAGGATACAGTGTGTGTGTGACAGGTGCTATGCAAAGGCAAGGTCATTTTGTACTGCACGTGGCCTGCCCCTCTGTCATCTATGGTAAGAACTACTTTTCCCAAGATGCTGCAACCCCTTACTGCAATATGTATTGTTCTGCTGAGCTATGCTGGGTATTTTGTGTTTGTGAACCTCACAAATGGGCTCTAGCAGGCTTGTCCTTATAATAATCCTACGTTCATGGCGATTTGAGCCTGACATGCCATTATAAAGAGACACAACATGAGACACTGCTCATCCGCCATTCTCACTGGGGTCGATATGATTTGGTGTGTGCTCTGAGTCCAGCAAGATCAGGCCCTTTAGCGCTCAGACATTTAGAAGAGATGTGAGAGGAAACCGTGCTGAAATGGCAGCTTTCTGTTGCAGAACCAGAAAGCTCTGTGTGTGTAAGAAAGAGAAATAGAAGCAGTCAAGCAGAGACAGGCCTTTTCAAAAGCAAGGATAGTTGTAGTCCAGCTCCATTTATTCCAAACCACTAAAGTTCAGCAGGGTTTAGAAAAAAGGTCCCACTTTCATCCTATCTCTGTCACAGAGCAAACTAGGGTGATTTTGCTTTGGGTCTTGCGAAAGCAATCAAGCCTTCAAAAAGGGGTGATTCAGATCCCGGGGTCATGTTATCCAAACCACCACAATTCAGAGGACAGGAGAATGTGGAACTGGATAAAAAGGTCCTTGGTCTTGCCCTGTTTCTAATGTGTGGGTTTTTAATGTATGTGGTGCGTGATTTTTACATGGGAGGGCGGCGATGAGCAATGGTAAAAATAGATTGAAACAGAAGGGAGTACTCTCACCACACCAGCTAAGGAGAAGAGAGCAGTGAGGGATAGGGTAATCAGACATCCCAATATTAGGGGCTTTGTCTTATAGGCAACAGCCCCCCAAAAAACACGTGTCCCAGTTTTTCTCAATTGCTATCTGGTGACCCTAGTGAAAGACCATTGCTTCCCCAGTCAGAGAGAGGAGGGGGAGCTGTGGTACTTTAACCCCTGGGGAGGGGTGAATAACATTGCCTCCCCTCAACCCTGAACCCCAGATCAAACCTACTCAACCCCTGCTCATTGCTAGAACCAAATATGAACCAAACCTGTTGCAGGTTCCAGAGTGTTTGGTTGAGTTTTTCTCCTATTATGTGTTATTTCATAGAAAATGAGCATTTTCTGTCTTAAAAAAAAAAAAAATTGGACCAGCCAAGATAATTTCATAAAGGTAGGTTAGCATTTCTATTACATCCTGCATATTTTTAATATAGTCACTGTAGAGCCGTATTCACTTCTGTGAAACCATATTGGTTGCGTTGCAGTTTAGTTTCTAGGATCTGCTTAGAATTGAAACCCGAAGTTATTAGTCATACCAATAATTGATAAGACTATCGTTGCCCCTAGAGGCCTCAACCAAGATCAGGGCCCCATTGTGCTACTCGTACACACAGCAAAAAAAAGTGTCCTGGAGACTTAACAATTTAAATAGACAAGGAAGACAAAGGGTGGGAGAGAAAACAGGGTCAGGAGGTGATTTGTCCCAGGTCACTGTCAAAGCTGGGAATAGAACCCAGGTGTCTTGAAACCCACACAGTACCCCACTCATTAGAATATCGCAGTAAGGTATCACCCTGTAGATTTTAAGCCAATCTTCCACTGTAGGATTAATGGTCGAAAGTCCCATTGAGGCTCCCCCAGTCTTGAAGCACCCCGTAGCACAGTTGTGAAAGGATGGCTTACCACTAGCCCTTTGACTAGGCTTACCACTAGCCCAGTGAAAAATCGCTCGGTCAGAAATTAGAGTGAAATATGCACAGCACCGGAAAGCACCTTGATTTCTGTCTGTAAATTGCTCCTGAAAGGCTGAGACTCCTCGTGAGTAGTAAAACTTTAAGCGGGTGCATGTGCCTTTGAGGCGTGCTAAGAATCTAGCACGAGCTCTGTGTATTGTTGTGAGTCACAGTGCTACAGATTCGGAGCGCTGCAGGGAGAAGTGCTCAGATAAGTCGGGACGACATTGGGGGCCTGATCTTTTGCTCCCACTGGCAAAATTCATGCATGTGATCCTATCCTTGCTGGACTCACTCAGGCTTCAAGTTAAGCAGGGGTTTAAGTGCTTTGCTGGATCAGGGCCAGAGTGCTCAGCATTTTATAGGAATGTGGCTCAAATACCACGGGGAAGGATCCACAAAGGTGCTAAATCCTGTTTTTAGGAACCACGCTGAGTCACAAAATTCTCACTTGGCTGCTGCCGAACCCTGTAGGGCCCTAAACTCACTTGGCTCCTAAGTTTTTTCCTCACTGTTGGTGCCCGGGTGCCTGTCTGAGCACGTGCACTACGGCCTCCTGCCTAAGCCCCTGAGCGATTCACAAACAGGCAAAGACAGGTGTTTGGCTGCCTAGGTCGCGTATGGGCCCTGATCCGGTAGGTGACCTCTGAGCATGCCTACTAGATTGGGCCCCTCAGACAAGTTCACACAAAACAGCCAGGGAGAACCTTCTTTATACTATTTAGCATTGTGGATCGGGTACTAATCCAGCATTTCAAGGCCTACACCCCTTTGTAGATCCCAGCCCATGTATCTGAATGCCAGGCACGTGACTGAATTTACCCTCATAACACCTCCCTGAAGAGAAGAACCATCCTTCCTGTTTTACAGATGGGGAGCCGAGGCACCGAGAAATTACGTGTCTTGTCAGTATCACACAAGAAGTCTGTGTCAGAGCCAGAAATGGAACCCAGGTCTCCTGAATCCCAGTCCAGTGCCTTAACTACCAGACAACCACGTGTGTGAATTTGTTCTCAATATTTTAGCTCAGTGATTGTTAAATCCTCATGGTACCAAGATCAAAGCTGAACTCTGAGACATCTATTGCAAATTACCTGCAATGGTATATGGCCCAAGCTTCAGTTCGCAACAGTCTAGCAGGAGATCAAGTCTGTGTGTTTGTTCTGACTTTCTATATTGTATACACTATTTCGCCTGTACCTTTGTGCTTCCCTGATTATTACACAGAGATAAATTAACATAGGGAGCTATGGGCAGAAATAAACTGGATGGTCTGAAGATCTGACTGTTATAACGGTTGCATCATAATCAAAACATTTTCCGCTGAGTGCTCTATGTGCCGATTCCTAGAAATGCTACAGGGTTAATTACCCACACTTGTTCTTTTCATTCCTTTGATACTTTTTATTTCTGCTAAATGACATGGTGTAATTTAAAAACCAACACTGGGGCACATTGAAATCACAATAGCGCGTGGCTCGTCTTAAGTATCAAACAGGGGACGAATGGGAGTCTTTCAGTTGACTTCAGTTGGCTTTGAAACAGGCCATAAATGTGGCAGTTGGAACTGAGGTCTGCATGCAGTGATGCTGCATGTTAGTTGCACAATAAGAACAGAATACCACGGGCTAATTTGATTGAAACCATGTGGCTGCATCACAGGGTTTCCTTCAGAAACAATATAATTTCTGGCTCATAAAATGGCCAACATGAAAATGGTATAATAACGAAAATGAAATATTGAAAATGGATTTTTTTAAACCAGATTTTGTGTGTGTGTGTGTGTGCGTGCGCGTGCCTGTGACCTTCACCTGCTTTTGTTAGTGACTCAAAGTTGTGGTTGTCTAACATCTAGTGGGTGTCTGTGTTATATTTTATTTATTCTGTATTATTATTAATTATTATTATTTGTGATTATTTATTTATATATTACTGGATCAGGGCCCAATTGTGCTAGGCACTTAGCAAAGGAGCAATAAAGAATTGGTGATCTTGGTTCCTAGGAGCCAGATATCCACCTTATAAACCCACCACCTCAGTTGTTACTAGATGCTGTCTCAGCCAAGGACTGACCATCTGATCTTGCACGACTGAACTCAATGGGAACTTTTCCATTGGGTCCATTGAGCGCAAGGTCTGACTCTAAAAGTGCCATGGGGACTGGACTCTCCTCCCTAGAGATGAACCCCTTAAGACTGTACAGGGTTTCTCTGTATAGGGTCTCTCTCTTGGGATATAAAACATAACACCAACATAAAAATGGCAGCTCCAGGCCTATACTCCTCTGCCGGGAAGGAGCTAGCGAGTTCTCTGGATTAAATCTCAGGGGTCAGGTCGTTTCTCTATGCCGTGCGTCTGTATTAAAGATGAGGTTGGTCTCAGCCTGCTTTGCAGAGCTCTGCAGGACACTCTCAGTCCAGCCTAGATGTAATGGGAAATCTGTGTGTACGTCCCTAGCATTTGTATAGGAATGGGGCAAGGTCATTAGTCACTGGGTGGAATTCTACCCTCTTACGGGTACAGAGTAAATCCAGTGAAGTCCATAAACCTAATCTTGCTCCCACTGAAACCAGTGGAGTTGCTCTGGATTTATGCCAGGGCATCTGAGAGAAGAATTTACCTCTCTTTAATGGAGGTGACGAGAGGTTACAAAACTGCTCTTCTGAGTGCTTGTGTGTGATCTTTACTTCAGGAAGGAGTTCTTGTGGTCATTTATTATTATTGTTCTGTATTATTTGTGTTACGCTGGTATCTTGAGGCCTCAACCTAGACCAGGGCCTGCCTGTGCCAGGCACTGTACATGCACACAGTAAAAGACAGTCCCTGCCCCAAATTGCTTACAGGCTAAATAGACAAGTTAAGGCACTAGACTGGGACGCGGGAGATTCATTTCTCTGTGCCGCAGTTGCTGTCTGCAAAATTAGGCTAACAACACTCCCTTTGTTCAGCTTTAGTCTCGTCTATTGCAATTGGATGCTCAGTGGGGGCAGGGACTGTCTCTCGTTATGTGTATTTACAGCACCTAGCACAAAGGGGCCCTGCTCTCTACACGCGTAGCTAGATTTTTCAGATTCATTATGTTCCGGATCTTGTGCTGCCCTGTGCATAGTCCTGCTGAGTGCATCTGTGCTGCTGCTCAACAGATTCGTGTGCAGAGCACACCCATCGCTACAATTTCAGCTAAACCTAAATATCAGCTGGGGTTTTTTACACTTTTTTTTATACATGTAGTGGCTGCTGTTAGTTTAAAACGGTATCTCTTCTGCAGTCACACCCCTGCACCAATCCTCCTCTCTCTCTCTCCCACTGATTTCTTTACCTCTCCTCTCTTGCTTTAGTTGTGAGTTTTCTTGCTTTCTTTCTTGCTTTCTTTTAATGAGCTGCTCCAGGGCTGGTAGTTTCAGAACTAGCAGCTGCAGACATACAAAAAAAGTAAAATAAACCCAAACCACAGAAACCCTATCTTGTGCAACACACTTTGCTCACCGAGCCCTGCTCCATGCCAGTCTAAGAGTAATGGGTGGGGGAAAGAGGCTGGCTGACATGCCAAGCAAACGTGCCCAGAGATTTGTGACTGGGGCTGGCTGTTTATGGCAGCAAAGCATTGTAACACATGTGTCACAGGGATCAGCACAACGAGACACAGAGGGAGTGGGAGGAGACCAGGCAGGAAACCCCTCCACCTCCTACAGGAACAGGATGGGTCCTGTGAGGAGCAGTTCATTGCACCAGCTGAGTGCTCTCCCAGCACCTCACATGCTGTCCAGACCGTTCTCTACGAGCGTACTACCATGTGCTCTATCCAGGAACAGGTTAGATTTATCTTCTGCTGTCAAGCTCTGAGGCTAGCCCCCACCCTGCCTCCAACCCTCCCAGCCCCTCATTTGAGATTTCATTCTCCCTTCTCCCTCATTCACATGCTATCTGAGGTGCTTATATGACTCCCATCCCCACAGCAGCTAAGCGTCTCCCAGTCTTTAAAGTATGTGTCCTCACAACCCCTCTGTGAGGCAGGGCATTGCTATTATCCCCATTTTATAGATGGGCAACTGAACAGGGATGCTAAGTGTCTTGCTCAAAGGCACATGGGAGGTATGTGGCAGAGCAGGAAATTCAATCTGGGTTTCCCAAATCCTGCGAGTGCCCTAACCAGGACTCTTTCTCTAGCTCCCTCTTTCGCCCGTCCATCTTCCCCTTAACGCCCTTCTCTATACCACAGGCCAGAAATTCAGAGGGTGTAAATCAGCACCGCTTCATCCAAGGGCCACATCCTCAGCCACACCACTTTACACCAACCGAGGATCTGGCCCTATCAGCTAATCCAAGAGACACGCACTCCGTAATGAAAGACCGACTCATACTCACACCCTGCTCCCCTTTGCCCCATACGGGTCCCCAGAGTACCACAACCCATTCCAGTGCACACCTCGCACCCCACATAAACACACACATTCCTACTTCTAAACGTGGACATCTCCAAACACTGTACCACCAACATCAAAGCACAGTCAGCCGCATGCCCCTTCTTCGCCTGTCGAAGAGCCAATGCAGCGCAGATGAATCTAACTGGTTCAAGAACACTCAGGAGACTCAGGTGGGTTATTCCCCCTCACTACCTTCACATGTGGATCATCCCTGAACAGCAGAATGACCCAGCAGGGAGAGACAGCTGATTGGGCTCTGATGCCCTTTCTGACAGTAGATCACTTGTTCAGGGTGTCCCTCGTGGAATGACATTGCTGGGAGGGTATATGCCCTGACTGAGTGAAGCACTTAACCACATGCTTAAGCCCCATTGACTTGTGATGGGACTTATGCACATGCATTAACACCTTGCTGAACTGGGATGGACTTAAGCAAGTGGTTATATTTGTGCACCTGGTTAAGAGCTTTGCTGAATTAAGGCCATTCAGAGTACCCAAGGCTGCATGGAGTACTTGAGACAACATAGAACATGGAGGCACAGGGTATATAAAATACCTGATGATCTATGCTCCAGCGTGTGGTTACAGACAGCATCTGGGTGTTAGGGAGTACCTGTGACTGTGTTGTGTACCCGAGATAATACTGGGCACAATACCTGGGAGTACCTATCGTGCTTATCTATATAAAGATCAATGGATATATACCTTGTGAATAGATACAAAGTGTCTGTGAATGGACAAAGCTACCATGGATTCTAGAAGCATGGTTCTTCTCTCATTTATTCCGGTGTAAATCAGGGGTTGAATCAATGGGGCCACACAGATGCAGGTGACAGGTAGATCAGTCCCAAGCAGTATTTGTAGGAAAAATGCCTTGTCTGACTTACACTGTTATTACACCTCCTCTGTCACTCCATTGACTTCATCAGAGTTACTCCTGAGTCACACGAGTGTCAGAGCAGAATCAGGCTCATGGCATGGCTAGACTGACTATTGCCATTGATTTCTAGAGTGCCACAGGTGTGGGTAGTGATTCAAAAGCAATTTTAGAAGCTGGGTCTTTGTTCCTAGTCACTTACGTCCGAGTCCGCCTCCCTTAACAATAGCATTGCTCTCCCAATGTGCAACATCCTGTGATTATAGGTAGAGCATGTGGCTATGCAGATGATGCGTTTTAGGGTGGTTGCTTGCTGACCAGCTCACTCCTAGAATAGGGTCATTGTTCCAGAATAGGAACCCTGAGCCAGAGCTGCCATAAAGAAGATGCCAAGGAGTTAGAGCCAACTGTTGGTTCTACTTTGGAGAAGACAACTGGTCTTGTGGTGAAGGAACTAGACTGGGACTCAGGAGATTCATAGAGTTTAAAGCTAGAAGGGACCATTAGATCATCTAGTCTGACCTCCTGTATAACACAGACCCTTACATTTCATCCAGTTACTCCTGTAAGTTGTGTTTGACTAACGTGTGTCAGGTTAGAAGAATATTGAGTGATCTGGCTTCGATTCTTGACTCACTTCCTGTGTGACCTGGGTCAATACCCTTAATCTCTCTCTATCTCCATTTCCCATCTGTCAAATGGGGGTAATAATTCTTCCTTTGCCTTGTCTATTTAGATTGTAAGCTCTCTGGGAGTAGGGACTGTCTTTTACAATGTGTTTGTACACGCCTAGCACAATGGGGACTCTAGGCACCAGTGGAATATGAAAAGTAAAAGTAATAACTTCAGTCGATGGGAGTTTTGCCTTTGACTTCAAGGGGTCCAGGAATTTGGCCCTGAATTCTGACCTCTTGGCCACAGTTTTTGCGATTTGGCCAATTGCTTGGGGTTATCACAATTAGAGCTGGTAAACATAGATAGATAGATAGATATGAATTTCAGAATTTTAACACGAAACTGGACAAAACGTTCTGCCACATTTTTAGCAGAAAATATTTTCCATGCTTTTGAGCAGCTCAAATCATCAAATGCTATCATATAAATAAAGTGAAGATATAAAGGGGTGGGTAGTTTAGAAGATATCGAATACTGATATTGATATTGATACTGAATCAAGCTCATGTGTCCCTGCATTTTGATTGGTGGAATGTGCAGCGGTGACTGTAGATTTGAAGGGAAGAGAATGCGGGTTAATGGCCAGAACAGGACCCTGGGAGTCGCATCTACTGGGCTCTATTCCTGGCTCTGTCATTGACTTGCTGTGTGACCTTGGGCGAATCACTTCATCACTCTAACCTACCTCACAGGGAGTGTTGTGAGAACTGACAAATGTTTGCAAAGAGCTTGGATTAAAATGCTATCCATGTTTAAAGTGTTAATATAGGAAATCCCTCTGAATCTAAGATCAAACCAGCTGGATGTAAGAGGAGGAGAACATGGAAGGAAGCGTGCAAAGGAAGGAAATACATTTATTCTAATACCCAAAATTTGCTTGGCACTTTCAAATTACAGAGGACACGTTTCCTGCTGTGAAGGAAATTTAGAATCTAGAATTTTGTTCCTTCTAAAATAATAGAATGAACAAAAAATCGCATGGAGTATTGTCTTGAATTAGTGTCATTCTTATTTGTTTAGCATGTAGCTGGGAACTATTATGATTTCTAGGGCACTGCTGGAGGGAAGTTGCCATTGTGTGTTCAGTGGTGTAGGCGTATGTTATAGAGGAGACACACACTGCATGCTCTCTCATGGAGATTTGACTTTTGTTCTCTCTTTCTTTTTTTCTTTCTTGTTCTCTTAATCCACCATTGAGAGGTCATGCCAGCCAAGGGCTGCTGTATGGAAAAAAACAGCACTGTACAATGGTTTGTAAGACACAACCAAGCCCCTGCTCTGATGATCTCATGAAAAGAATCTGATGTGTTTTCAATGCAGGATATGTGCAGTGCTTTGGTGGAGAGGTACCAAGGGCACATGCACCCATTCTGCCTGACTCTCACTGCTTGCTAACTGACTTGCCCTCTGAACACCATCATTGTGTTATCCCAGTCTGCAGAGACAGGTGCAAATCTGCTCCCGGATCACATTTATATACGTGGCAAGTGAATTTTCATTACAGGCTGGAACAACAGGGAAAGGCTCTTGTCTCTCAACCCTCTATAGAACTGGGAGCCTCTTTGGCATGCTCCTGACAGGCTCTGTAAGCAGGGGAAGAGAGCCCATTTTGCCAACGACAAGTGGTTTCCAGTGAGGGGGGGTTGCATCACCAGTTTGTCTCATTAGACTGTCATTTAAGCAGTGCCGTTTGCTGCAAACTCATTGTTAGTGCACCTTTTGACTGTATTTTCTCCCACTCCTTGTTTTCTGTTTCCTGAGCAACCTTGGGGCCTTGCCCTGATTCATTGAACTCCAAGCGGGTCGTGTCACTCACTGCAGCATGGACACTGGAGGATCTGATCCGGCTAGGAAATGCAGGGCCCTATCACTAGTGCTAATCAACTGCACTTCTACGGTTCCTTTTGCCCAAAGACGTCAGAACTTTCCTGATATTAATTCAGACGCACAGCACCCCTGGGAGGTAGGTGGGATGGGCAAATGGAGGCACTGAGAGGGAAAAGCCTGATCTTCAGACATGTTGAGTACCCACAGCTCTTAACAAAGTCAATGGGGCACTGGTGCTGAGCACTTCTGTAAAACGGGCCTTTAAGTGACTTGGCCAAGGTCACACAGTAAATTAGTGCTAGAGCTGAGAAATGAACCCAGGAGTCCTGAATCCCATTTTCTGGCTATAACCACATGGCAGGAAAGAGAAAGGTTCCAACAGCCAGGGAGCAATTTGGAATGGGTTTTCAGAAGCAATAAAAAAATCCAAGGATTGCCATAGTGAGTGACTGAAAATAAGAGCTAGAACCTAAGCTGGCGTAATCTAACTTCAGTGCAGTTGTGCCAGTGAAGCAACCTGGATTTACCCCAACAAAGGATCTGGCCCAAGGATTCTTCCTAGGGATCTTAGCTGGATAATTCTTTGTGCAGGCTGGTTGAACCGCTGAGAGTGAAGACCCGATGTCGATAAGGAGGTGTTGGAGCAAGCGGAAGTGCATAAAGGGCTGTGACTTGAGGAAGACAGAGCAGCAAACTGGATATTGAGGAGGAAGAGGGAGACTGAAGGCCCAAAAGCATTATGTGCACTAAGTACAAGCTTGTTTCTTCTCTATAGGAAAAGGCACAATGGACATGAGTGAAGATAAGTCAGTGGGAAAAACCAAGCAGGGGAAATCTGCAAAAAGTACTGGTGCAGTTTTGAACTGCATCTGCATTTATGCTCTCAGGTCAGAGGGCGGTGCTCATCATACCCTCTACGGGACTCTGATGTGAAGGCGCATGGCATATTGCATTCAGTTCCGGACACCACATGGTTCAGAGAAGAGCAGTGAAAAGGACAAGGAGGGCTGGATAAATTGACCTCTGTGAAGGATTGAAAGTGGAAGAAGTGCTGAATGGGGAGGCAGCCATGTTGCAATATTGGTGTTTTTCTGAACCCCCTGATTTAATTCTAACCACTGAAGAATCTCAGGATTCATTTTTAGAAAGGAAGTTTCTAGTCCTCATGCTTGCCGAGGGAAGCTGGAAAATGTGGCCCCTAAAGGCTAAAAAGCCACAAGTTAAATAAAATAAAATTTTAAATGAAAAGCATGTTAAGTACAAAGACCCCAAGATTATTATTATAAAAATCTCATGATTATTAAACTGTTCTCCTGCCATCTGGGGGTCTGATTTGTCATCTTTCAATGCGTTAGGCAGTCAGGACTGAATTAGTGACTACGGGGGCATATAAACATTGAAAGATGTTACAAGGGTATAAACACCAAGGATGGAGAGCAAGTGTTTCCAGGGGTAGAACTAGGCCTGAGAGGCTAAAAGGAAATAAAGGGTATCCTGACATTTAGGTAGTGCAATAGTCTTCTAAAGGTAGTGGAGGGTGTCCCATCACTTGCAAACTAAACCTGACATAACCCAAGAAAGATTTTTGTAGAGGGCAATCCTGCCTTGCCTGGGGAGATTCAGTCAAATTGGTCTTTCTTCTATCTCTAAATTTCTATTCTTCCTTCCCCCACACAAATGATAATCAGTGGAGGTTGGGCTGCTTTATTAATTCATGCTTCAGAACGACAATAGGACACCTGGACTAGCACCTGTCAGAATATGATGCAAATAAGCCCCGCGAATCTAGACTTGATCAATGCTACCATAATGAAGCCCTAATAGAACTGCTAAGGATTTGAATGGCATTCATACAAATGGGCCATGCTCAGATATTGACTCAATTGCATTAATTAATGCAGCACAGAAAGAAAGAAAGAAAGAAAGAAAGAAAGAAAGAAAGAAAGAAAGAAAGAAAGAAAGAACGAAAGAAAGAAAGAAAGAAAGAAAGAAAGAAGCATTGCTCACATACATAAAGATCTCCTAATGCTTTGTTGTTGCTGTTTTGTTTTTTAAATGGACAAAAAGGGAGCTTATTATATTTGCAAACAAAGAAATGATGGGATGCTCTGATTTATAGATAGGAGGGGAATTCAGGACCATTGTTGAACGCTTAAGTTACAGCAGGATTTCCTTCTGTGTGTTCAGAGAAAAGGTTAAAATTTGTTAATAACAGTCACAAGTTGTAAGCAGCTCCAGCATCATGTGATTGATTTTCTGATTGCTTTAAAATGAGGTTTACAGAAACTGCGTCGCGTACATAATGATATGAACTGTCGAACAGTTTTGTAAAGACAAGGCAGAGATGACTGAAGATAACATAAACTGGTCTGACAATGAAGTAATATCTGCTTCTTTGCTTCCTGAGTCACAATAGGTTTCTTTTTAAACAATTATTTTATCTTTACTTCTGTATTGCTGGCTGAATTTGAAGTGGCCTGCGTAGGTGAGGTTTATCTGCCAGCGAGTTTGGGGTTTTTTTATGCTGCCTGGATATTAACTTGTTATATTATGTACCTCACCTCTCCTGTGTTGTTTCTATAATACTTTTATGCCAAGTTGGGAGATGTGTGTGGATTAGCAAAAGTCTATTTCACTTTCCCATTCAGCGTAGAGATGGCAAGGATGAGAGAGCAGTAGGCAGACAGTTTGTATTAAACACCTCACCTTGTTAACAGGTTCTGGTCTTGGTGAGAAAGGGTGTAAGTATATTCTGCTGACTCACCAAAGCAGCAGATGTAAGAGAGATGGGAGTGGCTCTTTGAGCAGAGAGGATCCAAGATGTGGGCTGAGCAGTCCAGAGGGAGGAACTGTAGGATTTGCCATAGCTAGACAGATGGCTTGAGTTGAGCTTTGTTATCTTACTGATTTCTTTGTTGGCAGTGCTGAAATCCAGGAAGGGGGTGAGTTTTTGACTCTGTGCAGTGTGTGGTTTTTAGAGCAGACAGGGAATGACGTAGAGACCCATTGGATTTTTTTTTAATTTTTTTTTTTGAGTGACCATTTGTAACAGATATGGGGCAGACTCTCCTTTCTCACTCAGTTCCACACCCGTAAATCTGGTGTTACTTCAGACTTACACTGGTAGGGCTGAAGGGAGACTGGCTCATCACATCTGTCTTTGGAAAGCATCAAATAAACCCTTCTAAAAGGGGGAGGGGGAAGATGGACAGGAATGTGCAAGCCAGCCGGGAGTACCAGGGGTAAAACACATGCAAATCTCCAGCTGACACAAGCTGTGTCCTCTCCCATGAAAAAGTTCATAATAATCTCTGCAGAACATCACTTCAGGATAAACACAATAATGCTATAAATACTTGTACCCATTTCCTGTTGTTTGTATTGCAGCTTGCGCAGGGCTTTGAGTCTGGGTGAGGGTGTGACCGTGAGCCACATAATGACACACATACTAACCATCCACTCTGCTCCTCCTGCTATTTGCAGCATAGGCTGGAATAATGGCATTTTTAAAAAAAAATGGATTCTTTGCCATTTGGATTGAGGTTCATTCAACAAAACAGGAAATAATGAACTGAGAGGTATTTATTTAATTATTTCTAATGTAACAGGTTTAGGGCAGCAATCCTGCCGGTGCTTACACAGGTGAGTAGTTCTATTGACTTCAGTGGGATGACTCATGTGAGTAAAGTCACTCATCATAGATTATTTAGCCTCCAAATTTAGTTTTACTTTTGACTTTAATATACACCTCTACCTCGATATAACGCGACTCGATAGAACACGAATTCGGATATAACGCGGTAAAGCAGCGCTCCGGGGGGGAGGGGCTGCGCACTCCAGTGGATCAAAGCAAGTTCGATATAACGCGGTTTCACCTATAACGTGGTAAGATTTTTTGGCTCCCAAGGACAGCGTTATATCGGGGTAGAGGTGTATAATGAAGATTGAACAAAACTTAATAGTGGGAGGCTGATTTGTTTGTTTGTTCCGTTTTTTTAAAATACTGCTCTGGGAGAAAAAAGGGACTCATTTTCCTGAGCTGTTTGCAACTGAAATTCAATTCATTTTTGTTGAGTGGATTTCCTTCCTTTGAGCCAGAAGTGAAAGTGACCAGAAATAATAGTGATATTGAGCAATCTAGTTTTTATCATCCAAGTTCCAGTGGAATGCAAAGAAAACAGATAACTCTATTGCCAGAATCACAAGATTATTTTAATAATCTCATGATTTTTAAGACAATCAGTTGGGGGTTCTTTTTATTTGCCTTCTGTTTTTTTTTTTAAACTTTAGGGTGTACTTAGATCATGTTTTCAAGCTTTTTTCCACAACCATGAGGTCTAGAAATTTACTTTTATTATTATTTTTAAATGAAATCTACACTCACATTATCACATGATTCCAGGAACTGAGGCTTCACGAGAAACACCAAATACCACAAAACTCATGATAAAATCATGAGAGTTAGCAGCACTCAGGTTAATCTCAAACTCTTTGATGTTAAAGATCTAAGATGTTGTTAGTAACAAAGGGTCGCTTTGCAAACATGTAAGATAGCAAGGTCACAGTTTGCAATTTAAGACTTGATCCTGCAAAGATTTACCCCTCGACTTCAGTGCGGCTACTTGCATGCCTGAAGTTAAATACATGCGTTAAGTGTTTGCAGGATTGGACCAAAAACAGTGTTTTGTGCTGAACAGGAGAAAATTAGAGGCTGGATAATGAATATTTGCCTACTTGAAGAATGGCAGAGATTTGTAGGTCCCTGTTCGGCAAAGAATTGAAGGGTGCGCTCAGTTTTAAATGTGGAACCAATCCCATTTCTATTCAGCAAAACAGTTAAGCACAATGCTTATATGCTTTGCTGAATCAGGGCCTTGAAAAACAGCTATTTCACTCTATGGGAAAAACTCTTAAATAACAGAACGTTGCCAAGATAGCATGAAGCAGCTGTGTTCTGTAATCTAATTCCTATCCTATCAGTAATTATTATTGCTTCCAAATTGTGTGTGAATAGAAACTGTCCCTTCTATGAGATTAACCAGCTCCTTTTAGCCAATCCATTCACTGGTGTAATCTGACTATGCCTAACAGGAGTGGGTTTGGTATGTTAGTTTTGTGTGAAACTAACAAGGAGGGAGATGAGAATAACAGGCACAGACCAAAAAAACCCCGATGGATGAAAAAGAAAAGCTTCAGCTAGGGATCTGTGTTTCTGTTCCTAAGTATTAAATGTTCAGTAGCATGCGATATTTATACTAACCAAGTTAATCCAGAGAGGGATTTTTCAAAGGCATAAAAGGCAGTTCAGGCAGGAGTGCCTAATTCCCATTTATGCCTCCTCCAAATGCAATGCATTTGCTACAGTGTGGTCCAGTAGTTAAGACCTTCAGTTGGGATTGGAGAGACATGGGCTCTAACCCCTGCCTTGCAGAATGACATTAGGCAAGCCATGTGAATGCTGTGCACTTTACTTTCCTTATCTGTAAAAACTGGGGTAATGATACTGACCTCCTTTGTAAAGGGCTTTGAGAGCTATGAGTAGAGAGCCCTATATAAATGCTAAGTATTAATATGTGAAATCAAGGAAGTGAAGCCTTTTGATGTGCCCAGTCCAGAGAACCAGTCACAATTCCTTTAATTGCATCAGAATTGCTTTCTTGGCTATGAATTCTGATGCCCCAGGTACTACATTATGGCAGCTGTGAATGACTCACATGGAAGGAGGGGCTGGGTATTGAGGGCAAAGAGTCTGATAGCATGAAGATATCATGATATGCAACCATGATGGGAGTGGGTACTCCACAAATGCATAGGGGCTGATCCTGCTACCCTGGAAGCTAATAGGAGATCTGCCCCTTCTGTCAAGAGAGAGAGAGATTTAAAGGTTGCTGGCGTGTGGCAGCGGAGCGAAGGGCTTAAAGGATATATTTATGGGCTTATTGCGTTAGGACTGTGAGAATCCTTGGATCTTGTAGATTCAGATTTGGGCTTATTACTGTTTATTTGTGCTGCAGCAGCTCCTAAACACACCGGTCAAGGACTGAGGGCCCCTTGTGCTAGGCGCTGTACAAACACAGCACAAAAAGAGAGTCCCTACCCCAAAGAGCTGACAATCTAAGCCCGAGAGTGGAGACAAGAGGGGAATACAACAACCGCATACGGGGAGGGTGGAGCACAAGGAAACAGCGCGATGAGTATCTGAGGAATGCGATGAGCAGTGCACACATTTTAAACTGCTCTCGAGTTCTAGCCTTTTTAATGACATTTATGTAGAGAAAAGAACATGAGGCCCAGCTCATTTGTATAGAGAGTGTTGGGGCAGAGGGGAAGGAGGGAGCACTTCCTTCCTCCACCTTTTGACTGTCTTGTCTAGGTAGGTTGCGGAAGGGACTGTCTCTTAGGCCATGTCTATACTACAAAATTGTCAACCTGACTTACATCAGCATACAGCTGCCACAGTAATTACATCGCTGTATGTGTCTACACCTTCTTCCTTGTGTCAGCGGTGCGCGTCCTTACCAGGAGCACTTGTACTGATTGTACTATCAGTGTGGGGCATTGTGGGATGGCTCCTGAAAGCCAGGAACAGTCGACATAAGCAACGCAATGTCTACACTGACACTGCGTCGACCTAACTACATCGACCTTCACTCTACACTGCTCATGGAGATGGTGTTATTAAGTCTGCGGAGCAGGGCAGTTACGTCAGCGGGAATGAAATTTCAGTGTAGATACTTCCATAGTTAGGTTGAAGTAAGCTGCCTTGCACTGATCTAACTCTGTAGTGTAGACAGGCCTTACTATGTGTTTGCACAGGGCCTAACAAAATGGGGCCCTGAACTCAGTAGAATCTCTAGGTGCTGCAGTAATATAGAATTAGCCTTCCCTATCTTCTTGGGCGGCTCTACAGCAAAGTTCATTTTCCAGTATCTTCTCTGACTCCTGGCTGTATTCTGGGAACTGCAGCGGCTGCTGCTATAACACCTGCTGTGAGTTCTTTGCCTCCTGTGCTGTCTTGAATAATAATAATCCCTAGCTCTTATCTAGCACTTTTCATTCATAGATCTCAAAGCACTTTACAAAGGAGATCAGTACCATTATCCCCATTTTACAGATGGGGCAACTGAGGCACTGGGCAATGCACATTGGAAAAACATAATCCCAACTATACATATAAAATGATGGGGTCTAAATTAGCTGTTCCACTCAAGAAAGAGATCTTGGAGCCTTTGTGGATAGTTCTCTGACAACAGCCACTCAGTGTGCAGTGGCAGTCAAAAAAGCTAGCAGAATGTTAGAAACTATTAGGAAAGGGATAGATAATAAGACTGAAGATATTATAATACAACTATATGAATCCAGGGTACGCCCACACCTTGAGTAATACATGGAGTTCTGGTCATCCCATCTCAAAAAAGATATATTAGAAATGGAAAAGATACAGAGAAGGGAAACAAAAAATAATTAAGTGTATGGAACAGCTTCTGTATGAGAAGAAATTAAAAAGACTGGGACTTTTCAGCCTGGAAAAGAGATGACTAAGAGGTGATATGATAAAGGTCTATAAAATCGTGACTGGTAGGGAGAAAGTGAATAAGGAAGTGTTGTTTATTCCTTCTCATAACACAAGAACCCAGGGTCACCCAATGAAATTAATAGGCAGCAGGTTTAAAACAAACAAAAGAAAGTACTTCTTCACACAGCGCACGGTCAACCTGTGGAACTCCTTGCCAGGGGATGTTGTGAAGGCCAAAACTATAACAGGGTTAAAAAAAAAAACTAGATAAGTCTATGGAGGATAGGTTCATCAATGGCTATTAGCCAGGATGGGCAGGGATGCAAAATCATGCTATGGGTGTCCCTAGCCTCTCTTTGCCAGAAGCTGGGAATGGCCAACAGGGGAGGATCACTTACTAATTGCCCTGTTCTGTTCATTCCCTATGAAGCACCTGGCACTTGCCACTGTCAGCACACAGGATACTGGGCTAGATAGATCACTGGTGTGACCCGGTATGACTGTTCTTATGTGCTTAGGAAGTGACTGACCCAAGGTCACCCTGCAGCAGGCTGGGATTAGAACCCAGGTCTCCTGAGTCCCAGCCCAGTGGTCTAGCCAGCCTCGATAGTAACAATAATAATTATTATAATACTCACATTCCTTACTCAGTTTCAGCAGCATTCTTGGTGCCTTGCAAACCCACAAGGAATTTTCAGATGCAGACAAAACACTTGAGACACCCAGAGGCTGTTTTGAGCCGGTTCCAAAGTACTGTGGGGTTGGCCATGGCAAGGTCCATTTCATGGGGATTTGGAGGACAAGGGTGGAGTGTAGGGGCTGCTGTTATTCAGGTTGGCAGGCGCATTGACGCTAAACTGTATTGGTGGCCAGCTGGCTAGACACTGATCAGTGGAATCATTTTCCTCTAATTCAGGCTAGTCTCTGACTGGTACCCAACGGAGCAGATTGCAGCCAGCTTTCTCCTCTCGAGGTTTCTTTTTGTTCTCTTGGGGGACCTGGGCAAATGCTTTGAACAGCCACTGAACTGCTGCTGTGTTTAAGAGCCGGTCTGCTGACTCTTCCCAGTAATCCGGCAGCATAGCTGCTCAGACAGCCTACTATAGACCAGCTGTGCTCGCTAGGTTGCCCGGAGACTGGCTCTGCTGTAGGCCTCGATTCCTGACACTCCGGTCCCTACCTGGGATAATAGCACTGTCCTATTACCCCGGGGGTATTGAAAGGATCAATCCATTAAAGCTGGTGAGGCACTGCAACACTATGGCAATGGGGTAGATTATTACTAAGGGCCTAATGCAGAGCACATGGCAGCCAAAAGAAAGTCTCCCCTTGACTTTGTTGGGCCTGGAATCAACCTTAACTGCAACTAGTTGAAAACTGCAATTTGCTACCATTATAATGTTCACACGCAAAACCCGATATTTCGGCAAAGAATTGGAACACAGGTAAAATGTCACCATTTCCAGGAGCACCGTGCATAGTTATGCAGTGACGTTCCATCTAGGGAGGAGGAAAAGGGGGGAGTTCAGCCATTTTAAAAAAATGTGTATAATCCGGAGAGGAATCCAAGCATTTTCACAGAGAAAACATTTCCTGGTGGCACAATTCTAGCGTTCTGATGACAGCCAAACTGCCTTTCATTATCCCCCGAAACTCTTGACAAGACACTGTTGCTGGTTTGCGACCGTGAAAATGGTGACACTGTGTTTCCTAGAGGTGAAAGATGCTCCTAATCTCACTGGCAAATTAGAGCCCAATACCTGTAGTCCTTGCATGGGTGACGCTCCCGCTTTCTTCAAGGTCCAGCTGAAACAGAAGTTCTGAGCTTAATGCAAAAATTATTGGGTGATGTTCTCTGGCCTGTTCTATGCGGGGGATCAGACTAGATGACCACAATGGTCCCTTCTGGCCTTGGAATCTACGAATGGGAGTCAGGCAGGCACAAGGAGTGCCGGATCAGAGCCATCTTCCTCTCTTATGACCCGACCTTGCTACTATTAAAGTCAATAGGGATTGAGGCTGAGATTTTCAAAGGTGCCTAAGAGAGTTAGGCACCCAAATCCAATGGGATTTAGACACCTGATTCTTTTCTGCTGCTTTAAAATCCCAGCCAAACCAATACACATTTTCTCCAGCCTCAAATGTGACTTAATAGTTACTTACCAGGAATTCCCACTTTAGCAAAGGCAAGGCGAATATAGCTGCTTCTCTTTAAGGGTGGCTTGGCTCAGTCAGAATTAGGAGGGGGCCTGTTTTATTGGCCGGTAAAGCTGATTGATTTATTAGAGCAGAAATCTCTTGCTAGCTCCCAACACAGGTTATTCTCCAAGTGCAAACTCTATTTCACTGCACGCACACACAACACGGCCACAGTGCCCATGTTATGAATAGGCCCCTTTGTTAGCCTGCGAATCGACAAGACAGACTGTTTAGTTCATGTCTGCGCATTAGCGAAGGAGGACGGGGGTCTGTGAGACAGATGTGGCCTTTAATTGCATGGAACTATTAGAAGATCGTTAAGCTGTTTTTGACAGCTTTCCCTCTTGCTGAGGGAGCAGAGCGCTGTTCCAGAAGAGGTGTGGGGAGCAGTCCTGTCCTGCCTGCCCTGTAAAAAGGACCCCATATTAGACTATCATCCCGCTATGGAATAAAACAAAGGGTTTAGCTAACAGCCCTGCTTTCCTACCACAGCCGCAGAGCTGATGCTGCATCTGAGAAAGAAACCTCCTCAAATTGCATCTGAGAAAGGGCTTTTCAACACTGCTTGGGGGACTAGCCATGTCACAGATAAGATGGGGCATATCAGCTCTGCTGAGAACATGGAGCTGCACCAACTGGCCTGCTTCTTATTTGTATTAGCATGGTCTGAGTCCATGAACCTCTTCAGCAAATACTTGAGGAGAGGAAAACTGAGCTGCGATAGCCCTCAGAAAACTTCACAAGCCGCTGCCATCAGAGACAGCCCTCCTTTCTAGAGACAGACCAGACATTGGTCGGAACAGGACTCCTGGGTTCTATTTTCAGTTTTGCTACAGACCTACTTGGTGACCTCTGGCAAGACACTTTGCCAATGTGCCTCAGTCCCCCCCTCTGTGAAATAGGGATAAAAGTTTTTACCCACATTTGTAAGGTGCTTTGAGATCCTTAGATGAAAGACGCTATAAAAGAGCAAAGTATTGCTGACATATTTTCTTTGTTCCTCTGGATCTTAGAGACTGTTCCTCTGGATCTTAGAGACATCCTCATGAAAACAAGGATCCTGGCTGCTTTCACCTTAGCAGTTATCAAATTGATCAAACAACACATCCCTGGAGTTAAGTACCACACATGGGATCTTCAGTAGTTCTCAGTGTTGGCCACCTGAGTCAACAGGAGTTGTGCTACTGACTTCACTGAGAGCAGCTAGGCCAACGTTGAGTCCACCATCATCATCCTCATTTCATAGTTTTGTAGAGTTCAAGGGCGCAAGGAACCATCCAGTCTGACCTCCTCTATATCACAGTCCATTAAACATTACCCAGATACCCCTGTATTGAGCCAAAAGGCTTCAGTTAGACCAAAGCATTTCACTCCTCCTCCTCTTCTTCTCCAGATGCCAGTCCTGAGACACGGCGGTTAAGTGCCTTACCGTAGGTCTTGACTGCAAGGTGCAATTGTAGCAAGCTAGCTCTGCTAGCTCACATCTAGCTAGCATGGGTAACGACAGCCACAAAGACATGGCAGCACAGGCTAGCAAGCCAAGTATGTACTCAGGGTCCCTGGTAGGCTTGTACTCTGGTTGCTAGCCCAAGCACAAGCCTTTACTGCTGGGTTTTCACTGCGGTCATTAGCTAGATTCAAGCTAGCACAGGTGTGCCCGTCTATCTTACGTTCACACCTTCGTCTCGTGGTCCAGACATACCTTAAAGCCATAAATGTGAGTCAGTGTCAGCACGGGGATTTGAGCCCAGATGCTCCTGGCTCCTTGTCCTTGCTTGTGCTCAGCTCTCTCGTGCTTTGCCCATAGTGAAAGGTTTGGAAGTGCTTGTCATGAGCTCATTTAAGATCTCTGGTACTCAGGCCTGCATCACTGTGGATTGGAGGGGTGGAAAAATCCATTGGCTATTGCTTGTGTGGAAAACTAGCCGTGAGAGAGGATTTTTTATTTTTTTTTTAGATGTGCAATGCAGCAATGAGATGCCATCTATCTGAGCCTCAAATCGGGGCTTTTCTCGGTACAGGGCCGATAAAGCCAACAGGCTCACACATATCACTGTCAACGGTAGCTGATAAGAGGTTTTTTGCAAGTCCGTTGCCCAGCATCCAACCAAAATAGAATTTGGTTTTATCAAGCAGCCATGCTTGAGGATAACGCTTTGCATTTCTGTGACCTGTTTCTGCCAAGGATCTCAGAGTGCCTCACAATTGTTAAGGATCAGAGCACCCTTGGGAGGAGTGCATAGCACGTACAGGGAAACTGACTCATGGAGACATTAAATGACTTGGCTAGGGTGATGCAGTTGGAAATAGAACCCAGGTCTGCTGATTCCCAACCCCCCTGCTATAACAGTTGGACAGTGGGTGATAGTGGATAGCGGGGGAGAAGCAGATGTGCTATATCTTGATTTTAGTGAGGCATTTAACAGTCCCACAGAACATTCTCATAGCCAAACGAGGGAAATGTGGTCTAGATGGGGTAATTACTAGAAAGCGGGTGCAAAACTGGTTGAAAGATCATACTCAAACAGTAGTTATCAATGGTTCGTTGTCAGACTGGGAGGACGTATCTAGTGGTGTCTCATAGGGGTCAAGCTTTGGTCCGGTGCTATTCAATATTTTCCTTTATGACTTGGCTAATGGAGTGGAGAGTACGCTTAGAAAATTTACAGAGGACGCCAAGCTAGGAGGGGTTACAACCCATTTGGAGAACAGGATTAGAATTCAAAATGACCTTGACAAATCGGAGAATTGATCTGAAATCAAGAGGATGAAATTCAATAAAGACAAGTGCAAAGTACTTCACTTAGGAAGGAAAAATCAAATGCACAGCTACAAAATGGGGAATAACTGGCTATGTGGTCATACTGCTGAAAAGGATCTGGGGGTTATAGTGGATGACAATTTGAACATGAGTCAACAATGTGATGCAGCTGAGAAAAATGCTAATATTATTCTGAAGTGTATTAACAGCAGTGTGGCATGTAAGATATAACAGGTAATTGTCCTGCTCTGCTTGGCACTGGTGAGGCCTCAGTTGGAGTACTGTGTCCAGTTCTGGGTGCCACGCTTTAAGGAAGATGTGGACAAATTGGAGAAAGTGCAGAGGAGAGCAACAAACATGATAAACGGTTTAGCAAACCTGATCTATGAGGAAAGGTTAAAAACTGGGCGTGTTTAGTCTTGAGAAAATTAGACTGAGGAGGGACCTGATAACAGTCTTTAAATATGTTAAGGGGTGTTAAAAAGAAGATGGTCATCAGTTGTTCTCCATGTCCACTGGAGGTAGAACAAGAAATAAGGGGTTTAATCTGCAGCAAGGGAGATTTAGGTTAGATATTAGGAAAAACTTTCTAACTAGAAGGGTAGTTAAGCTCTGGAACAGGCTTCCAAGGGAGGTTATGGAATCCCCATCACTGGAGGTTTTTAAGAACAGTCTGGACCAGGGGTGGCCAACCTGAGCCTGAGAAGGAGCCAGAATTTACCAATGTACATTGCCAAAGAGCCATAGTAATACGTCAGCAACCCCCCATCAGCTCCCCACCCCGCTCCCAGCGCCTCCCACCCACCGACAGCCCTGCCAGTCAGTGCCTCTCCCTCCCTCCCCGCACCTCCCAATCAGCTGTTTCGTGGTGTGCAGGAAGCTCTGGGGGGAGGAGCGAGGGCACGGCAGGCTCAGGGGAGGGGGTGGGAAGGCGTGGAGTGGGGAGAGGGCCTGTGGCAGAGCCAGGGGTTGAGCAGCAAGCACCCCCTGGCACATGGGAAAGTTAGCACCTGTAGCTCCAGCCCCAGAGTCGGTGCCTATACAAGGAGCCGCATATTAACTTCTGAAGAGCCGCATGTGGCTCTGAAGCCACAGGTTGGCCACCCCTGGTCTGGACAGACATTTGTCAGGGATGGTCTAGGTTTACTTGATCTTGTCTCAGTGCAGGAGTCTGGACTAGATGACTTCTCGTGATCCCTTCCAGCCCTACATGTCTAGGATATTCTTCAACTGACTTCAGAAGATTTACAGCAGAGGTGGATTTGGCCCTATATTCCCAGTCAGTGAGGTCTTGCCTACACGACAAACGTTTTGCCAGTATAACCTCCACTAGTCTATAGATGGTGCTTATGCCGACAGAAGGAGTTTTTCTGTCATCCCACTAACATCACCTCCCTGCATGACGCTAAGAGCTTGTCCACATTGGTGCAACTTAAGTCACGCAGGGAGATGGAAAAGCCACCCCCTAAGTGATGTAAGTTACACCGATCTAAGCGCCAGTGTGGACAGCACTCTCTCAGTGGGAGATGCTCTCCTGCCAACATAGCTACTGCTGCTAGGGGAACTCTCTCTTGTCGGCCTAGAGCATCTGCACTAGCAGTACTACAGCTGTCATGACTCTACTCTAGCATAGACTAGCCCTGGTTCTGCCAACAGGAGCACTCTTCTGTCAGCATAGCTGCAGCTACAGGGGAAGTTTTGACGCAGAGCTAGAGTGTGTTTTTTTCACACCACTGGCCGACGTGTAAACCTGGCCACAGTTAAGGGCTCTAACAACACTTATGTATTTACCAGGTGCTCATAGACAGTTCTGGATGTTAGAAGCTGTTTTATTGACACAGTGTTTGTCAGGATATGAGGTTTTGTCCTTCCTGGAGGTGCCATGGGAATCTCTGGGCACTCACTAGGAAGTAAGTTAGTCACTTCTATCAATCCCCTTTTGTATTGCAGTGTTGGCTTTGGGTCATAACCCAAGTCTTAGTGTGGGATTTGAACCCCCTAACCTTCTGTCCCACAGAAACCATGCAGCACACTAAGCCATGTTGGTACCTGCCTGTGGCTTGCAGATTAGAACAGTAATGGCTCTTTGTAGAGAAATTAGATCCATCAAAAATCCCTGGGAACTTTCAGTGGTTTAAGCTAGGTTTTCCTGTTCAAATCTCTCAATTGAGATTGACAAAAAAAAATATCTTGGTATAATCCTGCCGAGCTGTTTTGCTTGGAATGCCCTGAGCAAGCTTGCTCACAAAATCGCTGCTTTTCCTATAGGCGTATGCAGAGACAAGCTCATCAGTGGAGCCACAGGGGCTGAGGCAGGCGTGCAAGGAAAACACAGGTGAATGCCATCCCAGTTGGGCAGTCACTTTCAGTTGCGCTGCCAAGCTGGGGAGACCAGTTGAGAACTAGACAAGGAGCCAGCCGAGGCCGGGCACGCTGCAGAGGGCATCAATGCAAGGCTTTCATTAACTCCCCTGATGGGCAGCGCTGACATCAGCCCTTGCCTTCCCTCCTGGAGGAAGGAATGTCCAGCTTTGGCTGCCATGATCAGTGGGTGAGGGCTAGGAAAGGAGAGGCTGGTGAGAACGCAGAGGAGCCTGAAGTGTGGAAAACAGGCCACGTTAGCTCACCGGTTTTATTGTTTGTGTCATTGTGGCACCTAGAAAATGTTCCATTGTCAACTGCGCTGCTGGTGGAAGCGACCGTTTTGGATCCTCTGTTGACTCCATGAATGGAGAGCACTGGTTCAAGTCGGAGAGAATCATTTGCCGATTGTTAAAGGCCATTAGAATTAGACACAGCAATGCAGTTCTACGTGTGTTGAACAAGAGACAGCCCTGGCACTGTGGAACTCACAGTCTAAACAGACAAGACCAACAAAGGGTGGGGGGAGGAAGGAAGGATTGTTATCCCCATTTTACAGATGGGCAAGTGTGTCACAAAGAGATTGAGTAACTCACCCAAGGTCATACAGGAAGTCAGTGGCAGAGCTGGGAAGGGACTGCAGAGCCCGGCCCAGTGCCATCAGTACAAGACCATCCTTTCTCTGAGTCTGTGCAGGAAGCCCACATTCACATGTGCAGATGGGCTCTAGGGGGTGTGAAAACTAGTAGTTGTGCATCTAAGTGCCCATTGGCACATCCAGTTTTAGACATCCACCTATCTATCTGAGATACTTACCTGACCTCACCACCGTGGTATCTGAGCACTTCACAGTACTTAACAGATTTATCCACACAGCATCCCTGCGAGGCAGGGCAGTGCTATTGTCCTATTTTACAGACGGGGAACTGAGGCACAGAGAGGCTAAGGGCAGGTCTACACTAACCCCCCAATTCGAACTAAGGTACGCAACTTCAGCTACGTGAATAACGTAGCTGAAGTTCGAAGTACCTTATTTCGAACTTACCTCGGTCCAGACGCGGCAGGCAGGCTCCCCTGTCGACTTCGCGTACTCCTCTCGCCGAACTGGAGTACCACAGTCAACGGCGAGCACTTCCGGGTTCGACTTATCTCGTCCAGACAAGACGCGATAAGTCGAACCCAGAAGTTCGATTTGCTTGCCGCCAAACTACCGGGTAGTGTAGACCTACCCTAAGTGACATACTCAAGGTCACACAGGATGTCTGTGGAAGAGCAGGGACTTTTGCAAATTACGGTCCATGTGTAAATATCAGAGAGGAGCAAAAATGATCATGAACCAGAGACTAAGCACGAAAGAGAAATGAGAGAAAAGAATGAAAGCACGAATAAGAGCCGAAGAATGAGGGAGAATGAAGAAGAGCAGATAAAGGGCAACAAATAAAGAAAGCAGCAAGATCATAATGAAAGCAGGGAATGTAGAATGATGGAGTGATTGAGGAAGAGCAAGTGAGAGACAGAGAAAGCAGGAGCAAAATGTTACACAATCCAGAAAACAGTCTTCATCTACAGGATCAATGTGACAGACCATGGGGGTCAGGTGATGTTATCGGGTCATGGGTCAGTGAGCTCACCATTCACATGCTAGCATATACATCTGATATTTTGCTTTTATGAGCCCTTTCCATGCTGATCTAGTATCTGAGCTCTTTTCTACACACACACTTGCACCTAGTTTAGTTAAATCGGATTAGTTTCCCTGGTGCAAACTCCGGTGTCGACATCCCTACATCAGTTTAGAAGTGACTTGCAGTGATTGAGCTCAAGTTGTAAAGGAATTGCCCCATGCACGTTTGTGTGTGGATAAACCCTTGCACAGGGTGCATGGGTGTGCGAACAGATATAGTGGTTGCTGCCCAGCCCTTCCCAGGCACACCAGTTCTGCACGTTTCCAGCAGGAATAGGAAGGTAGGGCTGTGGAAGTCAGCACCTTGTGTTGCTAACTGGGCCCATTGGCTGGCTGGTCCCTTTGCCAGCTGAGATACTTTGTCAAGGTTAAGGCTGGAATTTTAAAGTTGTCCAAGGGAGTGAGGCACCCAATTC
This sequence comes from Trachemys scripta elegans, assembly GCF_013100865.1. Classification (NCBI taxonomy): domain Eukaryota; kingdom Metazoa; phylum Chordata; order Testudines; family Emydidae; genus Trachemys; species Trachemys scripta. Next base: position 5,213,932 of record NC_048318.1, read on the forward strand.
CCATCAAACATGAATGGGCACCTAACTCCTTTAAGCTCTGTTGAAATCCCAGCCTGAGGGATTTTCTATCCCATTGAGGAAGTGTTCCTGGTTAGAAGGCAGGTGAGGCCTGTGTAGCAGACATCATTTGAACTTGCACTTGCATGCCTTAAGATTGCATTTCAGTTGACTGCAGCTGATGAATATACCAAGCTGAATAATGTGCAGCATGGATCTACGGGACAGCACATACCCACAAGCCTTGAAGAAGCCCCACTTTCCCCTATTTCCATGCTTTGCATTATGTAGCTTGAGAATAAGCACTAGCAACCATCGTGCCAGGTCCTCGTGGTTCTTCTTCCATTGCTGGGTCTAATGCGAACAGCTGTTAACGATGGGCAGCTGATCCTTTCTGACTTAAACCATCGCTCTCCATGCATGGAGTCAACAGATGATCCCAAGCGACTGCTGTCCCCAGCAATGCAGTAGATAATGGAACACTGGCAGGTGTAGCCTTTGCTGCTTGGGTGTCCCTTCACTTCCCATCTCATCCAAAGAGAGACGCTGGCTAGGGATGGGTCTGGATTGAAAGGCTGGATCCAAACACACGCTGAACGTCATAGGTACTCAAAATCTGAACAGTGATCTGCATCCAAATGTCACACATGGGCCAAGCCATAACTTTAAAGGCAAAAAGCCCAAACTCTTAGATGTGTGAAATCCCAAACCAGTTCTGGCCTTGGAGCGATCTGTTGAACCTACCTTGACCTGAATAGGTCCTGGGTTTAACAGCTGTCTTCTCTAAGACACCTTCTGTTTGCCATAAAGGGATAGGATCTGAAAATCTGACTAGTGACCTGTGCTGTATATGGCTGATTGTATGCCTTTTCTTTCCTTTACATTTCTAATCACTCCTCACGTAGGTAGAGTTCAGCAATTCTCAGAGTTGCTGCCACCTGTTTCTGGAGGAGACACACACTGTGCTCTCTCCTGGAGACTTTACTTTGATTCTTTCATGCCATTGTTTTTCCTTAGTCTGGAATAAGTCATCTGGGGTTGAACGTGCACATTTTGTTTTTTGTGGATGGAAACATAACAGCACCCGGAGAACATTTCCTAATGGGCTTCCTGCAATTGTGATGGGAACGATGTCAGAGAACAAAACAGGATACAATCACAGTGTTTGTGAATGTAACAGGGACAATGGTATCACAGCGAAATGATGAATGGATGTGATGGGTCAGAGCTTCAGTTTGGAGAAGCCCCCCTCATTTTAATGCTTCTCTGAACTACACAAACCTCTTAGGTCTGAAAAACTGTGCTTGAAATCTTATGAGAACAGACATATTTGCCAGATTTCTGAAACTTTGGCTCTTAGCAACTAAGGTGAGAGTTGTGATGTTCAGAGCTATCCAATGGCTATGATTTTGTTTTTTAACCATTGTGCCTTTAAACTTCCGCTAAACTGGTCTGCTACAATCAGGTCGTTCGTGTCCTTTTCTGATGCAGCATGTTATAGAGGACACACACACACACACACACATTGCCACTGTGCTCTCTCACGACAACTTTCCTTTCCCTCTGCCCCCGTCTAAAAAAAATAATTTAGACTAGAAGTATCACAGAAAACAAAATGAGCGCATGCTAGGAAATACGATAGATCGATCGATAGCCTCCATTTCTAGTCTGGCTGAAAATATCACCAGAGATGCTTTATACTTCCAGTCCAGATAAAAATGTGGAAGCTGCCACAAAAGAATGAAATGACGAATTTGAAAGTTAACTGAATTTATATGAACCAAAGTTTCAGTTTGCATTGAGAGTAGGGTGACCAGATGTCCCGATTTTATAGGGACAATCCCGATTTGGGGGGCTTTTTCTTATATAGGCTCCTATTACCCCCCACCCCCGATTTTTTACACTTGCTATCTGGTCACCCTAATTGAGAGGATAGTTTGAGTTGCTTCTTAACTTCTCCAGATGGAGTTTTCCTTTCCTAGTCACTGAACAAACTGAAGTTTTAGAACTGGGAATGGATGATTATTCTGTGCTGAACGTTGGTTCATGGTGCAGGCCGCTGATCTGAATTTTGAAATGGAAAGCAAGCTCTGCTTCTAAAGAGGGCATAAGAGTAGACAGGGGGTGTTTCAGGACAAAGCAGAGGTCGCTTCAAGTTTTGTGTGGAGGAACATCTTACTTCAGGAGAGACCTTTAGGTTTGCTAGGAAACCATCAGGCAGTCCTCTAAGAGTCTTCAGCAGAACAGCCCGTAAAAATGCTAAAATAATATTTACCAAAGTGTGTGTGTGCATATTCATATCCATGAGCCTCTGTTGACTAATACAGATGCTTAAAGGAAATCATACAATTATTTCACAAGAGTATGAAAAAAATAACCCAAAAGGAAGGTCCATGTACACCTCTAGGGTAGAGGGTGAGTGAGTTCCCAGGGACAGAGGGCCAATTCAGTGGTGTAAATTAAGTAATGTAAATTGGTCAGTGAAATGTGTGTGTAGGTAGAGTAACTTGCACTAATTTGGCAGCACAGGGCAGTTCCATTTGGATTAGCCTTCAAGGGTGAATCCTGGCACTGTTCCAATCGATGGCAAAACTACTAATGACTTCAACGGGGCCAAGGTTTCACCCCAAATGTTCAGCATACAATGTTTAACCCACAACATTTTACGTCAGAGCAACCCTGGATCATGGATTTAAAAGAGCCCAGGCGTATAGTAACAGCACAGATGGATTCTGTGTAGCAACTGATAATGGTTATTCAATGGTTAATAGCATATCTAGACAGCTCAGAAGTTTAAGTTCTCTTAGAATTTAGAACAGCTGTTGTAGGAGAGGTCAGCTTCCAAGTTATCAGTGTGCAGTATGGAGCCCTGATTTGAGAATTCAGGATAGTATTTAAGCACGTGCCTAACTTAAGTCCCCTAAGCATGTGTTTAAATTAAACATGTGCGTAAGTGGTGTCCTGAACTGGGAGGGGCTAAGCGCATCTTTGAGGGTTTGTTTGCATCAGGGCCTTAGTGGATGTGGAGCTATGATGAATCCAGACCTCTCTTCCAATGTGTCTCATCTTAGAGCTGGGGTGGAGTGTGAAATGATGAACTTCAAAAACTATCCAATCTAAAAAAGGAACACTTTTTTTGGTGCAAAACTGATTGTGAAAAAATGTCCCCATTATCTTACCAGCTCTAGTGTGAGCCTTAATTTCAGGATATTCTTGCTGTTAAGAATCCTCTGGGTTTTGTATCAATCTTCTGCCCTCTTTGCTTTTCCTCCTTGCACAAATTACAAGGTTCACCTTTCTTTGGGCTGCAAAGAAATGAGTCTTGTTTTGGGATTATCGCAGGGTAAGCACTGTCATTTCAAGAGTACCTCTCATAATGGAAAGTAAAACTAAAGGCAGTGTGATCTAGTGGCTTGAGCATGAGCCTGGGTGCTGGGAATTCCTGAGCTATATTCCTGGCTGTATCATTGCCTAGCTATGTGACTTGGAGCAAGTCACTGAATCTCCCTGTTCCTGCTTTTCTCCATCTCTATAGCGGAGAAAAATGGACCTGATCTTCAGAGGGGCTCAACACCGACAAGCCTCGCCTACAAGAAATCAATGGCAGGTGGGAGCTTCAGGTGTCCTGCACCTTTGAAAGTTGGGCCAAAAAATACTTGCCCACCTCCCGAGCATTTTAAAAATATCTTCTATTTTGGATGCTGTTTAATTTAAAATGACGATTGAGCTAATCTAATCTCAGTGGGCCAGGAAATCAGTTACTGCTTATCTGTTGTATAAGCATCTTAAACAGATCACTCTACAAAGCCAAAGCAAATGAGCCAAGGGAAATAGCCATAAAAATAGAAACCTTCAGCTGTCGATCCCAAAGTGTTGTATAAAGGGGAGAAAGCATTATTAGCTCCCATGTGTAGATGAAGAAACTAAGGCACAGAGCCCCTGAGACACTTGAGCCAGATTGCAAACTCCTCACTCTACCAGTGAGCAGTTCCTCCCTGGAGAAGTGCCAGGCTTCATTGTGACTGCTCGAGTGAGTAACTTCTCCCCAGGGCAAGTATGGGGCTCACAGTCAGGCACTTGGTAAATAGACAGTGGGCAGCAAGTCAATGGTAGAGCCCAGAATAGACCCTGTGTGCCTGATTCTCCATCGCCCTGCACTTTGTGCAGTGTGAATGTAAAGCGGGGACAGATGATGGCCTAGATACATAGGGTAGGGCCTGAGCTACTGAAGTCATGTAATAATATCACAATGTCAGCTTTCATTTAAAGACAATGTTCCTAGCCCTCATGCATGTAAAGAAAAGCTTGGAAGAATGAACCGAGCTGCCTGAGTCTGCAGAGAGCCTGAAACAATAGCTCCAAGAGGCGTGAACTGCTCCATTTGTCTCACTTCTGAAACCTGCTGCCATCCCCAAGGCGGGACAGGGCCAGATAATGCAGGGCCAGATCAATGGGATCGGGGGTGGGGACTCGGAGGTATCAAATGATGTGCTTAGGGCTGTGGATTGTCTTAATTCTGCCCTGGTGTAAAGTGCTACCAAATCAGACTGGCTTCACACCACTTTACATGCACGGTGCAGAGCAACGCAGAATCGAACCTCCAATGACTCCCAGATTGGGGCTCTCATTACTGCATCACTATGACTGTTTTCTTCTAGCTCCAGTCAAGCAAAGTCTCCACTAAATAGGCATGCCTTAAAGGGGGCTCTGAAGGTGCAAAAGTTAGGAGTGTGGTTACCAATAAAACACCCAGGATTGCCATTTTCCAGGAGGGGTTATGTGGGTTCCCTGCATAGCGTATGCAGAGGTGGAGTAGTGTGGACAAAGCCAAAGAAAGCCCATCATCTGGTTTTGGTTCCAAAAAGCTTCCAGCCCTTCAGTGGATCGCCCAAACCTCCTGCTTCTGCCCACCTGGGCAGAAAATACTTTGTAACCTTAGGTTTGGTTTTAAAAATAGATAAGACTTTTTGGGGGCGGGGGAGTGGGGAGGCTGGTATGATTTTGGACTCCACTACGGCTCAGAGGTATTTGGACCTTTGGTTTTGGTTTGGTGCGTTATAAAGATCGGGGCATTTGAGATCTGAAACTAAGCTTTGATCTGAGACACTGTCAACATTCAGAGGTGTCCAGATCCTGGAGATTGCTATTTGTATTGAAGGGATCCCATTGTGCTAGGCACATACATACACTGTGAGCGACAGCCTCTGCCCCAAAGATATCATCATCTGACTAGACCAGACAAACAGTGGGCAGGAAGACAGAGGCATGGAGGGGAAAAGTGACTGGCCAAAGGTCACACAGCAGGTCAATGGCAGAGTTGAGAATAGCATACAGCTTTCCTGACTCCCAGCTCAGTGTCCTGTCCACTAGCTCCCACTTCCTCAAGTTTCACTAAGGGGTTATCTCTACTGCATTTTAAACCGACCTTGGTCTCCATCCCTCATAAGCCTGATGCTATTTCGCTTTCCCAGCATAAGTATTGGCAGCAAAAATGCTGATTCATAAAACTGCAATTCCAGAAACCGTTATTTATATTTAAGGAATAGATTTTTTGTGTCATTTGCTGTGGGCACCTCATTTTTGGCTCCTTTGCATCCCACATTTGGGCCCGGGCAGGTGGAGGGGGATGGGTCTGTAATATGCCCTTTGCAAAGAAGTTCAGGAGTGATCCCTAATACCGCAAAGAAAGAGAAAGGAAAACATTTGATTGCAATTCCCCTGCTCTGGAGAGCGAAGAAATCTTTCCGTGCATTGCGCGGTGGTTTGTGTGCAGCATTTTTCTCTCTGATGAAGTCAGCCTTTGTGGCAGGAGGATGAACCTTTGATCGTTCACAACGCCCTTTAAATGTGGTTATGGTCAGAAAAGTGACTGTACAGAGCACAGAGTCAATATTCAGTGCAGGTGCATCACTGAGGCCTGGAGAGAGCCTTCATTGTAGACATATACAGGGGGTGAGACCACTGATTACTGTCACATCACGATCTCTGGTTCTCATGGCAGTCGGAGCTCAGCCAAAGCCAGGAAACCCTGACCATCTTGTGAACTTTCCTTGCCCTCGAGCTCTGGGTCACGCTGGGAGACGAAGCTGCTGAATTTGGGGGAGGGGGTTTTGTCCAAGCTGAACCTCTTAAGGTTTGAGCTGATTCTGCCAAGAGCCTGTCCCAACGTGAGCTCTTTCAGTGCAAATGGCTTATTGCTAGCCAGGCACCATCACTGCTTTGGGGGCCTCAAATGCAAGGATGTGTAGTTGGACAGGTCGATCTTAGAACTTTCGGATGACCGCCCAGCTGAGCCCTGGCCAGTTGGGGCCTGTCTTCACTGAAAACTTAACTCACATCCTGCCTTTAGCCCCTGCCCCTCTCTTGTCTACACACACAACCCTCTCTCTGAATTTGGTGGTGCTTCAAACCAGGCTAGCTGGCCTGGCTGGGGGCTGACCTCAGGTGCTTTCACTCAGGCTGGAACCTGGCCACTTTGTAGGGAAGACACAGGCTAAATCATTCGAGTGCTGATAGCCCTCCAATGCCTTCCCACAGTTCTCCCCATGTACCCCAAAAGACAGACAAGTTCTCCCACGATTCACTGGGAAAGAATAATACTAATTCTTGTAGCACAAAGAACTACGGGTGGTACCCACCTAACAAAGCACATCTCCCTTTCAATGGGAGAAGCTCTCCTTTACTTTCTCTCTGACTTAGTGTCATGGGTGCACAATTGCTGCTGTGGTTCACCCCAGAAGCAGCTGCGTTTCAGCAGCTGAAGAATGGTTACTATTCACAACAATGCTCTGTATTAATCAGCCACCCAAGACACCAACATAAATGTCTTGTCAAAGAGAGGTACATTCAAGGTGGAGAATACAGCATGGGTGAATTTGGGGGTATTTGAAAGAGATGGCTTAAAACAGGTTGCTGCGTATTGGAGCCATCCTGTTCTCTCTGTAATCCATAAAACAGACATAGGCATGCAGCCAACTTTTCAAAAGTGGCCATTCCAAATTTTTGGAAGCTCAACCTGAGACGATTTTCAGAGATGCTGAACACCAGCAGCTCCACTGACTCCAGCTGAAGTTCTGTGTGCTCTGCAATTCGTAAAACCAAGCCCAGCATGTCTCCCACTGGAGACCCCCAAAATGGAAGCACCTACATTTTTGAAAACCTTGGCCTTCATCCATAATGTACTGTTGGATCCACAGGATCAAAGTCACGGGTCAAATCCTGATATTTTCACTCAGTCTCAGGCAAAACTCTCATATAAAGTCACTAGACATTTTGTCTGAGAAAGGACTGTTGGATTTTGCCTCCTAGGAACGCAAGGTAATAATCATCTGACATTTCTGCAACTCCATTCATTCTTCAGGATCCAAAGGTGTTTTGCCAACCCTATGAAGGATCACTTCAGAAGAAGGAGCAGCAATAGACTTTCCTGTGGGGCAGCTGGGTGGCTCATGGGATACCTTGAGAAGGCAGGGACTGGTTTTTGCAGGGAACTGAGTGTGTCTGCGGTATGCCCCGAGCTGCTGTAGACGGGACTGGCTGCATTATGCCGGGAATGTGATAAAAAACTGGAAAAGCTGAAGCCAGCGTATTCCCAGAGGCACTGTAATGTAATATATATGCCCAAGTAATAAACACAAGACCCCTGTCTCGGACTCAGTCTGGCAATTCAAGGACAAAGCTCAGGAGGCGACAGCATAGGGCGGAACTCTGATCAGCGGCGGCTTCTTTAGTAAGGTTGTGTTAGCACTCTTAACACCCCACAAGGGTTTCCCAATTACCCAGCTACCCCAGACTCCATGTAACTCTAGATTCCAATAGGATGCAACATTTACCTGCTGGTGTCCTTCCTTAGAGGTTTTTAAGGCCCGGCTTGACAAAGCCCTGGCTGGGATGATTTAGTTGGGAATTGGTCCTGCTTTGAGCAGGGGGTTGGACTAGATGACCTCCTGAGGTCCTTTCCAACCCTGATAATCTATGATTCTATAATTCTATGATCAGAGCTGTTGATCTCTTCATTAACCAGAGCTGAAGCCAGAATCAGGTTAGGCCCCTAGGAATGGAATGTAGCCACAGGTTTATAGCTAGAGGAGTCATTTAGGGACTGATCCAGAGGGAATGAGCTAAACATCAGCCTTCCCTGACCTTGGACTATAGGTTTAGATCCAGCAGGGCCAGCTGTATTCTTCCAAGGAAGTGGAACTGAGTTCCAGGTATTGGGTCTGTCTGATGCGACTTTTAAAAGAGGAGTTACTGCAGTCTGTCCATGGAAGTTAAAGATCCCCTGGCATTGGCCACCCCTCTGTATTTATGCGGAGTCTTAGATGCATGGAAATGCCACAGTAAGGTCTGGCCGGGGGATGGGGGGAGACATGCCTCTTAGCTCTCCTCCTACACATCTAGCCATATTTGTTTGGTGTTTGCATGTATTACAGGTCCTCAGCTGTGTCTGAGCAGAGGCTGGAGCTGTATCTGTGGAAGCTTGCATATTAGCAGCTTGTAATTTTAGCTCTGGAGGTCTCTGGTTCAGTGCCCAGTCTGGCAGTCAAAATGGCAGCAGTCACATATACCTTTGTTCTCCTCTGTGCCGTGCAAGTAACTGAGGGGAAAGTAGGGTCCTTAGGCTACGTGCATTTAATCAGTAAAGTGTCTAACATCTGGAGGAAGCTACTGTATGAGTGCAAGAGCATCGTTATGGATATCTGTGGTAATGAACTCTGATCAGTCCTGTGCACAGCTCCCTGTACAGGAGAGTCGTTTCTTCATTCACAGAATGTGCTGCACTTAGGAAACAAATCTCCCCAGCTGGTATTATCTACGATGGCGGGAAATGTGTACTTGCCCCATTACTTAGTCCTACCCAAATCAACGCATCAGTCCATGCCCGAGCTGAGCTCAACGGGACCTTTCCTTAGCCGGATAAATAGGGCTGGGCACAAATTTTGCATCACAATGTTTTTTTCAACAGAAAATTGAGTTTCCAACCAAATAGAAATTTTCATGGGACGTGTCTGCTTTCCTCGAATTTACGATTTTTTTTGCCAGAAAACGGAACCCCTCCTTCCAAACTGAATATTTGGGGGAGGGGGGTGTTGGCCAAAAACCAGAGTCAGGTTTTTTTATGAAAAATCAAAAATTTCTGCTGAAAATTGCCAAAAAAAATTTCCCTGATTGTGTCCACAAGGGGAAAATAATTAATTTTCCAACCAGCTCCATTGCCAAGTGTACTTGGTACAGGGCGCAGAATCCCACCAACAGAGATCCCCTTTGACTGATCTGTTTAAGGTTCACCTACAACCTCCTGCCATAAAGGGAAACCCCCAGAGTTTTGTGTTGAGATGCGCCTAGGAGGCCAATGAAGGCTACTTCCTGCCTTTGTCATTTCAGAATCCCTGTCTGACACACCCTGGCTTCAGCAAAGCAGATACTAGACCTGTAACCACATCCTTGCTGCCGATGAAAAGGCCTACTCTTTGCTTTAAGAAGAAGACATTGGCAGTGTCACTGGTTTTATTAAGCCTTTGCAAGATCTCGAGGGGATGGGAATGGGGATTTCCAGTGTTCGTAATGGACTAGCAACGTCCACAGATGCATCTGCCTGAATCCCTCACACTAATCAGGGTTTGAGGTTGGCCAGGGCTGAATTCCCAAATCTTGCTGGGGAGATTTCTCGGAAAAATCTGACCAGTCCTGATGAGAGTATTTTCTAGGGGTATCTTCAATCCCCCAAGGGTTCTGAAATTAGTACGATCAATGGGCAAAGGAGGACTGTATGAAGATACAATCCTGGTTTGAAGTGGTTTCCATCATATACTGGGTTTACAGTTTGGGTCGATGACTCTCAGCATCCCAGCTGATCATGCTGGCGATATTACCTCATTGTTTTCTTGTATTCCCCCCACTCATATATATAACTCTTTGTTGTCTCTTGTCTTATACTTCGATAGTAAGCCACTTGGGGCAGGGACTGTCTTTTTGTTCTGTGTTTGTACAGGCCTTGGCTACACTTACCAGCTAGTTCGACGGCTGGAAATCGAAGTTCTGGGTTCGACTTATCGCGTCTAGTCTGGACGCGATAAGTCGAACCCGGAAGTGCTTGCCGTCGACTGCGGTACTCCAGCTCGGCGAGAGGAGTACCGCGGAGTCGACGGGGGAGCCTGCCTGCCGAGTGTGGACCAAGGTAAGTTCGAACTAAGGTACTTCGACTTCAGCTACGTTATTCACGTAGCTGAAGTTGCGTACCTTAGTTCGAATTGGGGGGGGTAGTGTAGACCAAGCCACAGTGTCTGGCGTAATGGATTCCTTGTCCAGGCTGGGGCTCTTATGTGCTACAGAAACACCAATTATAAACAGTAATAAGGACAACAACAGTAGAAGCCACTTGCAAAATTATTAGGGCAAATACTTCTTGATTTCAAGGGGACTTTAAGCACATGCTTAAAGTAAAGCACATGCTTAAGGGCCAAAAATGCTTATCCATCTTTGCTAAGTGCTTTGAGATCTGCAGCTGGAAAAGTATTGGCTCATTAGCTTGTGCTATAGCAGCTTATGCTTTTAGCTCTGAATGTCCCCATTTCAACTGTCAGCCAAGCTAGCAGCCTTCACACATGCGCAGCTAACTTAGCTACATGAAGAGCATGCAGACCTTGTCAGATGCGCTTTGGATGAGGCAGGCAGTGAAGAGAGTACTGTACCCAGCTCCCTCAGTTAACTGTACCCAGTTAACCTCAGCTCCTGCCTCCTCAGACACAGAGTAACCAGAAAAAGAACCCACCGGTTTTGCATAAGGGTTAATGGACCCCAAAGAATTGGATTCAATCTGCGATGCTGGCAGATGTCATTTTCAGGCAGGGCTTGGCAGCTGTGGGGCTCTCGCAGCTGCAGGCCAACTCAAAGGGAGAATGTGAGCGGAGTCGCTGGTTTAGTCATGACGCCAGGCTCTTGTTTCTTCTCTTCAGGAGGCCCTTTCGGTGGTGAGTGACGACCAGTCCCTCTTCGACTCCACGTACAGCGCTGCCGCTCACCTCCCCAAGGCGGACATGACGGCCTCAGGGAACCCCGACTACGGCCAGCCTCACAAAATCAACCCTTTACCTCCCCAGCAGGAGTGGATCAATCAGACGGTCCGGGTCAATGTCAAGAGGGAATATGATCATATGAATGGATCCAGGTAAGGAAGGGCGTGCATCTGCCCATCTGATATGTTCCTATATCAGGGAAACCTTGCTCACAAAAGTGATCTGCTATACGTTACCCATATACCTGTGTACATACAAACCCATCCCTTCACTTAGGGGCAGATCCTGGTCCCGCTGGAATCAAAGGGAGTTTTGTCATGGCCTTGAATGGGGTCAGGATATGGATGTTGCAATTTTGAAACTTGCATCGCCATAGCTATTGTCAGGGCTGGGATTTGAGTCCTCCAAGGACAGACCTTGTGCTGCAGGCACTGATGTAGACGGCACACTCCAGTGGCCTCCCAAGGGGCTCAGAGGCATTGTACAGTTGGTCATGCAATAGTAGGCCAGTACTGAATCCAGCTGTGCTGCTGGAGATAGTGTTGGCCAGGACTGGCTCCAGGCACCAGTGGAGGAGGCACATGCCTGGGGTGGCACGTGCTAAGGGGCAGCATTCCGTCCATTCTTGGGGCAGCACAGTCCTGACGGCTTTTTTTTTTTTTTTGCTTCGGCAGTTCGGGCGGTTGTCCGAGTAGCTTTTTTTGTTGTTGGTTTTTTTTTGTTTGGGGTGGCAAAAATGGTAAAGACGGCCCAGGTGTTGGCAATACAGTAGGTAGCGCTCTCCCCTCTGTCTACACTCAATGTCTCAAGGGGCCATGCTGCGACTGGAGGTGCCGTCCTTCAGATAAGATTTAATACTGAGGTTCTGGTCGTAGGTGACTTTCCACCAGGTACAATGGAACAAAAGCCATAAATCCCGTGTCTTGCGGAATATCACAACATTGAAATCCCACCATTGAAAAAGAGAGCCTGGGCATTCGCCGTGCCCCATAATGATAATGATCAAGAAGTCACAGGAATGAAGTGCTGGCCGGGATGGTTATAGAGCTGTGTGGGCTAGCAACTATAAGTGCCCCTCCACTCTGCCCACACTCCAGCCAGTCCAGTCAGAGCTGGGTGGGAAGTGGTTTTCCCATCCCAGGAGAATTTTAGAGATATTTTGAAAAAATTTCCTGTCCCAAATTGGGACAAAACATTGAAATCTCACAAAATGTTTACAAACTGAAAATCTGGGAGGGAAAAACCAATCAAATTGTGTCAATCAAAATGTTTCCTTTTGCTCATTTCAATTTAAAACCTTGGTTTCTAAGAAGAGCCTTACAATGAACTGCATTTGAAACAGGAAGCCCTGCAGCCTACCACTTTAAATCTCTGGGGAGAAGCAACGTAGTTAAAGATCTGGTACTGCAGTATATGTGGGGTTTGCCCTGTAAGTGTACAGTAGATATATTTTTGCAGTGTTGTTGTAGCCATGTTGGTCCCAGGATATGAGAGAGACAAGGTAGGTGAAATAATATCTTGTATTGGACCAACTTCTGTTGGTGGAAAGGACAAGGTTTCAAGATTCAGAGAGTTTTTCTCCAGACCTGAGGAAGAGCTCTGTGAAGCTCAAAATCTTGTCCCTTCCGCCAACAGAAGTTGGTCTAATACAAGATATTATTTCACCTGCCTTGCCTTTAGAGAAGATGGAGAATGGATATAAAAAATAATAGCTGTGTGTCATCGCTAATCTTTGTCCACGATCTGCTGAGGTTTGAGTTTGATCCCATGCTGGTTTGACCCTGGTATAATTCCATTGATATTGATGGCGGGGGGGGAGAGGGGAAGGGAGGGTCATCCCACCAGTTTTGCACCAATGTTTATGAATACAGAATGGGGGCCCCAAGTGCAGAGTAGAAATAGAATAGCAGGTGTGTTCTGGGGAATCTCATCCTCCCAGAGAAATGGAAGCAATAGAATGGATCCGGCAAATGCAAGCAGGTTAGCATTATCTTACCACTGTAGCCTAAAATATAATTTATAATATACTGTTCCTCCTTTTGACTGGCCAAAAAATTTGGGGTCTAGTAGGTTGTCCCAGTTAGGAGGAGGAATTGGTAATAGTCAGGTATTTCTTTGATGCAGTGTACACCTATCAATCTCAATGAGGTTTTATCTCAACCCATAACAAGATTCACACAGCTCATAACAAAAGAGTGGCAGTATAGAGAATGCAACTGGCATAAAAACATGTCTTCATGTGGGATGAAGATTTGTGCACTACGCTGGACAGAAGGTTTGACTGTTTTGTCTTATAATTAGTTCACTGATAGGTTCTGAGATGGCTTAGATGGTTACTTGGACTACATGACACACAGGGGCATAAGGAGGGGTGAGAACCCCTTTATACCTCTCCATGGGGTACCCAAATCTTAGGCATGGTGTCCCTCTTTACCACTGTATTTTTCTATGTGGTGCTTAGCAAAATTTTGGAGGCCCACTGAACAAATAAAAATATACTGCTACTGTGATACATATAAGCTTAATATATGCACAACATTCACATATGTCTTATATGTGCTGCAAGCGTATGTGCTGTGTGGGTACAGTATGCACAGATATACTCAGATAACATGTTTTGTGCATTTATATTGCATTTATCTGGGCATCAAACATTCTGGGTTTTATTTCTGGCTCCTCCTTGCTTTGGGATCCCTCGATATGCTCCAATTTCCTTATCTGTAAAATAGGGACAATCCTACAGCCTTATTACGCCAGCTTGATTCATTAGTGACTATAAAGTGTTTTGATACGTGCAGAAAAGGCAACCAGAAGTGAAAAGTGTGGTTATTCACACAATAGGAGAAACAAGAGAAACTATTTTATACACGGGATTTGCTTCACTAGTTTCCCAGAAGCAGAAGCTCCTCGGGCTTCTCGAAAATTGGCCAACTGCATCCCAATCTGAAGAAACAGAAAGGATTGTTTTGGGCGTCCCTAACTAAACCAACGCAAGAAGCACTGAGATCGAGGCTGAAACGGCTCCAAGCCTTGCCCTGATGATAACTTGTTAGCCTGACAGCTCACATGCACCCAGGAGATTGGAGGCCCAATCCTCTACTAGATGGAAGATCCACATACCTCCTACTCACAGCTGAGATTTGCCCTGTCCTCCAGTCTCCATCACAGCTCATTGTCATGGCTTGGGCCATTCCAGTCGCCCCGTTCCTCCGCCCATAAGCCGCCTGCCAAAACTGACACACCATCTGAGCAGTGAACGCCAGCCTCAATACAGATGAACTCGAACTGTGGACTGAATAATAAAACCTTCCTCCCACCCCTCTGTCGCTGTCTTTTTCTCTCTTGTTTTTCAAGTGCACCCTCTTACCAGGCTCCAGCTGCCTTGTTAAAGAGAGCAGCCTTTATTCTGTGCTTCACCTGTGCTTGACGCAATAGCATTTGCTGCTTGACGGGAGAATGGCTTGTATTCTCTAGGGAGTTATTAAGCTATATGATTCCTGACAGTGGAGGGAGCTGGATGGGGGTAAGTGACCATGTCCAGCTTTTCTTTTCTTTTCTTTTCTTTTCTTTTCTTTTCTTTTCTTTTCTTTTCTTTTCTTTTCTTTTCTTTTCTTTTCTTTTCTTAGCAGACTTTTCTTTTCTAACTAGAGACAGGCCCGACTGCTGAGGTTTAAGGAAATGAGTTGCAGGTTGGATGGGAACAGGGGTCTCTGAAGATCAGGGATCTATGGGAAGGGTGTCTGCATGTCTGTCTTCCTGATCTGTTCTCCCATCAGATATAATACAACCTCAGCCTGCAAACACCATTGCAAGGTGAACCAGCTTTTCAGTGCAAGTCATATCTTCCCAGTTCATTCCCAATCAGGGGCTGGAGATGCTTCCTATACATTTGGCATCCATGTAATCGCATATATTGCACATTCAATCAGTGGCAGCTCAAGACCTATATTCTTGGCGAGACACTGGGCACTGCAGGATTTGGGAAATGGATTCTTTGGGAAAGTTTCAAGCTAAATTTTCAAATCTGGGTGCAATTTATGTAGCCACAAAATATGTGCTTGCCGTCGGAGATAGCTGGCAAGTCTCCACTGGCATAGTCATATTCTGCAGTGGTTAATATGTCTGAATGTGGAGCAGTTAAAGACCAACATGGAAAATGTAACATTCTTCAGCCTCTTAGACCACCTTACACATCAGGGAGGGAGGATGAACTTGTGGTTAAAGCGTTGACTTGTCACTCAAGAAATGTGGGTTCCAGCTCTAGTTCTTCCACAGATTTAATGCGTAAATCATTTAAATAGAACCGGTCAGAATTTTTTTGGTGAAACTGAAATGTTTCTCAGGTCCAGCACAGAATCTCGCTGCGGTGGAGAGGAAGAAAGAGACCCAACCCCAAATAGTCATTAGCTAAGTGATTAGGGTACTGGCATGGGAAATCCATATTCAAGTGCCTTCTCTGCCTGCTTCAGAGCTGGGATTTCAATCTGGGTCTCCCACACCCCATGCAAGTGCCCTACCTCTGGCTAGCCTGGAAAAAAATGTCTAAAGGTCTCTGTTTCATTCTGCTGCAGAATGAAAACAAGTTTGAAACCTTGCTATTATTTTGCAAAACAGAATTCTTGTTCTCCAGCCAACCCTCCATTAAATCCCTCTGTGCATTGTTCTAACATGCCTTGTTCTAGAATCAGTTCCCCCCACCTGTAACTAGGGGAGACAATCTTTCTTTTCTCCCCCTCTTTGTCTCTTTGGTCTGTTTTGATTGTAAGCAAGTTGGGAAAGAGGTGATCTCTTCCTATGTATTTGTACAGCACAAAGGACCCTGATTTCAGTTGGGGCCTGTGGAAACTGCCAGAATACAAAAATAGCCGGTTAATTTTTTTCCAAAATGTTGGAGTTTTTTTGACAAACGTATTCATAGAAATGTTGAATTTCAATGAAGAAAAACCAGGATGAGTGTTCTGCAGAAATTTTGCATGAAACATGCATCCTGTTTTTCAATCAGCTGCTCCAAATTTCAATGGAGAAGTTTGAAGTTCATTGAGAAAAAAAATGGGAGGATTTGGTCACAAAAATTATCACCAAAAAATCCCAGTTTTTTAAACCAGCTCTAAATACAAATAATAACCCATAACACAAAAATCCCAAACCTCTGCTGTCTTTAGTGATTTATCATGAATTATATCACTTTAACCAAGATCAAAGGGTGGCCTTTCAAACATGTGAGTTCTGAATTTCATGACAATAGTATAAATTTAATCACATAAATAAAGTGGGGTAAAATGTCCAAGTGCTTGGTATGTGCATGTGTGTGGAGGAATTTAGCTGTGTAATTCCCACTGATGTTAATGAGTTTTGCTTGGCTAACGATCAAATCAATGCTTTGAAAACATCCCCTGAAATATTAAAATATCATTAAGGTTCAGGCAGCTCATTTTATGGCATAATAAATGTTGCCACAAAATTGTCTCTAAGTAAAACAAAAGGACTCCCTGAACTTATTACACTTTTCCTGTTTTCTCTTTGCTGAAGTGTATATGAATAGCATCGTTTCCCTTTAACTAGAATGTGAGCCATCTAGGGGAGTTCACTGTGTTCTGTTTTAGAAGCCTAGCAGAGCAGCTCTGTGTATATGTAACTCGTCCTTGCATGTTGGGTATGGTCAGTAAACACTGTTATCGGGACCCCATTGTGCCCATGTGGTTTCTTCATACTACTTTATTGTTATTGGGTAAAAGCGCAAAAGACACAACCCTGCACCATTTCTTTTCTATTGCCCATTTTCCATCTATCCTGATGCACCTTTTCCGCTGTCCCTCACACAATGTAGGCCATTTTCCAAAAGTGAGTCTCTTCTTGGGGTGTTTCAGTCCATCATATAAACCAGAGATTGGCCTGAATTCTATCACTAGATCCAAATCACAAGGAACTTTGGATCTGAACTTGATAGGTTTGACCCATCAACCATCTGATCTGATGGATCAGAACTAGAATATTGCTGGTATCTGCTCCCACTTCCCTTCTTCAACTATAGGGAAATTCAAATCTAATTCTAACTGTAAATGTTAGCGCTCAGACCAGCTCTAGTTCAAATGAGGATTTAAACACACAAGTTGCCTGTTTACAGAGTATGCTTGGGAGGGAGGGATAGCTCAGTGGTTTGAGCATTGGTCTGCTAAACGCAGGGTTGTAAACTCAATCCTTGAGAGGGCCATTTAGGGATCTGGGGCAAAAATCTGTCTGGGGATTGGTCCTGCTTTGAGCAGGGAGTTGGACTAGATAACCTCCTGAGGTCCCTTCCAATCCTGATATTTTATGATTCTCTGGGGCTTTAGAGATTTGGATTTGATTCCCACCTGTGCCACAGACTCATTGTGTGACTTTGGCCAAGTCACTTAATCATGGTGTGACTCAATTTTTGATCCTAGAAGGAGGATCTTCTGTCCTGCTCAGGAGAGCTATGAGAATAAATATTCTTGAGGCTCTTGGATTTGGAGATTATATAACGAGATGTGCTCATTTGACTCGCTACATTCAGGATTAATACAATTTAAATGAGGGGCCTGTGTTTGAGAATTGGTTTGTGCTTTTCCTATCATTCTGTTTCTCGGTAAGAATTGGGGGTTTGTCAATATTAATGCCCTTGTGTCTAACATCACTCTTCTTTCATCTCTGCACTCTCCCTCTCTCTCTGGTCCCTTCTTGTTCATCCTTTGCCCCTTCTCTATACATCTTCGTATTCTGATTATTGTATTTGCATTATTGTAGTGGCCAGATGCACCAATTATGATCCAGGCACTTTACAAACATAAAGAGGGTCTACAAGTCCAAGAGAGAATGAGAAGGGGGCAAGGAGAGTGTAATGTAGTGGGAAGATCCCCTTCAGATTCCAGACAGAACTTCTGAACAATTGGAGAAGAGACCATAATCCCAAACATTCCCTCCAGGGCAGGACTTGGGGAGCCCCAGTCAGTGATGTTTAAGAACATAAGAATGGCCGTACTGGGTCAGACCAAAGGTCCATCAAGCCCAGTATCCTGTCTTCTGACAGTGGCCAAAGCCAGGTGTCCCAGAGGGAATGAACAGAACAGGTAATCATCAAGTGATCCAAAGTGATATTTAGATGCCCATTCAGTGTGAAGGTGTTAGTTACATTAATACCAAGTCAGCACATTCATTTAAGGATGTCCCAGTAATCTGGGCCACTACAGGAGGGGAAAGAGAAGGAAAGATGAGTAACAGGGAGGAGGAGAGGGGAGAAGAGACAAAAGGACATAGTGTGGGGAGAGGAATAAAAAAGAAGATGAAAGAAGTAGGAACAGGAGAGAAGGGAGAAGAGATAAGAGGGGAGAGGAAAGGAAGAGAAGGAAGTGGAAATCTCCTGCTGAGTGAGTTTCCAAAATCACTGGAATCCCTTATGTTGCTAATTCAAACTCAAGCTCAGGGTGATTCCTAGACAGAGGCCCTGGTACAGTGGTTGCTTTGTTTCCACATATCTGGAGCTCTGGGTGAGGTTGCACAGAGTAGTTCTTTGTCAATGCCAGGCTAGCTGCTTGTCTGCTTTGGCGAGGCCAACCTAACCCTTCCCAAAACACTGAGCTCCCGATGTCCTCTTGGAAGGAGCAGAAATCGAACATTGCTGTCGGGATGAAGGGTGTTGGGATCCGCACAGCCCCGTGCTCTTTGGGTTCCCTCCTTCCATAGTGAGTGTCCATAAAAGAACTCCTACAAATGGGCCTCGCTCCACTGACCTCAGCAGACCGGTGCTGAGCTACACCTGTTCATTCTGGATTGTGTAGCCACTGGAAAACTTGAAGCCCCACACTCCGGGAATAACCAAGGAGCAACCCAGCGTCTGAAATAGAATCGCATAAACAATTCTGAATTATGAACACATTGATAAAAAAAATCTAAGCCTGCTCATGGATAATTAATGAACGAAGGATGGGGCTGTGATCGGTGAATAAACTATTCACTGTGAACGGCTCTCCCGCTTCTCTCCTGCACTGTAGTTATTCTACTGCATTCCTCTTTGTATAGCCTGCAGCTACACCACCTTCTGCTGGGATCCTTTCAAATTCCCTGTCCTAGAAAAGGCCAGGCTGGGACTATACTTGGAGGGAGACCTTCATGGGAAATCCAGGTGTTGCAAATGCAATTTGGTTGGGGAGCGCTGGGGTCAGTCATTGAGCTAATGTCCAGCCTGCTGTTCGGGGGTACTGTGCAGCAAGTGGTGATTAAAGTAAGGTCCGGCCCACTTATAATCATTAAAGCATTCATGGCATTTTTCTCAAAAGATGGGTTGTTTATATTCTCCTGCCAAATACCAGTTTGGGAAAATGCATAGCTTCTACCAACAATGCCCCCCAGTGCTGGACTTTTGGCTGGGGAAGAGGTCTGTGCTTGCCAGGTGCAAAATCATAATGAAAATGCTTTGGAGCCATCTTACAACATTGTCATCATTATTAATGGGTACACTGGTAAACATACCATTGCCATGCATGGTATGTTGCAGAGAGACTAAAAACCCTCCCTTCTCTATGGAGCTTATAGCATAAGTAGGAGTGTTGGTTTACTCTATTAAAAAGCACCTGGGTGTGTTTATATCTAATGCAGATTGGATTCTGAGAGAGAGATTCACAGGAGCAAATCTGGGAGAGAGAGATATGAACACACACATATGTATATGTTATTGCCCTATTATCTGCAAGAGAAAAGCTCAAGTCAGAGTAATGTTTTCCAAGGGAAACGCAGTACAGAACAGTGGGGTTTGGGTCAGTCCATAGGGATACTGGCCAACCAGACTGCACTGTGATGGATACAGTGTAAGAAGTAAGGTAGATCCCAGGGGTGAATCCTGACTCTGCTGAAATCAATGAGAGTCAGGATTTCACCTCCTCAAATCGGGGAGTGCGAAGATCTGGGGGTTTGGATCAGACCCATCAAATGGGCCATTAAAGTCTGAGCTGAAAGGTCCAGTTGCTGAGAGAAGTGGAACCCCTCAACAACCATTGAAGCCGATGGGAGTGGAGGCTTCCAGGCAGCTCCTAGAGACCATCAGCGCTGTACAGGATTGAGTCCTAAAGCTCAAGCATGGATGCTGTTATTTCCCCTAGTCTCCTCCAAACAGGACCGTTCTTGCTCCCAGTACATGGAGCATTTAACACCTGACACCGAGCATTTCTGCAGTGAGTGGGAAGTGCTCGGACCCTCTGAAAAGCCTGACGTCCCAGCAGTTGCTCAAACTCTGCTCCGGCTGCCATGGGACATTAAACCTTCAGCAGTTTGCTTCTCCGAAGGTGGATTTTGGTTCTCTGCCTGGAAAAACAGTAGGCGAAATAGTAAAACCTTAAACTCAAACATGTGTAAGTTATACATCTTATTTCCATTTTCAAGCCACATTCCCCCAGCAAGACATGAGGAAAAAATTACCATCTGCCTTAGACTCTCTCAGTGGAGTATTTATCTCCCAGCCATGATCACTTAACTTCAGTAATTCCCCCACCCTCTGTTAGATTCAGAAACAAACTCATTTACTGTTCTATATTGGAAAATCCTCCCAACTAGCTCCCAGGATGGGATGAAGGCACTGGCATGTTCTTTACCCTGCAGTGAGTAGCTTTCTCCCAAAGCACTTCTTTGCTTGTTTCTTTGCACTATTGGCAAAGAGGCAGGGTGGTCATGTAGCTAAGGGCTGGTCTACACTGGGGCAGGGATCGATCTAAGATACGCAACTTCAGCTACGTGAATAGCATAGCCGAAGTCGAAGTATCTTAGATCGATTTACCTCGGATTCTCACGGCGCGGGATCGACGGCCGCGGCTCCCCCGTCGACTCCGTTACCGCCTCTCGCTCTGGTGGAGTTCCGGAGTCAATGGGGAGCACGTTCGGGGATCGATTTATCGCATCTAGACCAGACATGATAACTGGACGGGGATCCAGGTTCAACCCTTGCTTCAGCCACACACTGAAGCCCAGATTTCTAAAGGTATTTAAGCATTGCTGTGCTCAGCACTTCAAACCCTTGCTGATTTAGGAGCCTCCGTCTCATTCTCAATAGTGATTTAGGCAACCCTAAAAGTAATTGACGGTCAGAGGGATTTTGGCTCCAAAGTGCCTAAATTCTTTTTGAAAATGAGACTTATGTTCATAAATCAGGTAGGCACTGCAACCCTGAGCACCACAGGGCCTTAAATACCTTTAAAAATGTGGGCCTTAATCTCACTGTGCCTCAATTCCCCATCTGTAAACTGATGGCAACTCCCTCTTCTCTATTTACATGGTGAACTCTTCAGCCAGGGACTGCCTCTTACTGCAGATATGTGGTGGTTGCTATCCCTGACAACCAAGAATTAAACTGGGGAATCTACAGTATGAACTACCGCAGCGCTGTAATGGACAGATATCCTCTGCGGATCAGCACAGAAGGGGACCTGCAGCACCCATTCCCCAGTGGGTTACATGGACAGCACCTAGCACAATGAGGCCCGAATCTCTAGGCACTGCAATAATATAAATGATCATTATCACATTTTTATTATCTTCCTGGGAGCATTCTGTAGCTCCATGTTTCCAGTGTGGACATTCTGTGGCCTTTAATAACGAAATGGGGAGGGAGTGCTGTATTTCTTATTATTTATATTGCAGTAGTGCTTACAGGTACTAGTCAAAGGTTAAAGCCTTGCGCTAGGTGCTGGACCGACACACAGTAAAAAAAACAGCCCCAAACCAACCAAACCAACAACAGTCAGTTCTTGTCTCCCATGAGTTGACCATCTAGGTTATGACACTGCACAACTGGTGGGTGAGACGAACCAATTGGGGGCTTCTAACACCAGGTCGCATCTGGTCTATTGCAGACGCTAATGCGATATCAAGCAATGCAGGCTGTCTCCAGTAGGGGTAATGCAATGTGGCATTGGCTGGAGATCACTGATTCACATGAAGGGAGGAGGGGAAGACTTTCATAGGGAGGCAGCGTGGCCAGTGGTTAGAGGACTGGGAGTCTGGGCTATTGGGATCGCAACTTTGCCACTGACTTATTATGCGATCTTGAGCAAGGCACTTGGAGCTTGATTTTTCAAAGGTGCTAAGCATCTGCAGTTGCCACTGACGTCAGCTGGAATTTGGGGTGCTCACCTGTGTGCATGAGTTTATCCTTCTGTTTAATAGATTAATAGAGTAATAATTAACATGCTCCTGCTGTGAGGTTTCTGGTGTGTAGATTACCTGGGACTGTCACATGACAGGCGATACAGAAGTGCAAGGTACCCTCTAGACACTCCCCCTGTTTCTGATCTACAACTTGCTCCCCTTCTACTCCACCCTAACCCTAACCTTTCCCATTTCAGGGAGTCGCCGGTAGACTGCAGCGTTAACAAATGCAGCAAACTGGTGGGCGCGGGGACGGAGTCCAACCCGATGAGTTACAGCACCTACATGGATGAAAAGAATGGCCCTCCCCCAAACATGACCACCAATGAGAGGAGAGTCATCGTCCCAGCAGGTACCATCAGCATCACAATATTTGTGTTCTAAATTCTTTCTGCCACTGTCCATCTTTGATTTGACAGGGAGGGTGGGGGAGAGTTATCTGTTCTCTGCTGAGTTCTCTGTATTAATAGCCATATAAATCTAAGCAAAAATCAGGCTTTCCATCCTGTGGGGAACTCCAGTATTTTGTTTCTGTGTCTTGAACCAATGTGATTCCCATGATGCAACACACAGCTTAGTCAGAGGGGAAACTATGGTGCATCATGGGTGATGTAGTCTGGCCAGGGTGCCCAGCTCATAAAATTGAATGGGGACCTGAAATACTGATCTAAATGTCCCATGAGGCTCCATAGCACCATAGGCAGATGCACTTTATTGTAGAGCTGACTAAAAATGAAATAGTTTGCTTTGATATTTCCAATGAAAAATCAGAAAATTTCAGTATTTTTCTATCAAAAAACTATTTTGTTGGAAAATTCCCAAGCAGCTGTATGGCCTTATACAATATCTAACCGTACCTATCCAAATGTAACAGGGCACATGAAATCCATTCAGATGATCAGGGATTTGGGAATCACTGCTGTGGGGAACCTGCAGAATTTACGCTTGGAAGGTGAGGGCGTCTTTCCCCTGTAAAGTTTGGAAACTCTCTGTGTATAAGCACTTTAGCATAGGAACTTCCCTATGAAGGAAACTGTATGAGCGAAGTTCTCACCCCATTGACGTCACTGGCAAAACTTCCTTTGACTTCAGTGGGACCAGGATTCCCCCTATGTTCTGAAGGATGCAGCTAATGAACTATTCACAGATTCCAAGGCGAAAAGGGACCATTGTGATCATCTAGTCTGACCTCCTGTGTAACACAAGCCACAGGACTTCTCTGAGTTAGTTCCTGTTTGAACCAGAGAAAATCCAATCTTAATTTTAAAATGGCCCGTGATGGAGAATCCGTCACAATCTTTAGTCAATTGTTCCAATGGTTAATTATCCTCACTGATAAAAAAAATTGCATCTTGTTTCTAATCTGAATTTGTCTAGCTTCAATTTCCAGCCTCTGGATCTTGTTATACCTTTTCCTGCTAGTCTGAAGAGCCTATTATCAATTTTTTGTTCCCCATGCATGTACTGATAAACAGTGATCAAGTCATCCCTTCACCTTCTCTTTGTTAAGCTAAACGGATTGAGCTCCTGGGGTCTGTCACTGTAAGGCATGTTCCCCAATTCTTTACGCATTCTCGTGGCTCTTCTCGGAACTCTCTCCAATTTATCGGCAGAAAGAGGTGTATTTGTCGAATTTAGCTCTGGTTTCAGTTCGTGAACTGATCGTGAACAGATGACAATTCCAGTGCATTTGTTTACCATTTGGAATAAGGACAAGATGTTTGAACTGAATGCAGTAAGAGAGGGGAAGCCAATAAAAGATTGACCCCTGTACTCAAGGTCCCGTTTAAGCCCAGTTAAGGCCCCTGCCTGGGGTGAATTTTACCCTCAGAAAGGCGAATGACCTAAGTAGAATGATGGAAAGGGACATGTTTTCAGCATCAACATTGACTGGAGGGCAGAGAAGGCCACAGTAGCTGAGAAGGGAGAATTATAGAGCCCATCACTATGCTATCTGTGCATTACATAAAGGTGAACAAAGGCCTTAGCAGTGAGGATGAAATGGAAAGGAAGGATTTTAGAAGCATTAGAGGAAGAGGTAGTTTAATGTGGTCTCCTCCTTTGGGAAGGAAAGTGAAAGTGGGGATTTGTCACTTTCAGGCCTCCACAAATCAAAACCAAGAGACCCTTGCGAAAATAGCAGGCCTTTGTCAATCAGGAATAAACTAGATGGCTAGTTAATCATTGGGCCAGATCTCCATTTGGAAAAGACTTGGCCCAATTCATCCAAGAAGTGCATTTGGAAGCGCTTAGTACAATCCGGAGTTAATATTTATAGCATACTGTAGTGGAGAGAGGCAAGAATACTATTACCTAAGAGCTGACACAGCAATGATAGTAAACTCTAGCTAATGTGCTATGAAGTCAGTTTTTCAGGGACTTTTTGACATTGAAGTTTGATGTGTTTAATAGGGACGGAAAGACCAGAATGGGTGATGTATGACCCAAAGGAACTCTCCAGAATCTTCTCCCAACATTGTTAATGAACATGCCTGAGATTTAGAAAAATGTTTCAGGGATTCTGTCAGGTCAACCTGGGCCCTAAATGTTGGGATCTTACAAAACTAACTAACTAAACATTCCCCTTCAATATTTACAACCGAAAGGCCAACTTTCTCCAGAACTTGAAAGTGAAATGGCAAGAAACTGGATGGAAACAGAAGTGCAGCTGATCAGGGTATTTTCATTGCCTAAACTCAGAAGAAATGCAAAAAGTAAATTAACAGTGAAGGATTGTAACTTATATGGTTAAAATTCAATTTTAAAGAGCTCAGGTGCTATTAGGAAGTAGGTAAGTAAATCTCACTATGTATTTTTAGTATTTTCTGGAGTGATTTTCCATTGCCATTTCACTCTGGTATGAAGCAGCCCTGAAACCCAGCAGATGCAGCCACTAGATGTTGCCCTCTGTATAAGGGGATGCTTGGGTGGCATGGGCTGCCAGCCAATCCCATCCCCCAAGCTATGCTAAACACCCAGTCATGATTTGTGCCCCACATCTCTGGATATTCTAGTGTGAAGGGACCAGAAATTGAAGTGGCAGGAAACTGTGATGCTGGATACTTCCAGTCTCATCAAAAACAGGAATTGCCAGCTGAGACGTGGTCATGCAATCAAGTTCTAGTCTATAGCCTAACTCTGCCAAAGTTCTTGAGTATTTGAATAGAGTCCCTCATAGAGAGAGGTGCCAGATGTAAAGACAGGCCCAGATCCAAAATTCCAGGGTGATAGGACCCAGAGTCTGGGCACAGACCACTCCCTAAAATCAAGTAATTTTGCAAGAGAACGTAATTTGTGGCTCAAATTTCCAGATGAGGGAACATGAGAAAAACAGCACAGGAAGGATCTAACAGTGGAGATAGGCTCTGAAAATGATTCTGTATAAACGGTATCAAGCCTTGGCATACTTAATTCTCTCTGGGATTTTCTGATCCAACCCATCATCTTAAAACTCAAAGGATGATTTCCATTTGTAACTGCCGGTGCAGCGAACTCTCAACATGGGTGCTGACACCTCCAGCTGAATGCCATCCGTCTCTTCCATCGTTGCCGTTAATAACAATTCTGCAACTGGACCTTCGTTGACAATTGACAACGATGCACGAGACAGTATAGAATCCAGCTCACCCTCCAATAGCTATGTTGCTTTTGCAAGGCTAATGGGGTTGAAAACTTGTGTTTGTCAGCTGAGTCAGCAAACGTGACTCAGAGATACATGGTTAACAGAGCTGTTAAGGCAAGAATTTTTTAGACTCCTTTTGCTGACCATAATAACCACCCTTCTCAAAGTTTAAAAGGCCATCTGTTAGGAGTTTGTAATGCACTCAGGACAGGCTGGGTGACTTCCATATCCCTGCTACAGCGGTGCAGCTTAAAGGCACCTAACAGTGTGACAAGTACATCTCTTCAAAGGGATGAGCTTTTTATTCAAAGAGGTGAGTCATACATCAGCTATTACAAAGGTGGCCGGGGAGATAGTGCATCTGAGTGCAAACCAAGTGAGTTGGATGCTACTCCTGGCTCTGCTATTGATTCATTATCTCACTGGGGGTGAGTCCCTTGCTGCCCTGTACCTCAATTTCCCCATGTGTAAACCAGAGTTAATTATACTTTCCCACCTTTGAGATGTGTAGATGAAATGTGCTCTATTACTAATATTATTAATGGGCTAACTGACTGATAGCGTGACACTCCTGTGACAGGCTGTCCCTTTGGGCCTGGTATTTACCAGCTGTCTCTTCTTCTGCCAGATCCCACCTTGTGGACCCAGGAACACGTGCGCCAGTGGCTGGAGTGGGCTATAAAGGAGTATGGATTAATGGAGATTGACACATCCCTCTTCCAGAACATGGACGGAAAGGAACTGTGCAAAATGAACAAAGAAGATTTCCTCCGAGCCACCTCCCTTTACAACACAGAAGTTCTGTTGTCTCACCTCAGTTACCTCAGGGAAAGTAAGTACCACTCTGATGCTGGTGCAATGTTTACTTGCAGGGGGGTGAGGGGGAGGGAAACAGGCTGTGGTGAGTTTTGAACATCTCACGCTGCACTTGGATGATAAACAGAGGGGAAGAGGAAGAGAGAGGAGAAAGGGAAAGAGAGAGAGAGAGGAAGAGGAGGAACAAAAGGGAGTGAAAGGCAAATCAAAACTCACCTCATGAAATATTGTTTGACACCAACCAAAATTAGCCTGTGGAACCCTCTGCCTCAAGGTATCATTGAGGGGAAGAACTTAGTAGGAGTCAACAAAGACCTGCATATTTATATAGATAATAGGAACATCCATGGCTATATGGTTAAAAAAAATACAGACTCTCTTCAGTGACTAAGCCAACTACTAAGTGATGGAGTTATGGGGAGATTATTCCATAATTTTCCATTTGGAGTTCTTGCACTTTCCTCCAAAGAAACTGGGGTGCACCACCATCAGAGCCAGGATATTGAACGGCTCTGAGCCAGGCTGGCAAGTCCTGTGTTCCTCTGGATCCAGCGGGGAATTTATTGAAGGAGGAGAAAATATGAGAGAGACATTCACTGACTATGGCTGCTCAAAAGCCAGCATGGTGTGAATAACCTTGTGTTCAAAGGTAGCAGGATTTTGTTAAACCTCTTTGGTCCTGTCCCCCCGCCGCACCGCCCTACCCTGGGAGGGCCTGCTCTTCTTTTAATAGCCCATTTTGCTTTAGTAAGCTCCTGCAGTGGGCTTCCAAACAGGGATAGTGAATAGCCTCATGGACTACTCTTTGAAAGGAGCTATAGCATTACCCCGCGAGGGAGGGTGATCCAGTGTTGAGCCCAGTAGTTTGGGACTTGGGAGACCTTGGTTCAAGTCCCTCCTCTGCCACAGATTTCTCATAGGATCCTAGGCAAATCCCTTAGCACTCTCTGCTTGTAAAATAGGGATAATAACACTTCCCTTTGTAAGGCTGTTAGACCCCAGTTGTTGGCGGGTGGGATCAAACCTGGGACCTCTGAAGCTAAATGCATGAGCTAAAAGCCATGTGGCTGTTAGCTAAGGCTGTAGAGCAGACTCACTAATCTGTTTCTAAGTGGCCTTAGGGCCACTTGATGGGACCGAGCACCACACCTAGGAGATGTGTGGGTTACACCTGCATCCTGGAAGTGTCGTGAGGATAAATACACTTTGAGGAGCTCAGATGTGACGATAAGAGAGGCTTTATAAGTAGATAGATCCTACATGACTCCAGCTCATCCATTTTCTTTTCTATCCACTGCATTTGCATTCCTTTTTTCTGCCCCTGACTTCATCCTTCCGGGGCTCAGAGGGTTATGACTTCAAGTGGAACAGTTTTCATGGGGTTGTAAAAACTGAGGTGGAAAACTGATCAGGAACAGTGTGCTGCACTGCAAGGTGTGGGAGACCAACAAGTGTGTATTTTCTTACAAACTGATGGTGTATAACTCTTATAATCTACAGAGACCTGGAGATGTCTCCCGTCTGGCCAGTGCAGCAACACAGTTAGGCAATGCAGTCAGATATGTAGGATGGAATTTTCAAAAGCATTTGGCATTGGTCTAACTCTGCTCCCATTGAAAACAATGGGAGTTTTACCGCTGACGGGAGAGGAGCACAGTTAAACCAGTGCAAACCCCACCCATATTTTGTAAGAGGAGCTAAGATGAGCTGAATTAATAATTTACAACAAATAACTGAACTGATGGATTTGAACTCGCCAGCACCCCCACCGCCCGTAGCTGGATGATCACAAAATAATCAGATTTATCCCAAATCGTTTGCAAATTTCTTCAGGATATGGTTGTTGGTCCACATAACATTCCAAGGGTGAATGTCACAAATGAATAGACAAATCACTCTGACACTTACATAACAAATTTGCACCTATTTAACTAAAGGGAGTGATTTTTCCATGTGTTCCCCCATCTGTCTGTATCCATCTGTTGTCTCATGTTTTATACTTCGATTGTAATCTCCTGGGGGCAGGGACTGTCTTTTTGTTCTGTGTTTGTACAGCGCCTAGCACAATGGTGTGCTGGTCCATGGCTAGGGCTCCTTGCCGCTAGGAAAATAGAAAAATGATGATTTAAAACCGATTTGACTGAAATTTGCCCCACTTCTGTATGTAGACAAGGCCTGACTCAAGGGAGCAGTGCGAATTGCACATTTTGCAAGCAGATAAATGATTTTCATTTCTGGTAGGGTGACTATTAGCATGAAACATTCCCTTTTTTTGAGCATTGGGAAAGCTTGAGCCTTCACAGGAAGTGACCGTGAAAAAGTCATACATGCTTCTAAATCACCATTTGTTGCTGAGTTTGAGCAGATAAATAGGAAAAAATCTTTCCTCTATTTCCCCAGCTCCAATCAGGAACCCTCTTCCACCTCTATCCATAGGTAAAGGGCACGCATAGGAGATGGGCCAATGGAAAGCTGTGGACATCTTTTCCATGCTCTTTTGCTGTTTACAGGCTATGTTGGGCCAAGTTAAGCCCTGTGTAAATAGGTGCAACTCTCAATTATTTTAGCAGGAGTTGCAGTCTTTTTACACCAAAGCTATACTGTAAAACAATAGTTGTGTGTCTAGAGCTGCAGTACCAGAAGTGTGTGTATCTAACAGACCTTCCTTAGTTTGGGGTTTGAACCCAAAATTTGGGCCAAATTCTGAGAGGTTTCCAAGCTTTCTGGAGAGACTGGCTGAATCAGGGCTTGTGGGTTGAAAGCACACGTTTCATTACTGCCACCTGCTCTGTGGATAAATAGAAGATTCCATTCCCCAGAGATAGCAGCCTGGCACCTTGCAAGGGCATGAAAATAACTTTATAATAAATATACTTGTCCCATCCTTGGTACATAGCGGCTCTTTGGGTCTAAGAAGATTGCAGGTGATAGATAGATAGATAGATAGATAGATAGATAGATAGATAGATAGATAGATAGATAGATAGATAGATGTGTGTGCACACACACACCCTTACATTTGTGTGTGCCCTTTACATATATATATATATATATATATATATGCAATCTCCGTAGACCCAAAGAGCCACTATGCAGCAAGGATGGGACAGGTATTAGACTGCAGAACAGTGTCTTTGACATTCTGTCAAAGTGTCTTGCTGTCTCATTACAACCCAAACAGAAGACACTTTTATCAAGAGAAGCTGCTTCAATCAGTACTAAGAAGCAGCTGCCCTTAATGATTTTGAAAATAAAATAAAAAGAATAGGCTATTCTAACTATTCTATTATGACATGATAGCCGTAGTGATGTGTATTATGAAACCCCCAGACCCGAACACCCCAAACTAGGGAAGAGTTGGATCCATCTCTGAGCTGCACAGTTAGCACCTATTTCTGTAATGGACTGAGCCATGTGATGCCCTCCTATTACAGGCATGCTACGCGAGAGAGTGAAAATAATATAAACGGGGTGGGGGGGGGGGGGGGGATCCCACATACACTAAAATTCCAGACAACATTTTGGAATTCCAAAACAAACATTTTTTGAGACTGACGTTTTTAGGAAATCCTGCTTCAAAGGCAATTTAAAAAATATTTGTTTTCATTCCAGTTGGGGACAAAACCAAATGGTCAATTCCAACATCTACGACTAAATTTCCCATTTAGCATTGGGCAAATCACTTCATCGCTCTGGGCCTCAGTTTCCCCAACTGTAAAATGGAGATAAGACCTTTCTGCCTCCTTTGGTCTGTCTTGTCTATTTAAATGGCAGTCATGTTGGGGCTGTCTGTCTCTCATTAGGTGTTTTTACAGTACCTACCACAATGGGGCCATGACCTCTGCTGCAGCCTTTAGGGCGCTAACCATAATACAAATGAATAACAATCATAAAATATAATGTCCCAGCAGAAGAATAGACTAGATGAGCTCATCCCAATTAAACCAGTGCAAAGCTGAGTGACTCCATTGGAGACAGAGTAGTCAGTAACTCCAGATTTACACAGGTATAACTGAGAGCAGACTCTAGCCCCAAGACTCTAGTCCATCTCTGGCTTTTGCACTCATACATTTTACCCAGTTCAGACCCATTGGCTTCTTTAGCCTTAGTTGGGCGGCTCTGCCAAACCCATGCAAGCATTGACCTTAAAGCAAGCTCCTGTGTGAGCGTAGGTCAGGCAGCCTTCTGAAGAGAATTCCTTTCCACGCAGCAGTTCCTCTGTCTGCCTAATGACAGTCTGGTTTCTGGATTGCTGGGTAACTCCCTGGTGGAGTAACGCCTTCGAAGGGAGTTTATTGTTTTTCCAGACTGATTTCCAGCGGATGTTTAGTGCCGAGCCTCTGAGCTCAGTGCCATGGGGAGATGGTCTTTTATTTTCCTTTTGTGGCCTTGTTTGTTTCGAAGACATCCAGCTGCATTACTGGGGGGGAGGGCAGAGGATACATGGTGGCAACAAAGTACAGGAGACTCCTGAGGAGTTGGAAGTCTATAGGCTAAAATATATCCCCCATTTGTGGGTGAAGGGGGTTATCTATCTATCACATTTACATGGCTCCCATCACCATAGTATCTGACCCCTCACAATCTTTACTGCATTTATCCTCAGAACACTCTTGCGAGGCAGGGCAGTTTTATTATCCCCATTTTACAGATAGGACACTGAGGCACAGAGAAATTAAGTGACTTGCCCAAAGTCACACAGAAAGTCTTTGGTGAAGCAGGAAATTGAACCCAGGCCTAGGTTGTGCCCTAACCACTGGACCATTCTGCCTCTCTACAGAGTTTCATAGTTATCTCCCTCTTCCCCTCTCCCCCCACCCCGCCGCCAGTGATCCCGGCAGAAACGAGCCACTGCTCCTAAGCCAAGTCCAACAGGCGAGTTTTGTCCAATCTGTCTCATCTACGGTGTCCCTCCTCGGAGGGCACTGAAGTTGGTTTGTAGTGACGGGGGACCCCAAGGTTTAGGTGTTCTGTTCAGAGAGGTAGTCAAAGCTAATCCAAAAT
Source organism: Trachemys scripta elegans (assembly GCF_013100865.1). Classification (NCBI taxonomy): domain Eukaryota; kingdom Metazoa; phylum Chordata; order Testudines; family Emydidae; genus Trachemys; species Trachemys scripta. The sequence continues at coordinate 5,245,537 of NC_048318.1, forward strand.
CTCTGAACGTCTTTGGCAGAAATGGGCTGAGCCCTTTGTCATAAGCTTCCAGACAAGGTTTCCATTGGTTCCTGTTCCCCTCTGGCTTGATGCAGCGTGGTATGTTGGCACTGCTGCTCCCAGTCCTGGACCGAACCAGAAAGCACCAAGGGGAGCAAAAAAAAGAAGGAAAAATCAATCGGTAACATTCATCAGACTTCAACGAAGGCTCCGTTTGGGCCTGGCATGAAGGTTCCTATCAACTCTTAAGACAAGCTGGCCTGAACTAACCCAGATCCCAACACCCCCAAACTTGGGGAGAGTTTGGATCCTAAAATGGACAGAACCAAACCCTTGTATCCAAACACCCCCAGATCTCTAGGAACTAACATACCCAGTTCCCAGCTTTGCAGCATAGGCCCATCTCCAGTTATTATGACGGAACTGGCTCGTCTTTTCCTATTTGTCTGAGCCTACCCAAACTTTCGCTGCTTTTCCCAGGGCATACGCCATTCGTTCCCCCGTAGAGATACTCTTTCCTTAAGCTTGCCTTGCAGCCTCTTGACTGGAAAGATAAAGTTTAGGCCAAACCTATCACGATCCCCAACCCTTTCCCACTCCCCATTCCCCCCCCTTCAGTCTCCAGCCTGGACTGACCACTGTGCTGGTATCTTTCTCAAACACAGTCTGCCTGGTGAAGCCTCAATACTCAGCCAGCCAGCTGTGGGAAGCAAGATTTGGATGTCTTTGTGATATGTTTGGGATGAACTTCAAACGAACGGTCGCCTCCCATCCTTTCCTTCTGCAGTCACTGGGGCAGGTCATGTGTGGTGTGTGCAAAAGAAAAGAGGCTGGAAAAAACAGCAACAATCAGACTGGATTTAGGGGTAGTAGCAGAGGAGAAGTTTGTGGTTTTGACCCCATATTGAGGCCAAACAAAACTCCTGCTCCAAAGACAGTAGAACCCTGATCCTCCCGAGCGGTCTGGAGACACCCAGAACCTTTGTAAAATCAGGGGGTTGCATCATTAGGGGAATGGGTACAACCCACTCTTGGGTGGGGGGATGCAAAGGCATTTCAGGTTCAGTTGTGTTTGAGCCAGGCTGCTCCAGCGGCTGCGACTCAGCAGAAGTTTCTGCCCTTTAAGCAGGGATGGATTTGTGGATAAAAATCTCTCTCTCACACTCTCTCCAGCTCCTCTTATGAAAAGAATACAGCTATAAACCCACCCCTCCCACACACATCAAACGCTATGCAGTTCCTCCTGCACGACGGAGCATTTGAGGACAACCGCTGTAATACCCTACGCCTTCATTGCTAAGGCTCTGTCTTGGGGGCAAACCCTGATGTCTTTACACAGTAGCAATTCTGCCCAAACTCCCGTTGACTTGGGTAGGTGCTGACAAGGGTGAAAACGGAGCTCTCAGTCACAGTGTGAGTTTCGCTCAAGGATGAATAAAGTCAGGGCTGCGGGGGCTGGCCCTTTCTCTCTCCATCTGCCTCTCTTTGTCCAGGTCTCTGTGTCACTGGCTTGCTCTCTCTTTCTTCCTCCTTCATCTAAACCCCTAATAGGAACCACATTTCCTTTTCTGTGGCATTCCCACCAGAAACCTCAGACCGTTGGGCAAAGGTGAAAACTTTTAGCAATTAAACTGAGGGAGGTTCCTTCCCTTCCAGCAGTTCAGCCTGCATTTTTGAGCATCAAGTAACTGTAGGTTGCTCTTACAAGCTCACTCAGTTCTATTCCCTCCCCGCCCACCTCCTCTGCTCCGCCAGTCTGCTCGACCAGGCATTTGCAGCCTGTTTAGTCATAGAAAGCTGTGTTTCTGAATCGGCCAGCACTTCCCCGTCTGGCTGAGGCAAGCCGTGTGGTGTTTTGCAGTCAGGATCTAGTTTAAATAAGCCTGCAAATGAAAGAGGGGTGGAGATGTCGGGCCGGTCCCTCCTGAGTGTTATGAAACAAATACTTGAACCACAAACCAACTCATATGAATATGAACAAAGTGGCCAAAGCAATTGCATGCCTTCAACAGTAGCAAGAGGACACTGGTCTAATTTCTCTTGGTATATATACTACACCCTCCATTGTGGCATCTGGACACCACATAGGAGACGCCCTGTACCAAGCTGCTTCCTTCCCCTTCCCCCACTTGTCCCAACTTGCCAAATTGTCCATCCACCACTCTTTAAAAGTTCCACTGTGCTATGCTTCATCCGGTAACGTCAAGCATCAGCTCAGGGTGGAGGGGACTACGTTTTACAGTTACCCCAAGGCTGCCTTTCAACACCTCCACACTGTATTCAGACGCTGGCTTGCACAAGGCTATAGTTTGGTTTGTGTTTGAGGTGCCAGGAATGCAGTGCTCATCTGGGCCAGCGTCGCTGGTGCTGCTGGTGTTTGGAGCCTACATCCTACCTAGCAGGAAGGCAAGACTCGCAACAAATGCCAGGGGGTAATGCTGGCAAGGGTCTGGCCAGGAGCGCCGCCAGCTTTTTTGCCATCCTAGACGGCGGAAGGTTCCGCCCCCAAAATACTGACGACGATCGGGGTGGCCAAAGATCCGGCCGCCACAGTCGCCGCCCCCCAAATGTTAGCGCCCTAGGTGACCGCCTAGGTCACCTAATGGGTTATGCCGGCCCTGGGTCTGGCTGGTGTGAGTAGGAGGGAGGGAGGTGCTGCTTATACAGGGCTCAGTATTTAGACCCTGCTCAATCAGTGATAGAGAGGTGCACACCGATCCCAGACCCCTGCCAGAGTGTTTGCCACTCTCCAGGTACAGCCAAGTTCTAAATACATAGGACCAGGTCTCCCAGAATAAGGGGGTTCAAATCATTCATGAGCAGTGGAGAGGGTCGCCGTGGTCACAGCTGGTCCATCCACAGCAGGGCAGGATTGCTCCCTGCACTAGGTCACGTCATCAGCCCTCAGTGAGAGAGGTCCCAGTCCCATTAAGAATGTGGCCCCCCCACACGCATACCCTCCTGAGTGGAGGCTCCTTCAGAGAGTTGCATTGAAAAGTCACCCCAGAAGCACATGCAGGGTAAATACCTGTAACAAGACAACCGTGAAATGCATATTACATGCCTGCCTTCAAGTGCTCCCACTGCGAGCATAGGAGTTCACGGGGGATGGGATCAGTGCTTAATTTGTGCCAGGACTAGCCAGGGCTGAGCGCCGGCACCTCTAGGTGTGGCAGTTCATAGCCTGGTACCTCTGGGCTTGCCACATCAGTATGAATGTAAAAAAATTCCTTTAGTTTCGGCACCTCTTTCATTACAAATGAAGCACTGGATGGGAAAAAGGGCCAATCCCCACCGGGGAGCCCCACATGTAGCCGACTTAAAGCATAAATCCTTCCCTCTGTGACGTGTTCTTTACCGTGGTACTTAATGCACTTCTATCTCAAATACATTTGCTTAGAGAAGGGACTGAGCAAAAAACCTGGGATCTGCACCAAAAACCCAGATCCAAACCCCTTGGAACACTGGGACCCAGATGTGCACCCTGGAAACGTTCAGATCCCACCTTCACAGCTCATGTCCATCTCCAATCTCGATGTGTGAAACAAGAAATGTTTCACAGCCAGAGGTGGGGACAATCTGGTTTGGATAAAATAAGAGCTCCCTCCCCCTCCTTTATGACTATAGTAGCTTCTAGAGGCGCTGTTGGCATAAGTGCTGTACAACCACATCTCTAATAATACCTAACTCTTAGATAGCACTTTTTAATCGATGGATGAGGAAACTGAGGCGTAGAGCAATGAAGCAAAGTGACTTAGCCAAGCTCATCCTGCATGCCTCTGGCAAAGCTGGGGCTAGAACCCCAGTATTTTGCAACACCACCTCCCGCACAGTAAGCCAATGTGACATTTGCAGGGGCATCAGTTTCAGGGCTGTGTTTTTCGTGTTTCTGCTGGAGGGAAGTGGGAGTCAAGAGCAGGACACGGAATAGGCATTCAGGACACCACCTGACACTGACTTGCTTTGTGACCTTGGGCAGATCACTTAGGGTATGTCTTAGGGTATGTCATCGGCGGGTAGCAATCAATCCAGCGGGGATCGATTTATCGCATCTAGTCTAGACGCGATAAATCGATTCCCGAGCGCTCTCCCGTCAACTCCTGTACTCCAACTTGGCGAGAGGCGCAGGCGGAGTTGACGGGGGAGCAGCAGCAGTTGACTCACCGCGGTGAAGACACCATGGTAAGTCAATCTAAGTACGTCGACTTCAGGTACGTTATTCATGTAGCTGAAGTTGCGTAACTTAGATCGATCCCCCCCTCCCTCCCCGCCCCAGTGTAGACCAGGGCTTAGACTCTCCATGCCTTCGTTTTGCCATCCGCAGAATGCCTAGAATACCGCTGCCGTGCACAGCGGCACTGAGAGGGTTAACTGACTGATGCATGCGAAATACTTAGCGATCCAGGCACAGCAGGTGCTGTAGGAAGTGCGGAGCAGGGATGGGTGGAACAGTCCAGATAAATGAAGAAGTGGCTGAACCTTCAGCTGAGACGGAAGGGACTGAAATCCTGACCCGTTAGTGAGGTTACCAAACTGCCCATTCACTTTTCCACCCGTTATTGTTGCCTGCCGGCTCCAGCCAGGCCCGGTAACAGCAACACCAGAGAGATGCTGCTACTGAGCCATCCCTAGACACTCTCTCTAACTTACAGAGGGGGGCGACTTATCCCAGGTCACATGTTAGGGCCTGGTCTACACTTCAGGTCAAGTCGACATAGCCACGTTGCTCAGGACTGTAAAAAGATCACCCCCCGGGAAGCCAGAGCTATGTGGAGGGAAGAATGCTTCTGTCTGTCAAGCCTGTCGCTCGGGGAGGTGGGATTCTTACACCCATGGAACCCCACCCCCTCTGTCTACACGAAGGGGTCATGCCGACAGAACTACAGCAAAGTCCACAGTGTAGACATACCCCAGCATCAGGAAGCCCTGCCTAGCGGCCTCCTACTCCACCCACTAGTTACAGTCCCAAACCAGAGCTGATAAGGGACCAGACAATTCGCTGTGGATGGTGATTCAGGCGCTTTCTTAGGAATAGATTTTGCACAAGCATTCAGGGCCAGATTTTCAAGGCTCAATGCCCACAGCCCGGGCCAGATTTCCCAGAGAACCCACCTCCCATTGAGACACCTCACTAATGGGTCAGATCCTCAGCCAAGTTCAGCATGCAGCAGCCCCTACTGTGACGTTTCCAGCCAGGGGTTCAGGAGAGCTCAGCACCCCTCGTGCAACCAACATACTGAGCTCTTGGAAAATCTGGCCCCTAGTTCCGGGTGATGACATCTTCCCATCCCTCCCTCCCCTTGGCTCTCCTCTGCCCTCCCGAAAATACACTGAATTCACATCACTGTAACCCCCTTTGTTTGCCTTCCAGGTAGCTCATTGCTGGTCTACAACACTCCAACCCACACAGAGCCCTCCTCACGACTCGCAGCCAAAGAAGGTCAGTCTGCTTTTTTTCTCTCCCGCCCCCTTTTCTTTTCTCTGTTTCCCACACTCTTCCCCTTCCTCTTTCTCCAGCTCACCATCTCTTCTCTCCTCTCCCTCTTTTAAATCCCAAAAGGGATTCAGCTCAGAGCAGAGAGGATCTAAACAAACTGGTTGCTTATGTGCATTTCCCGGCATAGGGACTGAGAGGCTCTGGGCCCAGATTCCCCTATGAATCCTTCCAGGGCACCGAGGTTTGCCTCCTTGCAGTTAGACGGTTCAGGCTTTCATCCTCCATGACTCACAGATATCCCAAGATGCACCCTCAAGAGATATATTGCCACACAGCCTCCCCCAGTGGCTGCACGTTAACCCTCTATGGAGGCATGCAGCCACCCGGGGGGAGATTGCTGCTGGTTAAATAACCGTCTAGACCTACGGGAAGCCTGCAGCAGGGGGTGGCTGCGTTCGCAGTTCTGATCCCAGATCCTGTGTTGAGTTCGCTATAGCTGTAGGGGAAACTTACCAGCTGCTTTTCCCCCAGCATGGCTTAGTGGGACTTTGCGTTATTCTACTCTCTATTCTGCAGTGGTTCAGTGTAAGCTTCACAATTTGCTGTAAATCCACTCCACAGAGGTGTAACACCCACCCCCCAACTCACAATCCCTCCCTCATACAGCTCCCACAACCTACATTATGCCATTCTATTTCCCCTAGAAAACACTCAATCTAAATCCCAGCTTCACCCTCCGTTTACAGGCCTAACCCCCTCCACCTACACAAAAACAAGCACAACATGTTTCAAAACCCTGGAGCATGCACCAAGAACGGCGAGTTTGGCTTCAGAAGAATCCTGTGGTTTGAGTAATAAATAATCTGTCTTCCTCTGTTCCTGGAATATTTCTGATTGTGTTAAAAACAGAGTCCACTGTTTTATGCCCATTGCATGAAAAGATGAGTTTCCATGCACACAGATTGCTGGTAACATCCCAGTTTGCAGACACACCCATGCTGAAATGCAAACCACCGCTTCGCCAGCCAGCCCCATTGCATAAGACTGCGTGATTGTCATTTTCACATGTGTTTGTTAGTGAATCAATGAACTGATTACACAGTTGCTGTTTTTTGCATGAACAGGTTTTAAACCTTGCTTTTTGCATGTTGCAGGCATTAGGTCAGCAGTTCTCCCTCTGCCCTCTGGTGAGCTGAACTCTGGTCCCAGTGTGATGCTCAAGGTGCTGTGTTGCAATAAGCCCTAGAACCAGAATCCTAAGCACCTATGATCACAGTGTTTTTCACATGAACCCTGATCAAACGCCAATTCTGGGGTCAGGAAGAAACTTGTTTGCACCTTTCTCTGAAGCAGCCGATCTTGGCTACTAGCAGGATACTGGGCTAGATAGGCCTCGAGTCTGACGCATGAATTCCCTCTGCAGTATTTCAGTTGCATACTGTAGCTGGGACTTAGCCAGCCTAGCATCACATCCATCCTTTGCCTTGGTTTCTCCTTCTTGGGTTCCCAAATAACTTCACATAGGCTTTCACATGTCAAGTGTGGGGCCTGGTTTATTAACCTTAATTTCAATAGGATACACAAAATCTTCCACCCAGCTTTCTCGCTGGCTCACAACCCCAGGTGCCATGTTCTAAGCCTTGTCCCAGCTCAGGCTTTTCTCCAGCAACCTTGCTCCCCACATAGCCTTCCTCACTGCCCATTTGCACGTCTCTGCCTGAAGCTAAAGAGATTGTCTTACCAACTGATCTCAGGTTGCCCTTATATTCCCCAGTCAGCCTGGGTCTCAGTCACATGCTCCCATCATATGACTCCTGGCCTTAGAGTGACCAGACAGCAAATGTGAAAAATCGGGACGAGTTGGGAGGTAATAGGAATCTATACAAGAAAAAGACCCAAAAATCAGGACATCTGGTCACCCTACCTGGACTCCTTCCCTTCACATGAAGAAATAGGGTATTCCCAGCACAGGAAAGTTTGAAACCCAACCCTCTTTGGGCTCTCATTTAAATGCCTAAATGGGAGTTGAGCTTTTCTGAAAACCTGGCCCCAATTGTGGGTGCTGAGACCTTCTGAAAATTCAGGTCTGACTGTATATCTTCCATGCAAGTGACCAGGTATTAGTTAAATCTTGGTATTTAACCAAAGGGTTGGAATCTGCTTATCATTTCTTTCCTTAGCAGTCTTATTTCTCTGCATTGTATGTAGGGCCCTCTTTGAAACATGCAAGTAATGTTTGTCCTTTAAAGATTTCAGCCTGTGCTCACACACACAGAGGCACAGTTTTCAGTGAAGCCAAAGGAATTTTTTGGTTTAACAGTGTTGTACTTCCCATCCTATCAGAAGCCATTTGTATTTGTAGACATGAGCCTGGCATGCAGGATAGCCAATGAACCAGAAGGGGGTGCTCACAGCACGGGACTCTGTTATTTACAATCCCTCTTCTGTGGAGACATTGATGCAGAAAAGAAAAAGAGGGGGAAAAAATCCACCTCACCAATTAGAAACCGGAGAATCCAGGTGATAAGAGTTTGGAGGGGATTTACATTTCAGGCCCGGAAACGTCCACATTGCATCCAAGAAGTAAAATTTTCAAAGACTGAAAAATGTTTGCAGTGTGTAAATAGACATGTTTGGACAAAAGAGCATCTGGGGGAGACTGGAGGACTCAGGGTAGTCACGTTATTAATTATTTGTGCTATGGTAGCTTGTCGAGGCCCCAGCCAGGTTTGGGGCCGCATTGTGCTAGGTGCTGTACAAACATATAGTCCCTGCCTCAAGGAGTTTACGATTAAAATAGACAGGAGAAAGGGGGAAAGTCCAAGCTCACACAGCAGGACAGGATTAGAATCCAGGGCAAGTGCCCTTCTTTGTAAGATACTTATCTGTCCCCTATTACTGGGGTATCCACATACCTCTCTGTCTTCAATGTATTTATAGCTTCATGTCCCTGTGAGCTAGGGCAGTGCTGTTATCTCCATGGTACAGAGGGGAAGCTCAGGCTAATAGATTTGCTCCTGGGCATAGTAGGAGACAGGACCAAGCACAGAGGGTTTCCTCTATCCCAATCAAATGGCCTGATTACTGGTCCATCCTACTTCTCTAGCTAGTACCCATGCTACTAGACCATGCTGGAGACTATTGTAGTATTGCCAAGCCTAAGCATGCAAAAATCTTGAGATGGGGCTTAAAAACCATGAGAGTTAACAAATAATATATTTTGGGTTCTTTTTATTTGCCGTCTAGTTTTTGAGCCTTTAGGATACAACCTAATCATGTTTTCAAGCTGTTCTCTGCAACTCTGAGGGCTAGAAACGTAGGTTTTTTTAAAAAAAAAATGAAAGCAGAGATTCTCATTGTGTCACTTGACTCCAAGAGCTGGGTCTTGAATAAAAATAAACAAATATTGGACAACTCACAAGAGGTGACACCACTGGTATTGGAAATCCATATTTAATTATGTAAATTACCCATATCCACATGGAGGAACTGAGGCACAGAGAGGTCAAGTGACTTTCTCAAGGTCTCACAGTGAGCTACTGTCTGAACTGGAAGTAGAACTCCCTGTCCCATACTTGGTAACCATGTGACACTTCTTCCCAGGGCCCAGAAATAGAACCCAGGAGTTCTGTCTCCTTTTCTCCTACTGTAAGTGCTAGTAACGGTGTCCTGACTTCCAGTCCTCTGCCTTGCCCACTAGGGGTGTGCCGCTACCCATGCTACCGTGGCTACATGGCTATTTATACTTGCATGAACTCGCTGAGAGCTAGCACACGTGTACGCAAGCAGGGGAACACACCCCTAGCTCATCAGGCGGACGTAGCCCAAGATCACAAATTTAAAGAGCGGCTGCGTGTGATGTCTGAAGATGCTCCATTTGACTAGATACGCTCTCTGAGCCAGTACTTCAGCACAGGCCTCTTTCCGAGTGCACCACCGTGCATTTAACCTCAAACATCTGCCCTGGTCCCTAGTTTCAGAGAGAGATGGATTAATGTTGCTGGTTACAGGTGCTGCTTTTGTCCCAAATATAGCCATCCACTTGAGCTGCCTATTCCCTGGTGCCCCCTCCTCTTTGCTGTCTCTGTATGAGCCAGTCGTCAGTTGATAAAACATGGCACATTACAGAGACAAAGCCAACCAGGCCTTTCTCCCACTCTCTTTCTACTCTAATAGTCATCTATTTAAAAATAATAAAAGCGTGGCTCGGTCCTGTTTGAATAAGAAAACACATAAGCACCCACTTGCCCACTATCCCCCCATAAACACAAACAGACACACACACATCCAGGGCGGTGCTCTTTCTGTCTGAGGCCAGGTGGTGTTGCTAAAAATAAAAGCAAGAGAGCGGGGATTCGGGCATGTTTGTTAAAGGGAGACCCTCCATGTAAAAATCACACTTCTCGCTGACTTCTTTTTTTGCCTACTATCATTGCAAGTCACACTTAAGATCGCAGAAAAGGAAGGAGATTAGAAGGAAAAATGAAGGATGGGGGTTTCCATTTTCCCCACCCCCAGTTTGTTCCTTGAGTGCATTTGACGGAGCTTCTAGTATTGTCAGTTTCACCATAGTCCGTTTCCCCTGTTATTTGTGTGGCTCTTTCAGCGAGTACCAAGGAAGGTAAAAACATTCTTGTTTAGTAGGAAAATGTGGCAGCAAAGCCATAGATATTAGCAGTGTTAGTACCTGACACTACTTTTATTACTGTACTACAGCTGTACCAAGAGGCCTCAGCTGAGCTTTGGGCCCCATTGCATTGGTGCGGTGCTGTCGCATAATATGAAACAGTCGCAGTCCCAAAGAGTTTGCAATCTAAACAGAGAAGTCAAGACTCTGGGAATTATGATGTCTGCATTTTACAGATGGGGACCTGAAGCACCAAGAGGTTAAGTAATTGGCCCAAGGTCACACAAGAAATCTGTGGCAGAGATCAGAATTGAGCCCAAGTTGCCTATACCTCAGGCTGGTTCTCAAATACAAGGCCTTTCTTGCTTCCTTTTAGCTCACTTTTTAAAATACCGGTATACTAGATTTCAAGTTGGCACTTCCTTTGGCTGGGAAATGCTCAGGTTAAAAATCATCCATTATTTTTCATGAAAATGTGTTTTTCCTTCCCTGTTTAACATCTCAAACGATTAAACATGAAAGAATTGATTTAAAATCTAATTTATGCTCTACCATTTAAGCTGTTCATTTATTTTCTGTCTTTCTCTTCTCTTTGAAAATGAAACAGACTTAGTTTCTTCTAGTCACTTTCACTTTGCAGCACAAGGCCCCAATGATTTGGATAGAGACCTTGCAGGGGAATGATTGTTTGGCTTTGTTCCTACTGAATTTAAGTAATAAATAATCATCATCACAGAAGAATTTTGACTGGCCCTAGTTCTTTGTAAATCTTGTTTTTACGAAATCTGAACCAGGGTCCAGTTGTGGGCTTTACTGTTGTTTCTTTGTGATTATTAAATTAAGAATGTATTTATTTGTTCAAAAGCTAGGATGGAATGATAAATCCTGAAGGCTGCGTTGGTTTTCATTGGGTAACGTCCTCATGTTGTCGAATGAGCAATCAGTGGACACATCTGCCTCCCCTTTGTCTGTCTGTCCTTGCTTCCTTTCTTTCAATCATTATTATAGCTGTTTGTATTCCATAGTGCCTAGAGACCCCCACCTAATATCAGGGCCCCATTGTGCTAGGTGCAGTTCAGACACACAATAAGAGACCCCAATAGACAAGACAGACAAAGGGCGGTAGCTAGAAGGGGAAACAGAAGTACAGAGAGAGATGAAGCAACACACACACAACAGGGTGGTGCAGAGAACTTGGTATGGAACCAAGATTACCTGTGTCCCAGCCCATTACTTGCTTCACTGGACCACACTGCTTCTGTGTCTGTCATAGCATCATAGAAGAGTCAGAGACAGAAAAGACCCTGTTAGCTTCTCTGGTCAACTCACTATATATTTCTTTGTGTGCTCTCTAGGAACGCACATGGATAATGCAAAGGATCTATTTATTCAAGGTCAAATGCAAAACACATATCTGATGCATATTCTTACACAATATAATACAAAATATATTCAATCCTTGTATCACGTGTCTGGGACCATTGCCCTATTGACGGTCTGGGCATCCTTTTTAAGGGCTACCTATCACTAAAGCAAACCCTTTGAAGAAGGGCTTTAGTCATTAACTAGCAAACAAAAATAGTCAATTTTCCATCAGGCGAAATGGACTAGTTGCAGGTTTCCTCTGCCTTAGATCCCTCTCCTAGTAAACACTTAAGCCTCTGTTTAAGCACATGCTTAAAGTTAAGTACATGCATAAGTGCCTTTCAGAATCGGAGTTTCACATCGCTCAACTTTGTACTGTACTGCAAACGTGGAAGGCAGGTGCTCATAGCATATTCATTTTCTCCTCTGATTATTTAGGCTCTGCTTGCACGCAGCTGCGGGTAGACAGACCCTGCTAGCTCTGCTCAGGCTAGCATGCTAAAAATAACAGTGTGGCTACAGTGGCATGGGCAACGACCCAGGCTAGCCACCTGAGTACAAACCTGCCTAACCCCCTGGGTACACACTTGTGCGGCTAGCCTCCGCCACTGCTATTTATAGCTCACTAGCTCAAGCAGAGCTAACACGTGTCTGTCTGCCCAGCTGCTGCGTAGACATACCCTTAGGGTCTTAAAGGACTCTGAACATTGAGTTTCTTTGCTCCTGAACCTCGTAAACTCTCAGATGTGCAGTATTTAGCATCATCGGTACAAATTGTCTTCAGCTGCCTTTGAGAAAGAAATTGCTCTAATGAGAATCATCAGGCTTTTTTGGCTGCAGAACAATTTTCTGGTAAATGAAATGAAGTTACTCTCCTGGCTAAATGGAGTGGTTTGGGCCCATCTAGTGCTTTTCAGTGGAGGGAAAGTCTGTTTCTTTTTCCATGACTTGGCTGTCTGGAGTGCTGGGTAGGATCGTGTAGATATCTGAGACATAAGAGAAGAATCTGGGCGCGCATTAATCCATGGAGACTCGAAATGACTTGGTAGCTCAGAAAACTCACACCTTACAATACGGTACCATTCAAATAGGGGTCTGCAGGGAAATGCAAAGCTTATGCATATATAAGTATGATTTAATCCCTAAGGGCTTAGCCCTGCAAAGTGTCCAACATCTGGCCCTGATCCAGCAAAGCACTTTAAATGGGTGCTTAATTTTAAGCATATACATATTCGCCCCCGAGGCCAATGGGACTGTGCTTAAATATATGGGGGAGCCTAAGAACAGTGCTGCAGTGGGACAGAGTGCTCAGCCCCTGGCAGGATTGAGCCCTTTCTTACCAAACATGCAGAAGCACTTTGTGTGGACGTGCGAGATTCCGTGTGTGTGTGCGTGAGTAGTGTGTGTCTCGTGCGTGCTAGTGCACGTGTGTTAAGATTTGCTCGTAGGAACTAGGGTGGGTGTTTGTGGAGTACAGAGGTGATGCATGGGGGGACGTGGGGGGAACGTGCCCCCCAGATTTCTGCCAGGGTTTATATGTCCTATCCTGAACCCCACTGCATATCACCAGAACCTTTAAACTGTGCCCACTCCTCCATCAACAATTATGTGTTGGTTTGCTTGTAGAGAGCTGTGGATGTGAAGGTTTGGGTGGAAGCGGCCTGTTTGTGTATTTGCAGGGTGTGGCGGATTTTGACGCGGATTGTGTGTGTGTTTTCAAAATCTGGAGGTCTTTCCCCTTCTCCCTCACTGTCTGCCCCATGCCAGCTTCATTCTCTTTCCTTCCACGCTTCTCCCCAACCTACTGCAATATAATTGAGTCCTAATGATGGCCAACATTTTCAAATCTGGGTGCCTAAAGTAAGGCTCCTAAATCCATCCATCCAAGTAACCATTACCCTTCCTTTTCTCCCAGCAAAAAGAGCTATTATTGTTTGCCCCGTGTGCAATCTTATCATCTAGCTGCTACTGAAGAAGGTTAGAGGGAAAGCAGATAAGACATGAACTGGAATTTCAAAGGATTAAATAGCTTCTAGTCAGGTGCCTGAATATGGATTTAGGAACCAAGCTTTAGGCACCCAGCCTAGAAAATTAGAGCTAATATGTGTCTGCTTGAGTTATGTACATCTTTGTGTGTGTATGCAGAGTAGGGTTATGCGTTTGTGTGAGCATGGTTTGCTTGCATGGCGTTCATGGTTGCATGGACGGGGTTATGAGGTAGGCATGGCTGCACATGTGCAGCAAAAGGCCATTTCATTCCATCAGGGCTTGACGGAAATCGGGAGACTGAAAATCCCCGAAATGTACAGACATTTTGAAAACATTTTCATTTTTCAATTTTCTAAAAAAACTTGATTTCGAAAAATGTAGGGATTTCATTAACTGAGCATTTTTGGTGTGAAGTTTTTCAAAATTTCAGGTTTTTTTCTTTTTTTTCAGTTTTGCAGCCAGAAAGCGGGGTGGAGAGGAATAAAAGAAAAAAAATGGGACACTGGAAAAATAGCTTTTTTATTTTCAGTTTTCATTAAAAAATTGCTAAATAAAAAAAAAAAAAACCCTGAAAATTCTCTGCTAATTTTTGTGTTCATAAACAAAGCCATTTTTTGACTAAGAAAAAGTTTTCATGTGAAAAGTATTAGCCAGCTCAAGCGACCAGAGGTTCTTTTTTTTGTATGTTGGTAACACTCCCTGTTTGTGTGGAAGGTTTTTGGACCACTTCAACTTTTATCCATGTCAGAGAATGTGCAGTGATAGCTCTGCGCCCTTTTAATTGTCTCTGAGTGTGACGATTTTTGTTGATGCTGTTTGTTCTCCTGCTGATGAAATACTCCTAATCCATTTTTAGTTCCATTGCACAGGAAAAGAGGAGGGTTGGTGGTTGGGTTTTGTTTTGGGGTTCTTGTTGTTGTTGTTTGTGTGTGTGTGTGTGTGTGTGTGTGTGTGGGCGTGCTTATTATGATGATGATTCTGTGGCCAAATGGGGATTTAGGATTCCAGGAGAGACGGTAGCTAGCTCTCTTGGTTTCTTTTCTTTTTTTAAAAATTGTTTTCCTTTGAAATTCCAGAGTTAGTGTTTTGTCTCCTTTCTCCCTGACCCTCTTCGGAGGCAGCCGTGTGTTTTTTCACCAAAAATACTTGAAACAAAGAATCGTTGTCTGTAAACCGTAGCAGGCAGGAAACCCAACTCACAGGGGATCGCTCTGAGCCAGCGCTGTCCCAGAGCTAGACTCCAGTTCTCTGAATTCAACCTGACAGCTTGTCTGGAGCACTTTCTAAGTAACCATTATCCTTCCTTTTCTCCCAGCAAAAAGAGCTATTATTTTTTTTGCCTTGGGTGCGCTGTGTGCTATGTTATCGCACATGTGTGTGTGGGTTACACATTTGCTGGGATGTGGTCACTCCCCCCAAAAGCTCTTGGAATCACTCAGGCTGTTTCCCAAGACAAGAGTAAATTTGTTTCTTGATAATGAGGCGAATGGGCAAATACTGTAAAAACAGCAGTGTGTGTGTGTGTGTGTCCTCCTTCCTTTTCTCTTATGTGAGTGTCTGTCTGCTTTCTCTGTGGAGGTGTTTGTGCATGTCTTTGCAGAATAAATATTTGTGGGTGTCTCTGTTTCTCTGTGTATTTCTTTGTATTTGTGACTGTGTATGTTTGGGGGAGTGTGTCTGTTTACTACTGTGTATGTTTGTGCCTACACCTGTACGAGTGTGTGCACGTGAGTGCTGGTCTGTGTGTCTGTGCTAGATGTGTATATGGGTGTGTGAGTGTGGGTGTGTTTGTGTGCATACACACATCAATATGTCTTGTGTGTACATACAAACTTACAAAGGCAGTTTTTCTTACAAACCTGAGTTTGGGAGAGATTGTCTTGATAGATATTTTGGCTTCCACTTCCACTCTGCTCGGTTCTTTGGCCGAGGTCCAAGCAACAAGCAAAACATTTCTCGGTGCTTGCTCCTTTTCTTTGTAATGTGTCATAAGCTGTGTGTAGGGTGGTGGCGAATCCAGACAGGAATCAAGAAGTTCCACTGCTCTAAGGCTCTGGGATGTTTTTCTAGGCAAGCTCTCACAATGGGGGCTGTCGCCTATGGCCCCCAAAAATCACAGAGCAATTTTGATTCCTGCAGGCAGGGCCATTGCTCTGAAGAAGAGAGCGAAACCCAGGCTCAAGGTTTTCTAGCTGAGAGAGGTTTTAGTTACATGTCACCTCCAGCGGAATCAGCTTCTGCAAGGGAGGAGATCAGAGAGGAATACAAAGGAGTGACCCACTTCAGAAGAAATCAGAAGAAATCAGAACTGCCCCCCAAGCATTTGCCCATTGCCAGAACCTGAACAGAACCTTGCTGAAGGTGTTGAACCATGAGAACCAGGGCCTGTGATCTGGAAACTTCTCTTAGTTGTCCAAAGAAAGCCTCGTCTACCTAATCCTCCTGATCTGGTGATCTATAGCAGACGCCTACCTTCACCCTTGTTGCTCTTACCTCTAAACTTAACCCAAAGGCTCTCAACAGGCTTTTCTCCAGTTTCATATTGGAGCTCTGAGCAATCATACCGCTCTCTTACATACAGTGCAACTCCTCCACCTTTTCTACCCCAGCTGTCCTTCCTGAACGGTTTATATCCATCTATGACAGTGCTCTAGTCAAGTGAATTACCCCACCAAATCTCTGTTATTCCAATCACATCATATTCCTTGACTGTGCCAGGACTTCCATTTCTTCCTGCTTGTTTCCAAGGTTTCTTGCGTTCGTGTACAGGCACCTAAGATAACTAGCCAATTGCCCTATTTTCTCAGTATGAATCAGGAGGCCTCCCCTGTTGAACCCTCCTCATTGTGTTTCCTCCTCATTGTGTTTCCTCCTGGTATCCCACTTCCCCACTTACCTCTGGGCTTAGGTCACCATCCCCAAGCAAACCTAGTTTAAAGCCCTCCTCACTAGGTTAGCAAGCCTGCCTACGAAGATGCTCTTCCCTCTCTTCATTAAGTGGATCTCATCTCTTCCTAGCAATCCTTCTTCCTGGAACAACGTCCCATGGTCGAAGAATCCAAAGCCCAGTCTCCAACACCACCTGCGTAACCATGCATTTACCTCCACAATTCGATGGTCCCTACCTGGGCCTCTTCCTTCAACAGGGAGGATGGCGAGAACACAACTTGCGCCTCAAACTCCTTTATCCTTCTTCCCAGAGCCATGTAGTCTGCAGTGACCCATTCAAGGTTATTCTTGGCAGTATCATTGGTGCCCACGTGGAGAAGTAAAAAGGGGTAGTGGTTGATGGCTTGATCAGTCTCCCCTAGTTGTACTGAGATGCTAAGGAGAGAGGCAGGATGGCCCAGTGGTTAGGGTGGTAGCCTTGGACTCAGCAGATCTGAGTCCTGTGTGTCCTTGGGCAAGCTGCTCTGTGCCTCAATGCCTCAATTCCTCATCTGTACAATGGGAATACTAGCACTTATGGGGTGCTGGGGGGATAAATATGTTAAAAGATAGTCAGTTGCTCAGAAACTATGATAACGGGGCCAAGCAAGTACCTAAAATAGACAGGTTATAGAATTATTTTTAGTGAACTAGCTGCTGCCCCTACTGGATAGAATCAGAACTACTCAACTGTGTGCCTGAGCCCCTATACTACTTGGTGATTCACCTTTAGAACAAGTGGTAAGGGGCTGTGCTTTTGAAGCAGGGAACTCTGAGTTCTGTCCCTGTTGCCACAGTGAAGAGTTTTGAGTAGCCTGGGCAGGATAGTGACAGAGGATGTGGGTTTGGTATAGCATAAGCGCTAAGTATTTATTATTACTGTTGTTGATGATGATGATAATGCCATTATAAGGTACTGTTAATTTAAATGTAAGGTGTGCAGGTGTTTAGGGACAGGCAGTACTATAAATAAAATATTTCACAGAAAGTCATAGTGCAGTGATTAGTTATTGAAAAATATAACACCATTAAATAATACAGAATAATACAAAGGGTTACAGATACTAAGTGCCAGATTTTTAAAGTTTCAGCACCCACAATTGGGACGCTCATGTGGCTCCCATCTAGGCACCTAAATAAAGGCCAGATTTGCAAATGAGCCCACCAGTCAATGTGCACTCAGCATGCTGAACTCTTTTGAATACACAGCTCTCTTTAATTCAGCTGCAGCGTAGCAAAGGAGAGGAATAAAGGGGGGTAGGTGGGGACCAACGGCATGTTTCCGCAGAGATTGTAAATGAGCTGGAGCGACACGAGGAGGGTGTTCAAGACACAGGGCACTGCGGAGGAGAAGTCTCTTGCACCAGTACTGCAGTGGCGAGGAAGTGAGGAGGCAGGAATGCATACCTCTCTGCTAAGGGCTGGATAGCTCCCAAGTATTGGTAGAGTGGATCCAAGGGAATGATGGGATTCCATGGGGAAAACCTCACCTGTAGACTAGAAGCTCTTCACTTCCTCCCTCACAAGCATGATCTAAGCATGTGAGTCTAAGGGGAGCTCAGCATGGTGCTACTTTAACAGTTGGCAGCATAGGTTTCATGTGGCATGGGTTGAGAGCATGTGGCATGCAGCCTTAGGGACATGCAGTGCTTGGGCAGAGTCCACAACCAGTTACATTTACTGCCATCATTTAAAATGGTGCATCTGACATTCCAGAGTGGGGGTTGAGGTGCCTTTGGTTTCCCTCGCCGCTCCAGAAACCTACTGTCTACGATTCCTCATTCAAAAGGGTTGCAAAAATACACACACATGCCCCGGGCGTAAACACCAGGGGATTACATGCCACAGAGTGTCGGGACTGGGAACTCCAGGACTTGGCCTGCAGTTCCCTGCAACTCTAGTTTTAACTTGCTCCCATGTGCACCCCCTGCTCCCAGGTACCAGAATCATGCCAGCCCCAGCCGCCCTTCTCTCATTAGGAGTGAAGCAGTGAGGTCTCGTGCTCTCTGCTCTCTCTTTCAGCTTCTTTTCCGTGGTCATTCAGATGAATCACACAAGCCTGCATCCCACAAAGGATGCCTGACCCTGCTTTTCCATTTAGAGCCAATCATCTAAATTCCAGCCACCCAGCCAGGAGCTGTCTCCCTACTGAGGCCGAAGGACCCACTGCAAAAAACAATGCGTGTTCCATTCAAAGAATCCCACAGGCCATTTCAAGTTCTCAGCCCTCTTCTCCTTCCATTGATTTGCATCTGAGGGGTTTGTGAGGCTGGGTACAGGCCAGGCCTGGGTGTTCCAGGACCCTATTGGAAATCAGATGTGCAAGATCCACCCCATTGTGGACTGCTCTGTAGGCAGGTTGGGTGAGAGTGTGGGGGAATGCTGGATTCCTAGTGCCTTAGATGCCTCAGTTTCTCCATCTGTAAAATGGGGATAATTTCACTGGCCTGCTTTGTAAAGCTCCACAGATGAAAAGTGCTGTGTAAAAGTGAGGTGTTGTTATGCTGTAGCTGTATAAATAGGATAGACTAAGCCAAAGGCCACCAATAGACAGGGCTGGTAATGGAGGCAGTGTGGTCTAGTGGCTAGGCCAATAGGCTAGGACTCAGGAGACTTGTACTCTAGTCTTGGTTCTGACCCTGCCCAAGTGGCTTTACCTCTGTTTCTGCTCCTAGCCTTTGTCTAGCTGGTCTGTTTAAAGTGCAAGTTCTTTGGGGCTGGGATTGTCTGTTACTAGGTGTTTGTACAGAACCTGGTACATTGGGGCCGTTTGGTGCTACTGTGATTACATGCTAAGCGGGTGCTCCTTGGGAACGCGCTGAGTGGGAAGGAGCCCTGACTCGGAAGCTAGCTGCTGCCAGTGATAAATGGGGTGTGGTTCTGCTGTTTAACAGGGCTCATGCATGTGCCATGATTCCAGGGACTTAGCCTGGCTGTGCTAACCCACCAAGAAGCAGACTGCAAGGTTGTGCAAAGCAGCTTGATCCCGCAAGGTGCTGAGTGCCTTCTGGGAGCACCCTCAACCCTCACGGCAAGGCCCACACGTGCAGGACGGTGGGAAACGTTCCAGTGCCTCCTGGGGCTGTTCCTCTAATCTCCTCCAAATGCTCCGTGCACAGCAAGGGAAGGTTAGCAAGGGAGGCATGTTGGGAATGGGATTAGCTGTTTGGACGCCGCAGCATTAAACAATACTATGAAATCCCAGGACCCCAAACCACTTGGGCACCCAGGGCAGAGCCCCACTGACCTGTACGTTAATCCAGTCCTGACGCTGCCAACCTGTTTGGCATCAGAGGGCCACAGTTCAGACCCATCATTTCACAACGGGGCTTCTTGCTTAGCATCCCAGGTCCAGAGCGGTTGGGCTGTGCTTGGCTGGGAGACCTCTGGTCCTGCCGCAGGTGGAGTCATGGACTGGTAGGTGACGCTCTCCTCTGCTGAGTCAGTACGGCCCCAGAGTTCTGTGCTGCTGCGTTCCCAAGAAGGCACACAGACAGATATTTTCTAGAGTGTCTCGGCACCTCTCACCTGTGGATTTCACTGGGAGTTAGGCACCTAGGCGCCCTTGGGAAAAAACTGGCACCTATCTGCATCTTAGGCACCTAAATCCCTTTAAAAACCTGACCTCGAGCCCCCTGGGATCCAGCTGGCAGGAAGGTGCCCTAGAAAGATGAGATCGTTATCACAAGCCACTGCACATGTGACCCAACCAGCGCTGCATCCGGCAAAATCAAAAGGCCTTGCAGAAAGAGGCCCACTGCCCGTGCTTCCCCCCGAGTGTTTGTGAGAGCGACGCTGACTAGCAAGTCTGCTCCCCTGACTCTGGTTTGATGGAGTAAGCTCCTAAGGAGGCAGCGGGATACAGGAGCTGTCAGCACTCACTGAGCAGCTGGGGAAGCCAAGGGACTGTGAGCTCCATTGTTCAGTGGGAACGCTGGCCCGCCACGGCACCCTCAGCCTTTCCGATTTGAAAAACATCACTTTTTCCTTTTTAAAGCTTTCTTTTTTTTTCTGGGGGATTTATTGTCCAATCTCTAATATCCTGAACAGGGACTTCCTGATACCATGTTCTCTCAGTTGGCAGGCAGACTTCAGGGGCTGATGGGAGTACAGCAGGGGATCCTGAGCTGTTAACATTTGATCAGGGATTTTTTTTTCCTCTGGGGAGGGAAAGGAGCATCTGTGAACCCCACCCCTGTGCCAGAAGCTCTGCACAGGATAACTCTGTTGGGCACTAAGGGCATGACCTTACATCAGTTAAGCCAGTTGGAAGTTTGTTGTTGACTTCGGAGTGCGCAGGATCTGAAGCTCTGAGATCTGGGAGGGGAGAAGGGTCAGAGGAGGTGGGCACTAGGTCCTGCTTCAACTGTGCTCTCATCCTAGAAACCACTACCAGAGCTCACCTCCCTGGCACAGCAGGGCAGCAGACTTAGGGCCTGAGCCTGCCCTCCTTGACTTCAACCGGAGGATGAGCCAGGCCTTCCCACTGCTTATTGTGGGCCTTAAGGGCTTGATTCACCACTCTGTTATTTCACTTTTACATCAGCGTAGCTCCATGGAAATCATTGGTCTTCACACCTGGAGTAACCTAGCAAGGAATCAGGAATTCCATTGGGGCCCTATCCTACCAAGTCCTGTGTGCTATTGGCTTCCTCTTCAGTCAGGAGGAGGTTCATGGGGAGGCAGTTAGGGTGAAAGGTTGGAACAGAGGGCTGAGAACCAACTTCAGGATTCTGATTCTACCACTGTGTGACTTTGGGTAAGTCATGTCACCCAGTTCCTCAGTTTACCCTCCCATATAATAGCACCTGGGGAGGTGCATTTACAAATGTGAATAAATAAAATTACACTAATGATGCCTCACCTCCTTCCAAGGCATGTTGCGAGCATGAAGGTTTGCAAAGCTGTTAGATCCTCAGTTGAAAGGTGCTATGAAAGTGCAAAGTGTTATTAATATCCTGTACCTTGCCTCTAATAGAGTCTGCATTCATTCTGGGGAATTTCTGGATATAAACCAGACAGCTGCAGAATGACATTTCTTGAAAACATCTATGATTTATTTTGTGCTCTTTAATTCCATTTTGTATTGAATACACGTTTGTCACAGGGCTGCTGTTCAAATGGGCCTTTTAAGTCTAAAACAGACCTAGGGCAGGCGTAATTTACTTCAGCAGGCGTAAACTGGCCTAGCTTAGCTGAAGTCAATTGCTGATTTACACCAGAAGAGGACCTGGCCTCGTATTTTTAAATTGAAACTCTGTAGCTTGGAGCATTTGAGTGTGAAAATTGAGCCACTTTACGACAGATAACGACTCTTTGCATAACTAACCGTCTGGCCAGAGTTCTGTAGAATCTCTTCGAGCCACTGGGCATCAGATCCTGGGAACAATATTGTTTTTGCAGAAACCCGAGTCTCTGGATGGGTTCCCTGGCTCTGCCTTTTCCATTTTGTTTTAAACACGTTCAGCTTTAGATTCTGGGACTAGAAGCTGGCCGGGCTGCTGTGGTTCGTTCACATTGCACAACTTTTTGAGAAGAAAAAAAAAAAAAACGTTGGCAGATTTGATTGTTTTGTTTTTTGAGAGAGGTGGAAACTTGCACTGCTTGAGAGAGAGCACAAGTGAGCTGTTTTCCACAGCAAAACCTGCATGACTGGCTGTTGTGCTGAAACTCTCTCACCCCTTGTGCCACACAATGGAGGAACTATTTATTAACCTTATTCAACCCCCTTCCCAATAGCACTGAAGGGGCTTATGGGGTATTAATCCTCACAACCCACCCCGAGAGGCAGAGAAGTATCTTATCCCCATTTTGTAGATGGGGAACCGAGACAAAGGGAGATTAAGTAATTTGCCCAAGGTCACACAGGAGGAGAGAGGGGGGAATTGAACTGGGTTTTCTGACCACTACTGTAATCATAACACCACCCTTGCACTCCCAAAATCAGCTGCCTTGAAAAAAGGGTGCAAAGAAACCAGCACAGGGAGCTTTAAAATGATTAATGACTTTAACGTCATTCTGGGCAATCTCCGCCCAAGAGCAGATCCTGAGCAGGTGTAAATCAACCTCATTCGGTAGAAGTCAATGCAGCTACGCCAGTTTACACCTGCTGAGAATCTGGCCCTCTGTGTCTTGATCCAGTATTTTTGATCGCAAGAGCGAGCACGGATTTGCAGTTAAAGCGTTGGAATGGCAAGCAGGAGATGTGGGCTACACTCTGGATCTACGTGACCATGGGCAGGTCACATTCATAGAATCATGGAATATTAGGGTTGGAAGAGACCTCAGGAGGTCATCTAGTCCAACTCTCTGCTCAAAGCAGGACCAATTCCCAACTAAATCATCCATTGCTGCTCCATACCTCAGTTTCCCCATCTGTAGAATGTGGCTAATCATCCAGGCCACCGCTATGGAGTGCCTGGGATCTTTAGACGCAAAATGTTCTACTGTTATCTTTTCTTTTTTGTTGTGTTGATTCACTGTGGATCAGCCAGTCATGTCGTGTGCATTGGCAAGGTTCTGCTTTCGGCCCCTAACCCAATCTAGAAATGATACTGTAGCTCATGGGATCTGAAGGTGGTAAGTTGCGAGCTGAACCAGAAAAGTTGAAAGAAACTTAAAACTTCTCTGGATGCATCTCAGAAACACCCCCCTTCCTTCTTTAACTGGAGCTGGGCCCACCCACTGCAATGCCACTCTGCCGTCTTCCTGTCGCAGTTTTAGTGGGACTCCCGGGCCTTAGCTTGTTAGCAAATGAGGCCAAAAGCTTAGAGTTAATATGCAGTTTTATATACCTGCCAAGGATTATCAAAGGGGAGGAATGAAAGTCACTGGCTGGCTGCCAAGGATAGGGAAGAAGAAGCCATTTGGTTACAAGGGGAATGGGCTACAATTTAAGCCTTATCTATTGTGCTCTGATTTCAACCACTACCATACAGACACTGGTGCAAGCCCCTAGTGTAGACAGCACAAGGTGCAATTTCCACCAATGGTTTCAAGCAGGGGAAAACTCCACTGGTACATATATAGCAGCTTTGCTTGTTTACCCCAATGGCTCTTAGCCGGGTAGAAAGGTTCACTTGGTAAAATGCAGCTGGGAACCAGTCCCCAGCACTGCCGCTGGAAGAACAAGAAACCCAGACTGGCCTCCGTCCTTGAGAGATGTCTTGTCGGATTCTTAATGCACAGTGGGTTGTTTTTAAGTCTGACCTATTTGCAGCAGGGATTGTGGTTTCTATTACAAACAACAGTAAAATAAAAATAAAAACGGACAAATTAAATGAGCTCCTTTCCCCCCTTTTCTCTCTCTTCCCTCTGCTCTCCTCCACGCTCCCTCTTTCTGTTTTTCTTTTCATGCCAATAACTAATTTAAAAAACTGAAGAGGCTTTTGCAGAGCCAGATGGACTGGGCGACTGCACGTGGATTTTTCCACAAGGAGATTCGCTCCGGTCTCCTTGCTCTTCTCCAGCCCCAAACGATGAGACTGGACAAGGGCATGAGCAGCGCCACCTCCTGGCTCTTATTCACTCGAGGGGTTGCGGAAGCAGTTGGGGGGCAGCAGTTCCTCTGTTGAAGTGCTTTCTGATGAGGATGATGGTTATTTTTAATGTTGCGGGTTAGCGTGGTTTTTATGGTTTCTTTGTTGTCCACAAGAAGACTTTGGAATCCTTTTTGGTTTAAAGTCCTGGTTTGATTCATGTTGAATAACCTAATGGCTCATCCTTTCGCTACCTCTAAGTCTGGTCCTTGAGTGGTTTTTCTGTCCAGCCACTCCAGGACAAGAGTGAGAAGATGGGCTGGGGAAAACGTGGATTGTGAACTGTTCAGCAATAACAATAAAAAAAACTAGGGATTTAAAATGCAGGATTCCGATGACACATCGTTGCCCCAAGCCAATCCTCACCCACCAGTGTTGCTTGTTGTGAAATCAGAGCCCATTGTTTTTCCCCCTTTCTCTAACACAGTGCTTTGCCGCACCCTTCCAGGGCCCCTTCAATGTCCTTGGAAGGTTTCCTGCAGCTTCCAAATCAATCATGGGCTAGATCCTCACTTGATGTCAATCGGCATGAAGCTTCGCTGATTGACACCTGCTGTGAATCTGGACCCATAACTCAAGGCTGCCCATGATCCACAGTGGTCAGAGACAGAAAAAACTTGCTGTGGTCACCATTCAGTGTTTAGCAAGGTTCTTTCTTCTAAGTGTGAGGAAATAACTGTGGCATCTCAGATACTCCGTGCAATAATAAGTGCTGGGAAATGTTGACTTTTTAATGGCAGCTACTCTACCAAGTCATCTAGTACATCTCCCTGCAGAGACCTAGATTTTCCAGGGCTTTACCCAGGTCAGCTGTTAAAGTGCATGGGCTTCCACCCTTCCCCTTAGGAGCCCAGTACAGCTCCCCATCAGGATGTTTTTCATGATCTCCATTGTGAACTTTCCTTTCCGTCCAACCTCTCCTAAACCATGAACAGTTCCTCTGTTTCCTGGATATTTACCAGTTCTTAAGGCAGGCTCCTTGGGATCCATGTATGGTAACCAGATGTCCCGATTTCATAGGGACAGTCCCAATATTTGGGGCTTTTTCTTATATAGGTGCCAATTACCCCCCACCCTCAGTCCTGATTTTTCTCGCTTGCTATCTGGTCACCCTAGATCCATACCACACAATCACAGGGCAGGCAGAAGAAGCAGCGAGGCAGAAGAACAGGCGGCTGTGCAAGGCACACCTGATTGCAGCC
This sequence comes from Trachemys scripta elegans, assembly GCF_013100865.1. Taxonomy (NCBI): domain Eukaryota; kingdom Metazoa; phylum Chordata; order Testudines; family Emydidae; genus Trachemys; species Trachemys scripta. Next base: position 5,270,623 of record NC_048318.1, read on the forward strand.
TCGCGATGCGCCAGGAGGATGAGCAAGGGCTCTGGAGTGGAAAGAAGGCACAGATATATGGGTGTATTGGGGGCAGCTGAGAGGCAGATTCTGACTAGACAGAAATTCAAATTTTGTTGGGTTCAGTTTACATTTAGCCTCAGTCCACCTCATCTATTCCCATGAGACCAGATGGTGCCTGACACTAGCACAGGTGTACAAAACGGGGTGGAGGGCACTAAGCGCTTTTGTTTTCCTCTCTGCCCTCCATTGCCAACTTGTGCCCCCCGCAGGAGTCAAGCACAGGCCCGGTCCATACTACCACCACCTGTGCAGGGAGGAGATGGAGGCCCAGGCATCACCCCTGCTCCCACCCTCTGCCAGCCACCCTTGCACAATGTCTTTCGAAGCTCCACCTGTCCCATGCCATGTCTTATTATTTAACATTCATATTGTGGCAGTGCCTACAGGTCAGAGAGGTCAGAGTCCCATTGTGCCAGGCACTGTACAGACAGATCAGAAATGACAGGGCCTACCCCAAGGCCCTTGCACTATAATGGACAATACATAACAGGTGGCTGAAACACATATGTAGGCCAGGGCATGGAGACAAAGTAACTAAAGCGTGTGTGAAATTTCCTAAGCAATAATCACAACTAGCCACCTGTCTAGCCTTCCTGGCGCAATCTGAACTCAACTCCTCCTTCGTTTGTCATTAGATCCTTCCTATGATGCGGTCAGGAGAGCCGGATGGGGCAATAACATGAACTCCAGCCTCACCAAAAGTAAGTAGCCATGTTGGGGTGGCAAATTCTGATGCAGAGGATCGAAACATGGTCATGAGTTGGGCAAGGTTTGGTTTGCTTGTTGTACAGGCATCAGAATGAGTGAGGATCCAGGCCCTATTAACTTCCAGTCTCTTGTGAGACTTAATTCATTGGAGCCATCCTTACGTTGGGCCAGATTCTGATACAATTAATCATGATGAATAACGCCGTACTCCAATACCTTACTACTGCTCAAAGGAGAAAGGTGCCACTCACCAGGAGAAAGAATAGCAAATACTGGCCCTTAATATTTGTAAAGCACATTGAAGTCATCATATGGATGATCCTATAGACATGCACATTATTCTAGTTGTTAATTATTTTCATAATTCATATAATTTTGCAATACTACAGGGTGGGGCCGGATTTCCTGCTGCCCCCAAATGGTAAGTTTATGCCCTGAAGGAGGTGGATTGCTAGCCCATGCGATTTTTTATCTTAGCTAGTATAACTGTCTGTCACTGGGGCATATTCTGCTCTTCTTTCACTGGTGTCACATGTCCTGGGGCCACAAGTTGTCCCTGAGCAAGATATTACTCAGCTGGGGTAAGGCTGGCAGAATTTGGCCCTAAATCAGTACTTTCTGTTTAGGAGCTTTATGGAAAATGCTCACTCAGAATGGGAAGACCATCCTTTGTTTTATAGCATTATCTCTGTTATCAGTGAGGATCTGAATGTGTGGAGCAGATGCTAGGGCTAAGGTTGAACTGATTTGTAGTGCTGGTTGGGAATTATTTGACCAAACTTTTTTTTTTTTCTTCAGAAAATGTTGATTTTCCAAAACCAAAATTGTTCATGGGAAAGGCTCATTTGGCGAATTTCCCGTTTCAAAAAAAATTCCAGAAAAAAGTTGAGAAATCGTTGACATCCCATTTTGCCCTTTTCGAAACAAAAAATTCCATTTTTCAATTTGAAGCAACCGTTGGTTTCAAAATTTAGGTTAACTGAGAGTAAAAAAGAATCTCAAAAGGTCAAAATGAAGCATTTAGTTGGACCTGATTCAAAATTATTTAAAATGTTTCCATTGATGAAAATTGTGATTTTTGACTTTTCATCCCTGTTCATCAGGGTAATAAATATGTATGAAAATTCAACAATTCCCATATGACCACAAAACTGTTTCCTGCCGATCTCCACTGGCTTGGTCATGTTCATGTATACACTGTATCCATCTTGTTCCCTATTTGTTCCCTCTCCTCTGCTTGCAGTACATCTAAGATCTCACTTTTTTCTGTTATTACAGGTCCCCCGGTTGCAGGGACTCAAACTGTGAATAAGAATACAGAACAGCAACGGCCCCAACCAGGTAAATGTGTCCAGTGTGTGCTCGGCTGTATCCCATAAACTTCATTTCCCAACCTGGTATTGTAATGTTTCAAGCAAGGACAGTCTTAGGCACAAGTTAAGAGGGCTCAAACACTTATAATACTCGGTCAACTCTGTTCATCCACCAACAAGGCTTATCCAAAACCCCTTTCTTCTGGCTGCTTATTGACGCCCCTCCCCCCCATTTAAAAGAGATGTCCCTGTATCAGCTTTGTCATGTGCAGTGTCCAAAATCCTTAGTGTCAGCTGCTTTGGTATCTCCTTTGACATCCCACAGCAGGCAGTGTAAAGGATTCTGAAACAGCTAGTCAACGGAGCTGCTTCTGCCACTGTGGTGAAGGGTCTACGGGCTGGAGTCTAACCTCCCTTACACCAATATAAATTGGGAGCATCTCCAACAAAGTCGACAGAGGTACACCACTATCAAAGCACCGTAAATAAGAGAATCAAGTCCTATCAGGCTTCAAGCAGTGATACGTCTTGCTTGGGTTTCCCAACGGGTTGGGTTTCCCAACTAAATGGCGCCCTCTCAGTGTTCTGCACAGCTTCTTTGTAGCTTTCTTTGTTAGGGTGTAAAGTCAGCCATGAGCCAATACCAAAGTCCAAGGGACAATGAAGGGAAGTAAAGAGATTACAGCAGTGGGGCCCCAGGAAAAGGGGGGAGATTCAATCCTAATAAACACATGATGGAATTTCTAAAAAGCATTCAGCAGGAGCCTCATTCTGCTTCCGTTAGCATCTGCAGTAAAACACCCATTGACTTTAGTCAGAGCTGAGTTGGACCAATCTTCCATTGACTTCATTGGGAGCAGAGCTGAGCCAATATGGAGTGTTTTTGAAAATCCCACCTGCACACAAGAAGAGGAAATAATCAGCTCAACTAGAAAATGAAGCACATTTAAGCAAGTGGCCCAACTGCTCACATTAAAGCAAATGTATTTGCTCTGATCCAGTCGTGTTGTGCCGGCCTGATGCTATGTTTTCATGCAGCCAACTGCTGTGGCTGGTGCTGTGGCATGTGTCCAGTGGGGATTTTGATCTCAAAAAGTGGGATACTCTATGAAAACAGTGCAGCAGCCACTAGGTTATTAAATCCTCCCTAAGTAATGTGCATCTGTTCATTAAACAACATAAGAGGCCAATGGGACTGATTTGTGGGAGGGGAGTGGCAATGTAAAAAAGGAAGGAAAATGGATATCTGGATTATTCTGGTTAAGAAAAATAGAGAAGTGCTTTGTTTCTTTTTGTGCAGTAGAGTAAAGAAATGATTTCTTGTCTCTTGGTTTAGATCCCTATCAAATTCTGGGACCCACCAGCAGCCGCTTAGCCAACCCAGGTGAGTTCAGTTTGGGACACCAGACCACTATCTTAAAAGCAAATCCCAACTCCTGTTTAAAGGGCCAACTCTCTCATGTGCCACTGCTCCAGACTCGACTGATCATAGCTTTTGTCCCTCTGCTGCTTGTGTAGAGTATATGGGCCATTGGATTGAATAGGAGTGGATCCCACATCTGTCCTTACCACTGTCCTCTGTGCTGGTCATGGCAGCTGGTGTGGAGAATTTCTTCATGATCCCCTACATGGCTGTACTATTGGTAGCTTCCATGTGCAGTCCCCACCGTGGGCCTTAAATACAGTAGTAAGAAGGATCTTGAGTGACTGTCTTCCCCAGGAGTGACATTTCACTATTATAAGGCCAGGGTGGACAAATGATATAGTAAAAGGACTATGCAAGAGTAAAACTGGGTGGATAGGGCCAAATAGTCTTTGTTTGAATACAAACAATTAAGTCACTTCTTCGGTATTGGACACCGCATGAAGTTGCTCAACACAAGCATTCTACCCTTCTCCCTCAAAGCAGCTAACCAGATTTGAACCCAGGAACTTTAATACTACGCCACAAAGTAGAAGTCCTAAATTGCTTAAGCTCTTAGCTAGCTTCTGTGGACACCATTTGCAGGCTTGCTATGTTTACACAATGACTCCCTGATCAAGTCATCTACAGACCTCTGGTAATAGGAGCAAGATCATGAGCATCTCTTGCTTGAGCTAACAGACAAGGTCAATTAGCATCGAGGCTGTTGCAATCTCGTAAACCTCTTTACATGGCCCAGCCACAAGAGGGGGACAAAGACCCACCTTGGCATTAATGTGGGTTACATTTGCACAAGCACGTGTTCTGTTCGCAGAGGGAGAAGGTGTTGAATGCTCATGCGAAAACGGATTCTCATGAGCCTCCTTACAGGAAGTGTTAGTACGGCCATCTTGAAATAGTCTAGGAGTCATCCAGTCTGAGAGAAGAAATAATACTGTGATTTAGGTGATCAGCCACAAGGCTGCACATGGCAAATTATGAACTGCAGGTATTTGCAGCAATAGTTATGAAAATAGTTAGTGAGCAAAGCAAGGTCGAAATACGCTTATGTCAGCTATTCAGTGAATAATTCTGAATAATGCCCATGTTCATAAAAAGCCCATTTATAAATGCTTTGTAGCTTTGTCGATTTTAATGCCAGAGGGGTCCATTCTGATCAGCTAGTCTGACCTCAAACAGAAGAAGAGGCTGAGTGACTTGTTTTCTGGGAATAGGTGGGCTGGCCCTCCACAAGAGTTTGTAAGGCTTGAAGGAAACTTTCCCATCAAAGATTGAGATAGTCCCTCTGTTTCCTGTCTTTGTCTTTTCGTTTAAGCAGGAAATGGAATGTCATTTCCTTTTCTCTTTGGCTCGCTTCATGCAGGGAGTGGGCAGATCCAGCTGTGGCAGTTCCTCCTTGAGTTGCTGTCGGACAGTTCCAATGCCAACTGCATCACATGGGAGGGGACCAATGGGGAGTTCAAGATGACAGACCCTGACGAGGTGGCCAGGCGCTGGGGAGAGCGCAAGAGCAAGCCCAACATGAATTACGACAAGCTGAGCCGAGCCCTTCGATACTACTACGATAAGAACATTATGACCAAAGTGCACGGCAAAAGGTATGCCTACAAATTTGACTTTCACGGCATTGCCCAGGCTCTCCAGCCTCATCCAACTGAGTCTTCAATGTACAAGTATCCATCAGATCTTTCCTATATGCCTTCTTACCATGCCCACCAACAGAAGGTGAACTTTGTGCCCCCCCATGCTTCCTCCATGCCTGTCACATCATCCAGTTTCTTCGGAGCAGCAGCATCCTATTGGACCTCCCCTACGGGCAGCATCTACCCAAACCCCAATGTCCCGCGTCATCCCAACACTCATGTACCATCGCACTTGGGCAGCTACTACTAGATGTTTTTACCTTCAGTGGCCTTTATCAATCTGGTTGGATGCTCTCTTTACTTCTGGGATTTTTTGGACCTTTTTTGGATATTTTGTGGGCCATTGTTGCGGGGGGAATTAAAAACTGGATATTAGTTATTCTTGGATCAAACCTTCTCTCTCTTTTTTTTTTTTTTTTTTTTTTTGTAATTTTGCCTCTTCTATCTTGAAATGAGAGATGGATACCTCTGCAGGCCAGTACTCTGTGTTTTTATTTTGGTTCTAAGTCTTATGTCCTCTGTAGGAATTGTCCATGAAGATTGCTCACTACAACCTGGAATGATTATCAGCATTTGAATTTTTACGAGACAAGAGAAAAAAAATTAGCAGTCCGAAGGCTCTTAACAAGACATATATCCAGCCGTGGGTCTTAGAAGAATGCTATGTTTGTTTAACGGGGACTTAGGACTACATGTGTGTTTTTGGCAGGAGGGTTTCTGATTTCGGGGAGGGGATGGAAGAGTCAGATATTATGTTGTGAGGATCTGGGGCAGCAGAGGATGGCAACTGGAATCTTAGCTTTAATTAAGGCCAATGAGGTTTTTCACCCAACTGGAAATTTTATATATATAAAGAAGTAAAGGGCATTGAAGGAACCTTTCTAGAGTGTGCAACTTGTGTTGGACTGTATATTAACTCCAGAAACATCTGAGACCAGAACAAAAGAAAGTAACCTAACATCAAGCACAGACATTCCTTGAGAGCAAAAATGAAATAAACGACAGCAGATCCTGGAGAGCTCTGCCAAAGCTTTCGGGATCGCTAAGCGCTACCGATTCGCGAACGCTGTGCGTTTGTCAGACCGTCATTCTAAGGGTCAGCTAATCAGAAGGCTACTTACTGTATAAGTTATGCAGAGTTATTTTTTCCCTATATCTCACAATATTAAAAGAAAGATGAAATAAAACGAGTTGACCTCAGTCACAAATGCAGGTTATTTTTACTACCAGATCAGTTGTTTGTGGGTTTTTATGTTGTTGTTTGTCTTGTTTGGTTTTTTTTAAATGTAATTTGTACATCTTTTCAATCTGTACATTTGGGCTGTAGCTTTGTACTTTTTGCGAAAAAAATTAAAATGAAAAAAAGATACACGTAAAGTATCTGGTGGGAATAGAGCCCTGATTCCACAACCGGATCCAGGCAGATTTCTTTCCTATACTAGTGTAAAACACATCTGAGCTCATTGGGAGTGTCTAAAGCACAGTTTTTGTGCTCCTGTTTTAGCTTGAGTTCGTTGATGCTAATTAACTCAAGTCAGCCAACATGTTTGTATTCAAGCTAGTTGAAAAAAAGGATCAACATTTTCCAAATTTTTCACGACAATTTTCCATCAAAACTGAGTTTTTCAAACATTTTGATAATTCTATAAAGCTGGATGAAAATCAGCAAACATTCCTCCCCCCACACAAAAAAATTTGAAAAGCTTTTGCAGAACATTTTTATCAAACATTTGAAAAATTTCAACTACCTCTAATTTGCGAAGCTAGTCTTGATGATCCAGGAATGTTTATTTCAGGACAGAAATATGAAGGTCTTGGAACAAATGTTTATAAAGGTCTTAGATTGGTACTTACAAGCTTATTAGCTAATTTGGAATTAATTGACAATCATTTAACAGGAGCAAAAATATCTAGTGTAGACATAACCTCTGAATGTCTGTGTCAGTGCAAGGTTTAGTCCACGTGTATTTGCTTGCAGAATTGGGACCTTAAAACAGAACATTATAGTTTGGTCATAACTTTAAACAGAAGCACTGATGCCATTATTTAACAAAAGAGGAAAACAAGATCAAGCTAATCAGTTTAGGTCTTAGTGCTTTTGGAATGTTTATAGGTAACATTACTGCAATAATCGCAAAAAAAATAAAAAAATATTAAAAAAATTTCCCCATGGAAATGGGCTTTTGCTACTATATATATGCAATGTATTTTTGGATATTAAAATATATATAATTTTGCAAGTAATCTTTGTGGGGTTTTTTAAAAAAATGTATTAAATGTTACGCTGACAACTGTTGTATGAGGATTATGATGTAAAAAAATGTGAGAAAATAAATGGCTGTTTTCTTCTCTAAGACATCATATTGTTACACTTTTTTCCCCAACCTCACAGCAAAACCATGAACTTCCAGGCTAAACGATATTTATTTTAGATGCAGAGAAAGAAACTAAGAGCAAAGTAAATAATACTTTGCCTTTGTATACCACTATTCATCAATAGATTTCAAAGCGCTTGACAAAGGAGGCAAGTATCATTCATTATCCCCATCTTACAAATAGGGAAACTGAGGTACAGGGAAGTGCAGTGACTTGCCCAATGTTACCCAGCAGGCAAGCAGAAGAACCCAGGTGTCCTGAGTTCTAGACCAGTGCTTCCATCACTAGAACACACTTCTCTAATGGCTACCCTATTGGTTTAGACTATGCCTACTCCTTGTGTTACAGTCATTATTGAGGGTATAGACTTACCTCTGATTGTCCAACCTTTGGTGTTTTTTAACAAATTATTAATGTAGACTCTCCATGTATTTTCCCCCCTCCACACACAAACCATCACAAACAAGTTTCCAGTCCAATAATCTTCATGTGCTTGATTAATGAAGACTCTGAACAGTGACTCTAAAAATGGCATCTTCTTACCCAACAGATCTGTTCCCTGGGTGTATTCTACTGGACCTGCTGATTTTAGTTACAAACATAAGTGTTTCCTTGTTTAACTGTTTGTTAAACACAGCTATGATACAGCGAGCTGTGTTCTATTCCAACTGTGCCCCACCAATAGAACTGCTGAGTAGTTTCCAGAGGCAGGCATGTGCTTTCACGGGTGTCAGTGGTGGCAAAATGTGAAGACCATGAGTTTGCACACATGTCATTTGGAGCAGAATCGCAGAGCAGTAAGGGTATACAGGTGTCACTGAGAGCAAAATTTGCCCTGCAGAATCCTTGGCCAAAATGTTCAAAAGTGAGTCGTGACTTAGGGAACACCAGTTTTTATCTTAAACCTTCTGAAATGGAGGTGTCTCGAGTTGGCCACTGCAAAATGGAACCATTTCAGATCATTGGTCAGGTTCCAAACTCTTGGAATTGATAACTAGAGATGCCATACAAGCCACTAGTGGCTCACCTTGACTCCCAGGCTGAATTTGCGGGATTGAAGTTCTGAGGGAAAACCCATTTTTTTAACGTGTAAACAGAGCATGTTTGCACTGGGAGTGACTGAGAGAATATAAACATGGAGTCTAATGGTACTAATTCTACAGTTGCTTTTCTGAGGAGAATAGAGCAGATGGGAGCTGAGGTACAGCAGGATTATGTCAGAAAGTTTTATAAAAAGAATGGTTTACAACTCGTGAATATGAGTTTTTTGTGTGGACAGGGCAGTAGGGAAATGATTTGCTCTGCATTAATGTTCAGAATTCAAAGCTAATTGGTGAAATCACATCTACACCGAGTCCCATGGGAGTTTTGCCATTGACTGCAACAGAGCCAGGATTTTTATCCACTGGGTCTATTCGGCTACCGAAAGTAGCTAGGCTCAAGTAGTGTTAAGAGTCTGACTTCAGTGGACATATAAAGCCCTGTGGCTTTCTGCTGACAGCTGTTGGTGAGCAAGGGACCAAGTGGGCCAGGCCTCATTTGCATTTCAGTTACATGACTATTTGGGACATTCTGGCATGTAGAGTTTGGAGGCAATAAAATACTATTATCCCAGTTGGGAAATGAAGGAGAAAAGGTCTGTACCGTATAGGCTGGGGGTGAAGGGTCACCTAGTAATGAGGCACAGTTGGGTAAGGAAGCTTAGGCAGCAATGGGGGGGAGATGGATGACATTCTAATTTTTGTGAGGAGTTTATTTCTGCCGGGAAGGACTTTGCAAAGGGTCCCATATCCTGCTGATGACTCATTAAACGGCTGCATTAGGACAGTTTCAAGGCAGTGAACTGAAGCAATTTTGTGGCAGGCGGAGGTGGGTGGGGTGGAACACCCAGAGAGCTGCCGTTTACCTCAGGGATTCTGATGGGGGCCTCCCTACTCAGCAATCAGAGCCTAGATCATTTCAGCTGGGTCAGAAGGCGGAGTCCCTGGAGCAGCCCAGAGCACCAAACTGCCAGGGTCCTTGGACTCCAGCAACCCCCCGGACAACAGACGGTGAGTGGGGACGTGGGGCAGAGGGAAGTGGCTGGAGCGTGGTCGGTCCCCACTCACAATGGCAAGAGGAGGGCTAGGTTGGGATTATCGTTAAGACACCCTAGGGGAGAGGGAGTTTTACCTCATAGAAAATGTTAATTAATTAATTGCTGGCTTTCCCAAGTGCATTCTGTCATCCCTTCTAATAAGTTCTCTTTGTTGTAAACCCCAGGAGTCAGTGCTTATGAGTGGGGAAGTATTGCCTATCAAGGGTGCCCAGGGTGGTTTATATAGTTACCCAGGTTTCTGGGCGGGGGATCGAGCTGGTATTATTTACATTTTCCAAAGGAACCCCTAGAAAATTAAACCTGGGCTCTTTTGCTGCTGACAGCACCTGGCAGAAGGGTTCCATACAAGACCTGGAAACTGACTTTTTACCTCCCCCTTTTTGCCTAGGTATTAAGACATATAAGACTGTGGTTCTCAACCAGGCGTACCCCTGGGAGTATGCAGGGGTCTTCCAGGGGGTACATCAGCTCATCTAGATATTTGCCTAGTTTTACAACAGGCGACATAAAAAGCACTAGCAAAGTCAGCACAAACTAAAATTTTGCATAGACAATGACTTGTTTATACTTCTCTATATACTCTACACTGAAATGTAAGTACAATATTTATATTCCAATTGATTTATTTTATAATTATGTGGTAAAATTGAGAAAGGAAGCAATTTGTCAGTAACAGTGCGCTGTGACACTTTTATATTTTTATGTCTGATTTTGTAAGCAAGTAGATTTTAAGTGAGGTGGAACTTGGGGGTACGCAAGATAAATCAGACTCCTGAAAGGGGTACAGTAGTCTGGAAAAATGGAGAACTACTGATATAAGATATGCAGGATCAGACATTGTTACATGGGACTGGGGTCATTACAAGAGCTGCCTTACTTTTCATTTGAGATGTGCCTGAGTATTTTGGAACCAAATCTTGAGGTGAAAGACATCAAATTTCAGGTGTCTAGGAGTACACCAGTCTCTGATCCTCATGCTTCAAAACATAAACAGATTAACAGATGTGGAAAGGAAGAAACCTGCTTTGGTAGCGTGTTCTCTGTGTAGGTCTGTGAACGGCACACATTCCTCTGCAGTCTACAACATTGACCACCAGTGGAGATTGGATACTAGACCTAGTGTCAAATCTTTATGGGCTTAAGAGATCCATTTCAGCCGTGACATTGAATTTCCTGACAGCTGTGACAGACTTTTAATCTTATTTAAATGCAGAGGAATTTTCCTGTCTTAACACCTTTTTGTTTTTACATTAGTAAGTAATAGAAGGGAAAGGAAATAATAAATGTCTATCATACCCTTGACCAGCAAAGGGCTCTGAGACCCCTTCAGGCTTGCGGCCTCTCAATGGAACATTGACTGCATGGGAAATATGCAGTTCTGGAGTTCCTTTTTTGCAAACTTTTACCCTGAAGCTGGACCATTATCTGATGAACCTTCCCATCAATTTTTATATTCAAGTGGGGCTGTTGCTGTGACCATACCAAGGTTTGCCCCAAAACCACGGATGCAGCCTTCTGCTGTTGACCAGAAGACGAGAGTCGGTCAATCCAAGAAGATCAACTAAAGGAGCTGGTTTTGTGGCATTATTATCGTAGGATTGCTTATGAGCACAGGGTTGTGTGTGACAATTTGTTGCACTGAAAAAGCATTTTTAATAGCGTTGGTTGGGAATTTTTCAACCGAATGTTTTTCTATTTGAAAACGTTTCATCAAAGCAGAAACTTTTTGTGGAAACAAATCGGCTTTGATGGCACAGGATGCACTTTCCAGTCAAAAATGGAGTAAAACCTGGCCTAGTGGTTTGGACCATTCATCTGGTAAGTGCTCTGGCCACTGGCTCTGCTGATCTCTTTCTCTGCTTTTTCACAATTTTTTTTGAAAGGTCTCTGCTTTGAAACCTTTGTCATAATTTTTCCCAAAATGAAATTCTGGCTTCCAACCAGCCCTAATTGTGAATGGCCTACATGGAATGAATTTGGTAGGCCTCAGCCCAGTTACCAGCAGGTGAGCTCCTACATCACCTGAGGCATTGCCACATTTGACATTAATTGGAACCATAGCTGCTGTTTGGATAAATCCAGGGCTGTCAAGCTGGCACCTTTAGCTAGCACTAAACCCACTAGAGAAAAATCAAATAGAAATGACCTTCTCTTCACTGATTTCCTCTTGTTACTTCACCTCCCTCTCTCTGTTCATGCTGTGCTGTTCCATGCCTTCCTACCAGCTGTTTGTCACAGCCTCAAGCCTAGTGAATTGACTGCGTTTAAACATCCTTGACAAGGCGCTACATGGCTGGCCTGAAGAACAGTAGATTATAGGTGGTGTTGATGCCAACCAGGTGTGTTTGAGACAGGGCGTCCGCTTGAAAGCAATGTAAATATTTGCCAGCAGAAAAGATGAGCCGAGTCTCTTATTGGATGGGGTTGGTGGGAGTGGGGGGAGGTTTCTAAGACCTGCTTTATGCCTCTGCCCATTATCTACATGGGAAGAAAACAGGAGGTTAGGAGACAGGCATGTGGCATAACAGAGACAGCTAAGCTGATGGGGAGGCAGAGCACAATGGATGGAGCCCCATGTTTCTTAAATTAAAATGCAGATGCTGGGAGAGGAGGAGGACACTCTCAGGCAGTTGTGGTGCAAAGCCATATCACCCCAGGGGCCACGACTGCTTCTCCAGGAGCTGCTGCAGATTTGTTATTTTCTTTGGCTTTTCATTAACTTTCTTCCCCTACCACTCCCCGCAGAGCTGCAGGGTTCCTGCGCTGGCTCCCCTTTCCGTCTTCCTGCAGCTGCAGAGAACTGCATGCAGGACAGCAGAGCCTCTTCTGCTGCAGTAAGTGTCTAGCCTTCTGGCTGTGGAGGAAAAACTAGAAGAGGCAAACCCTGAAGGCTCAAACCCCAGCAGACCCACTCTCTCCCCTCTTCCCCCCCGCCCCACATTTGTTATTTGGTAGAATATCATAATGGGGGGGGCTGAACTTGATGTTTAAATGCTTAAGGTTGGCAATACTAGAGCTGGCTGTGTGCACGGGGCCACATTCTGATCTGAGCAGTGTTGGTGTAAAGCTGGAATAATGCTCTCAAAGCCAGCAGTGCAACACCTGAGAAAATGGCACTGCCTATGGCCCTAAGAGTCTGCCCTGCATCCACAATGGCTTTACAGCTACCTGTCGACTTATCTGGTCCCCATCACTCTGGTACCTGAAGTGGCTACAGCAGAGATCGCCATAACAACCTCTGGTGAGCTTTAAATGCCATATCTAGATTAATCATCCTCTACTGGGATAGGGCGTCATTCTTCACAGGGCCGGGGGGGGGGGGTCAGACCAGAAGCAGCCTCTCCTCAGCTAGCATGCCAGGTAAATGCAGGACTTGGTTTCCTGGTGCCCTATGTATGCAGCCCAGCTGTGCTACAGGGTTTTGAGTTGCCTGGCATCCCAAGTGACGCATGTGTTCAGTCACTCCCTGGTACCCATGTCCACTTCTTGCCCGGGCTGTGGGGTCAAGCCTGGAGCTGCTTCTCTCTCCTCTCAGCCACGGGGGATGATGCGGCACCTTTTCTGCCAGACACCAGGTAGCTTGTCCGCCATGCTGGATCCTGGCTGGGGAAGAGCAGGGACAGCAGCAGCGCTGGGGACAAAAAATGAGAGAGGCCCACCCCTCCTCGCCAGCTGGGCAGCCCCTCCCACAGCAATACCCCAGCTACCTGGCAGCTCCTGCCCAGACACCCCCAGCTTCTTCCCACCCTCAGCTCCCCCTTACACAGCCCCCAGTGAGCTACCTCCCAATGAGCACCCTGTAGCACCCATCCACCCCTCATATCCCAGCACCCTCCCATCTCCCCTGATACCCCAGCACCCTCTAGCATCCACCCACCTACCCCAGGTATCCCAAATACCCTAGCACTCTCTAGCACTGGCTCACTCACTTCTATGCTGACCAGAAGCTGAAGTGTATGGTTATATGCAAATTCTCTGCAAACAAGCTCCTTATCTAATGCGCATAGCATGTCCCGCAAGGCACTGCACTTCTTGGCAGCTGCAATGCTGAGCCGCAAGGGGTCAGTTTGTGATGCCAGGTTATCTACTATATATTCTCTTTCTTCTGTAGAAATATGGGGAAACTGTGGGCTTGAGTCTGCTTTCACTTGCACTGGTGTAATTCAGGAGTAAACCCAGGGAGGGGGGGATGAGATTACAATGGCGCACGAGTGTTTGTATCTTTTTGTGTCAGTTTCCGCAGCTAGTCAGCACACCAGAGTCAGGCTTGGACGGTGCATCAAATCCATGCTAGCACTATGGGGGCCTCAATTTGGCTTGAGCATTTGGGCACTACTGCAATATTGATACATGGCAATAATAACACCTAGCTGGTGTTTGGTGTTTTTCTTCAATCTCTCTCTGAGTGCTTTACAAAGGTGGTTCGTATCAGCTGGGGAAACTGAGGTACCGAGCGGCCATAGATATCAATGCTCTTCACAAGGTGAGTAAGCAGCTTTATTGCTCTTCTACAGCTAGGGAAACTGAGGCATGGATGGTATCATCTAGTATCACCTGGGGAAACTGAGGCACCACACAGGGTTGGGACTTGGCAGAGGCCAAAAAACACTTTATCATAGGAGCTGGGAATAGATCAGAGGCTTCCCCACACCCACTTCACTCCCCTGCTCTAGCCATTTCACTCCCCTGCCAGTTTGAAACTCCCTGAAGGCTGCTTAGAGGCAGTTGCAGCTATGTGTTTAGCAGCGCCCCACTTACACGGCACCTCTGCATTTGCCTCAATGATTTAAGCCGCAACGCCTCTGTGAAGGAGCTAAATATATCCAGCCTGCCTGGCTCATGCCAGAAAAGAGTCACTAAATGCATTCAACTTTATGTAATAAAATAAGGAGCAGTCCCAATAAATTCTTGCTTAGCGCTTTACGCACTGCTGTGTCCATGCTGCTAGATTTTTCTGAGTTTAGGGCTACTGTCCACTTAGGAACTGGCTTTGTTATGTGAAGGTGACGGGTGCCACCTCCTGGCCACTGGGAATATAACACAATTGAACAGCTCCCTTCATTCCGCTAGCATCGCTTTGCGGCCTCACAGGCCCCCTGCCTGTCTCAGAGACTCATAGGGTCATAGACCTTAAGGTCAGAAGAGACCATCATGATCATCTAGTCTGACCTCCTGCACATTGCAGGCCACAGAACCTCCCCCACCCACTCCTGTAATAGGCCCCTAATCTCTGGCTGAGTTACTGAAGTCCTCAAATCAGCTCTCTGTATGTGTGTATATATATCTCCTCAATATATGTTCCATTCTATATGCATCTGAAGAAGTGGGCTGTAGTCCACGAAAGCTTATGCTCTAATAAATTTGTTAGTCTCTAAGGTGCCACAAGTACTCCTGTTCTTCTTTTTTCAAGTTACAGAGAATCCACCATTTACATTAGTTTAAACCTGCAAGGTAACCCAGGCTCCACACTGCAGAGGAAGGAGAAAAGCCCCCAGAGTATCTGCCAATCTGACCCAGATGAAAATTCCTTCCCGACCCCAAATATGGTGATCAGTTAGACCCTGAGCATGTGGGCAAGACCCGTCAGGCAGATACTTGGGAAAGAATTCTCTGTAGTAACTCAGAGCCCTCCCCACTTAGTGTCCAGTCTCCAGCATTGGGGATTTTTGCTACTGGCAGTCGCCAATTGAATTGCAAGTGGTCATAAAGATATCCGGTACTTTCCGTAAGATATGAGGTGCTAATGCAGTAGGATGTAATAACAGAATAATGCAGTCAATTTGCCTGTGAAATGCAGAGCATGTGTGGGATGTATGGACACAGAGAAGCAGAGGCTTGAGTGGGCTGTTGAACTTTGTGAGGGGAGGTTTGAGACAGGAAGTAAAGTTGTTTAATTTCCAGCCTCTCCTGATTTGCCCTGCTTGGATCCATTGAGCGGGGAGGGTTCGCTGCTCTCTCCTGTGCAGCAGAGAATTTATTCCAAATTCAAACTTCCCCAGGCCAGATGCCTCCACCTCAGCAGCGATAGCTTGGCCCCTGGGAGTCTTGCTGCAACGTTCTCGCTCTTGGCACAGCCTTGTCCAGTGAAATCTCTGCATTGTTAGGAGCAACTCAGTGCCAGCAGTTGTCCTGGCATTGAGGGTCCCTAGAGTGAAGTAGCAGGGGGCATAAGGTGGAGACTTGTCACCTCAGGACTGAGGAGGAACATTTGCAGAAGAGGCGAGGGGTGTATAGAGGAGGAAAACCATCAGGGCACCTGGTCAGAAGTAGCCAGCCTAGGCCTGCTAGTGTGTGTGGGGGGGTGCTGGGGGAAGGGAGGAGGAGACGGCAAGTGGTCAGAGACCATCACAGCCGGACAGTGGAGCTGAACCAGTGCTAGCAACAGTGAGAAAATGTTGGCAAAGTAGTAAGTCCGATAGCCTCGCTGTGCCTCAGTTTTCTCCTCTGTGGGATGGGGATAATGCTTTTTCCCTACCTCACTGGTCGGGAGAAGTGGCGTTGTGAAGATCCATTTATGTCTGTAAAGGGCTTTAGAGAAGTGTATGGACCACGGCAATGAAAGCACTGACTGAAAAGAGACAGAGCTTTGTTTTCCAACACCGGGTCAGGGGGCTCCATCTGCTCTGCGAGATTACATTTATTTTTGTCCTCTTAACTGAACTTTCTTTTAATGGCAATGGAATGACAGGCCCTGAAATGGATTTCCTATGGACTCCATCCCAAGTGGCATTGTACCCAGCGTGTCTCCCGATAACCTTTCTTCCCTGCCCTGGGACTTTATCTGCCGCGTGACAAACACCCTCACTGGACAGAAAGAGGAAATTCCACTCATTGTTCTGCCGCTGCTGGGGTCTGACTAACACACTCTATCTTCTGCCTGCTGCACCACTGTCAGGCTGAGAGTGGCAGGCGTTTCCTGTGGTGACAATCAGCGGGGGCTTCGTGGAAGGAATGTGTTTCATTCCAAGACTCTTGGTTAGCTCCCAGCATGAGCCAGCTCAAAGGAACAAATACATGCTTGCCATTGCATTTTGGCCATGTTGCCATTGACCTGAGGATTATCCCCCTCTGATTCTCCTCTCTGCTGTCCCAGCTCATGGGTTCTAGGGTTCATGGGGGTGAGGTGGGGGGAGGAAGGGTTCAAGAGACCCATTCCCATGTTATCAAGTGGGAGAGGAATTCTCACTAGATGGGAAGGGCTCCTGATGATGGAAAAGGTTGAGAACTATTGTCCTAGCTAATTAATGTATACTAGCATTATTACTTCTCATGGTATAGCAGGGCCATCTTGGAGCCATATAGGTAAGAGCTCATGAGCTAATAAAAATATTCTTATGGACACCCATACCACCCAGCCAGTGAGGTGTAGGGAATCAGGCACCAGACTGGGAGTCAGAAGACCTGGGTACTATTCTTGGCTCTGCCCACGACCCTGGCCAAGTGGCTTTGCCCCAGTTTCCCCATCTGTAAAATTGGGGTTGAGCCTTCTTTTGTGAAGTACTTTGAGATTTGCAGCTGCAAGGTGCTGGGTAGCATTTCTTCCGCCCGAGGCTCTCGAAGCACTCTGCAAATTGCACAGCCTCATGTGCCGTGTGAGTTAGGGCATGTGAGCCCCATTGCTCAGAAGAGAAAAGTGAGGCACAGAAAGGTAAAGTGCCTCGCCCTATGTCAAGGCCAGGAACAAGCCCACATCTCTCGCCCGCCAATCCAGTGCTCCAACCACTGCACAAGCCTTCCTCTCATGCATCTCTAAGCAGGTTAAGGATGGTTAAGTAGGAAAGTGGTAAAAAGAAAAGATAAAATACCTCACAAGGGGCTAAATTCTGATTTATCCTTCATGAATGCTCTGGTGGATTGGAAGGGGCAGGGACATGGTCTCACACCCAGTGCATCTGTGCAGGACTCAGGAAGAGCTCCGAGCCCAAGAGGAGGTGGCTAGTGAGCCTTTAACTTGTCTTCTCTTGTCCACTTCAATCCCTTTTTCTTTCGGTTTCTTTTCTTTCTAGTCTGTTTTTTTTTAAGCCAACTTTTATTTCCTTCCTTTGGCTGATCAACAACTATAGGGGGGAGTCATAACCACCCAAAGATAGCTGAAGGGTACCAAGGCCAAGGGTGGTCCTTTGTCCTGGGGGAATCTATCCTGACACTGAGATCTGTTCCCTTTTTACAATTATGATGATTCAGAGGAGCCCCAGTCGTGGCCAGGACCTCATTGTGCTAGGCACTGTATAAACACAGAGCAAAAAGACGGTCCCTGCCCCCAAAGAGCTTGTGGGATAGACTTCTAAGGGCAGTGAGGGGAGCCCCATCCCTCAGAGATCTTTCAAAGGGATCTGAAGAACGTGCAGTAAGGAGCCAGCCAGACTTGGTGTTGGAGTGGAACTAGATGGGACCTACTGGACCGTTTCCATTCCTAAGGCCCCAAACCAGCAATGGGATTCTCTCTATTTACGTTACTGGGAGTTGTCTCAGGCTCGGGAGTTTCAGTGGCTCTGTGTCAGCCTTTGTAGAATTCTTACCTTTGTTCAAGGGGAAACAGAATCTTCTTAGTTTTAATTCTGAAGGCAGCCTGGTGCTTGTCTCCTGCTGGGACAGCAGTAGAGCTCCTCCCTCCTCGGGCCTAGGCTGTATTCCTCTCAGGGGATCCCATGCAAGTGGTAGCAGTATGGGAAGCTTGTAGATGCTAGACTAGGCTACATCTAGGGAAAGGACATGAGTGACAGGATGGGCCAGTGTTTAGGGGCTGAGAGACCTGGGTTCAAGTTCTTGCTCTGCCAAAGATTTCCTGTGTGAGCTTGAGTATATCACTTAGCATCTCTGGGCTTCAGTTCCTCATGTGTAAAAAGGGGATAACAATACTTTCCTACCTCCCAGAGATGTGGAGAGGCTGAAGGTTGTGAGGTACTCAGATACAGGGTGGTGGGTGTCATTTGAGTACCTAAGACAGACAGAGGAAGCTTTACCATTACAACACTGACACGAAGCTAGACCATCCCAACAGTGACATTTATGAGGCTGAAAAACTGAACCAACACCAAGCTATTGGGCAATTAGTACTATGCAGGTGCTAAAGGAGGCTGACTCAGGAAGCAGGCTAGACAGACTCAGGCAGGGGACAAACTCAGCATGCTGTCTTCTATGACATTTTATTTTAATAACTTACAATGTACTCATCACTGTTGCATCTGGATGCACAACATTAAAACAAACATCTCTTTGTATCCACCTGCACTAAGAACCAATGCTAACCCTTCTGCTCACAAGAAAAGAAATACTGTACATAGCAGGGGTGGGTGGAGGAGAGGAGAATGTACAATGAAGGGTTGGTCACTCTTCATACTTAGGACTGACTAATCTTCAAATGCTTTACAGGCATTAACTAATTGTTCCTCACAACACCCCTGAGAGATAGGTGAGTGCTGTCATCCCATATTATTGGTGGAGACCCCAAAGTGTGCGTTAAAGTGATTTGCCCAAAGCCAAAGAAAGGGTTGCTATGAGAAATGGGATTGGGACATGAGAGTTCCTGGCTCCCTGTCCTATACCCAGATCTCTACACTACACCCCATCCCACTCATTCTCAAAATAACTCTCAGTATGATTCTTGTAATTTTGCCTGCTTAATTCTCCTTTTCCGTTCGAACTGTTCAGATCTGTCAGCATTTAGAAGGGGGTGAAGTAATACCTTTCATTGAACCAACTTCTGTTGGTGAATGAGACAAGAAGTTGCTCCAGTAAAAAATATTACCTCGCCCATCTTGTCTCTCTAATATCTTGGGACCAATGCAGCTACAACAACACTTCAAACAGCATTTAGAATGTCATTTGCATCATAACCATGTTCAACATGGACCTGTGTTGATTAAACTGATGGGGAAAAGCCCCAGGATCACACACTTCTCTTTGGTCCATCATTTGGACACTCAACAGTAGAACTCAGTTGAAAAAACGGGAAGAGCATGGTGAAAAATTCACAAAATGTTGGCTGAAACTTCCCATTGGTGTTTCAAACTTCACTGAAAAATCAAAATTAGAAAAATGTTGACCAGCTATGCTCAATATACTTTGCACGCCTGATTGTTACTGATTGAAAGCTCAGTGTCTCATGCAT
Source organism: Trachemys scripta elegans (assembly GCF_013100865.1). Lineage (NCBI taxonomy): Eukaryota > Metazoa > Chordata > Testudines > Emydidae > Trachemys > Trachemys scripta. Next base: position 5,290,358 of record NC_048318.1, read on the forward strand.
GTGAATGTTTTGCTTGCATAAATAAGATGTATGATTTATGGCTTAATCCAAAGCCCATTGAAATCAATGGGAATCTTTCAGTTGACTTTATTTGTTTGTTTGTTTGTTTATTATTCAATTGGTTTCGGCCTTTAGAAAATTCAATTTTGAGTGTCTCTACATCCTCATTGCTAGTGTTGTAGGCAAAGACCTATCGCGCTTCAGATAATTATATATTTTATTTTTTGTTTTGTATTTTTAAAGTACCTTTTTTCTTGAAAGGATACATCTAAAGCTGGTCAAAAAATGTACAATGGGACATTTTTCCATGAGAAAATGCTGATTCCAAGGAATCAACATGTTCTCCATGAACATGTCAATTCCATCAAACCATTTTTCCTGCCAGCCCTGTCTCCCCCAGCTCCCAGATTGCCTGGACAGCAGCCTCATGGGGCCACCTGACCTGCCACGCAGTCAGCTTTCTGGGAAGTCCTATGAGAGTGAATCTGTCAGCTGGGAGCAAGGCAAATCATTCTGTTTTGGTTCTCCCAAAATGGAATTTTTCAGACTTTTTCCTCCTACAAAAAAAATTCAATTTTTTGAGATTTTGTTCTGATTTGGGACAAAAAATATTCTTCCACAAAATCAGAATATTTCATGGGAAGGAAATTCAATTTTCTCACCAGCTCTAAATACATCATCATGACCCAAACTTTGCCTTTGCTTCTAGCTTTCCAAGAAGGCTAAGGCTTCACTACAATAGATTAACAAGAGTTGAACAGAGAAAGAAAGAAGAGATCCTGGGGTCAAATTTTCAAAAGAACTTAAGTGACTTAGGAACCTGTGTCCCATTTTCAAAAGTGACTTAGGCTACTAGGAGAAAATCAGTGAGATGTAGGCTCTATGGCCCAGATCTTCAGAAGTATTTAGGTACCTAATTCTCATTTATTTCAATTATGAAAATGGAGTTTAGGCTCCTATGTCACTTAGGATATGTCTACACAGCAGCTGGTGTAATTACCAGGTTGGGTAGATGTACATGCATTAGTTCTGCTTGAATAATCCCACCTGCCCTAGTATGTAACTAGGGAGTCAGGTGGGATTGTAGATGTACCTTTAGGCGCTTTTGACGATTTTTTACCTGTTATCTCTTCTTTTCACATTTCATCCAAGAACCGCTCCTCTTCAGCATATCTGGAGCCCTCCCCATGTCTCTTCTTTTAAGGCATGTTGTCAGACTTGCTTATGGCTCAAATGCATCTGGGAACTTCATTGAGTGAGTCGGACATTCCAATTTAGCAACTTAAATGAACATCCCATAGGTATAAAAAAATATACATTCTATGAAAATATATATATATAGTGCAGTTAAATAGCCTCCCAGAGATCACTGGTGTGGTAGTCTGATTTGATTTAATTCTTTTGAGAAATCAGGAGCTATTTTCATGTCAAAACAGCCCTATTCATTTTTCTTCTGCGCTACTAGGTTATTGGGCATCTCCGTATTGAGTTTGTGTTATGACAAAAAATGCCCCAGTCCCATGAGCATACAGAGCTACATTTTTGTGTCGCTGGTTTCATTGACTTCTGATAGGATGAAGCCAGGGTTGTCGTAACCTCTCTTTGCCTTGGCTTTAGCATCCTTCTCATTGTAGAGGCAAAAGGCACAGTGAGGAGTCTCTACTTCCACAGTCTTGCTGAAGTTGTGGAAGTCTACTCTATACTTCCCTTCCTTGGTCTTGGACACGATGGGAGCAAAGCGGTAGCCCCAGAGTACCTCCTCTGGGATATAGGATGTCCTGACCTGACAGGTAGCACTAGTGGCTTCCACTGTGCCATCTAAAAATACCACTAGCTCAAAATCCTGCTGGAGGATGGTTTCCACTGACATGCGGAAGAACGGGCTGGTCCTATCAATGACGTGGTAAATAGTTAAGGGGGAGATGAAGAAGAGGTTCTCATTGCCAGCATCCACCACAAAGTCTATGTTGACCTGGTCCAAGATGATAGTCTCTCCTTCTGGAGTGATGGTCGTCTTCAGAAGCTTCCCATAGATGTGGCTCCCAATCAGTAGACTCTTCCTAAGGTTGGCCACCCGGATAAGGAGGCACAGCTTGCCGCCTCGTTTGCTAATGACAGCATTCTTGCTGAAGGTGATGGTCTTGGCCCGTTTCTTGGACCTCGAAATCTTGGCCAAGATAGCACCGCACATGAAAGAGTTGATGATAACCCCAAGAATAGACTGGAAGATCAGCAGAAAAATGGCAGTGGCACACTGCTCTGTGACACACCGGAAGCCATAGCCAATGGTAACCTGGGTTTCCAGGGAGAACAGGAAAGCAGAGGTCAAGCCGTTTATGTTCTCCACACATGGGGTGTGGTTTATCGAAGGACTGAATTCAGGAAGATCTTTATGTATATATGCCACAACGTACCAAAGGAGACCAAATAGGAACCAACTGCCTAAAAATGCTGAGATGAAGATGGTCATCTTGTATCTCCATCTTAGGTCCAGGATGGTGGTCCATATATCAACCAAGAAGACAAACCGTGACTGTTCTTCCACGTTCCCAAACTCTATGTTACACCTTCCATCTTTAGATACCAGCCTTGCTCTTCGGCGACTGCGTTCCGTCAGATGGCTGGCAAAGCGCTTCCGGAAGTATTTGAACATTCCCTCTATCGACAAAGTAGTCTGGACAAAGAATAACATTTTATAAACATTATGGCAGGTGATGGTTTTATTTACAGTTGGAGAGAGAGGAATGACTCCTGTACAAGACTTAAGATGCTGACTTGCTTATGAAAAGTTATGACATTAGCACATTGGCCTTTGGCCATTTGGGAAGGATTCCAATTCATATATAAGGAAACAAATGTGTTCTTGCCCCAAGGAGCATTCCAGTGAAAAATAATAATAGCAGTTTGCTCAATAAGCTTTGCAAACATGAATGAATTCAATCTCACAACCTCCTATGAAGCAGCTGAGTATTAGTATTCCCACTCTCAGATGAAAAAACGTGAGGCACAGAGAAGTTAGATGATTTTTCCAAGGTCATACAATGGTCATAATTTTCAAAAGTGACTAGTGAGTTTAGGTGCACAATTCAAGACACCTTAAAGGGGCCTGGTTTTTAGAAACTGCAAAGTTTAGATATGGGGATTTTCATTCAGCTGCTAAAAAGATAGAGGGGCCAATCTTAGGAATTTATATCTTTATGTATCAGCATTAGAAGAAGAGGGAATGCGAAATAGATAATGAACATTGTGAGGGTAGGGGGAAAGATGGAGAAGGACCTATACTAGCAATGTGAGATCTGAATGTCCATTTAGTCACTGTTAATATGCCCATTGCTCTGCTACCTGAGTTCAAATCTCAGATCCAGCTTCAGGTTTTAAACTCTCCCACAGTCCAATTTGTGTTTTGGTTCAGGCCCATTAATAAGAAATGACAAAACTGGAAGGGAAGGGGAGTTTTCTGCCTTCCCAAAAGGTACTGCTAAAAATAAAAAGCCAGATTCTGGCCTCCTTCCTCTGTCTTCTTGCTCATTTGGTTCCCTGTGGCTGGCAAACACTAATAAGAGGGACATGAAATATGAGAGTCACTGATGGGAAAATAGTAGATGGCTTCAAACTGCAAAATTTGGGTCTGGGTTTGGAACCTCTCCAGAACTAGATGTGGAGTTTTGATTCAGCCCATTACAGAGCTAGGGACTAGCTGCAAAATCCATATGCAGATCTAGGTTCAGATTTTAAATCGCCCCCAAATTCAAGGATGTTCTGATTCAGGGAGTTGATTTGGCTTGTGACAAAAAGACTTATTTGATCCGCTAGCCAGTCCCCCTGCAAATGTGAGATGTAGTTCCCCAGAGAGGACATATTAGACTAACAGGCCACACTAACCCATCATGGGAGTGTACAGTATGTACATGTACTCCGCCTTTGTTGGACCACATTCTTCTCACATGGCCAAGTTTCATTTCATGCTCTAATCATGTATCCTGGGGCCAAAGAGTTTCAGCCTAAAAACAACTAAAATAAATTAAAATAAAAAGTGAGGCCCTGAGGGAAATGCTCTCGCTGGTGATTCACTGGCTGTTCCGAGTTTAACTTTACTGCATCTTTTGAGGACATTGGGTCCCCAACTGTATAGAGATATGTGTATTTCAGAGGGCTGGAGCCTGCATGACTGACCGTCTGTTTTAGAGATACCCAGCCCTGGAATAGTAGGAATGGTGCAGATCAGACTCCGGACTGAGGGGCATTTGGCAGAGCCCAGGGCTGGAACCACTGCATGGTGAAACAAGTCAGGACGGGTGTGCTTAGGTAGAGCTTGTGTTCCATATTGTTCTACAGCCCTCACCATCACTGGCATCAAATCAGACCCCCAACAGAAAATGACTTTAAACCCTCCCCCCAAAAAACCACTGGAGTCTGAGATGTTGTGATGGGGGGAGATACCCACACTAGCCCTGCAAGAGCCAAATTGGGCCAGGTGGGCCCAATCAGCTAATTAGGTTGCAAATTAGGGAGCTTTTGGCTGGAGGCAGCTATTAGAGAACAGGCTCACCTGTGCAGAAACAGGCAGGGCCTGTAACGTGGGCTACAGATTAGACAGCTGCTGCTGAGTGAGGGCAGTTGCTTCCTGGGACGAGGGAGGAGTGCTTCAGAAGACTGCAGGAAGGCAGGCAGCAGTCAGTCCCTGGGGAAAAAGGTTCTTGGAGCTGGGACACCCAGAGAGAGAAGGGGAGCTGGGTGTGGTAGGCAGTAGTCCAGGGAAGGAGCAGTGAGGGCTGGGAGAGGAAAGCCCAGAACTGCTGAGTTGAGCGTCCCTGGACTAGAACTCGGAGCAGAGGGCAGGCCCAGGTTCCCCTACCAGCCACTGAGGGCAGCAAATGGACTGACTGCCTAGGACTGCTGATGGACTGAACCCTGGACGGTGGAATGCTGAGTGACCTGGCTGGCAGGCTGAGTCACAAAGGAAACACTGAAGGTCCTGGAGCAAGAGGAGCTGCAGACCTGAGTTGGAGTGATGGCGTCCAAATTGTGGACAGAAGCATTGACCTCAGGAACTAATCCCCAGAGTGACCAGGAGGAGGCACCAGACTAGAGGTGAGTGGAGCACCCCGTGACAGATGTCTGCACCTCTGCTCTCTGTTTGGGGACAAAACAGCTAAGGTCACATTTCGGCTCCTTAGCACTCAGTCTTGTTCTTTTTGAACTCAGAGGGAATTTCATCATTGGCTGGATTGTGGTCTGCAAGTCTGGCTCTGTAATGTCACCTACATGTACACACACCTACACCCATGTTATTTGTGCTCCTATTAGGAATAATCAGGGTGGGGTCATGCAGACCTGCCAACAGGGGAGGCATAGGGGGCAATTGCCCAGGCGCCTGGGTGATTTAAAAGGGCCTGGGGCCTCCACCACCATCAGTGCAGTGGGACTAAGGCAAGCTTCCTGCCCGCCCTTGCTCCGCACCGCTCCTGGAAGTGGCCAGCCAGTTCCTGCAGATCCTGGGGATGGGGCCTCCACATGCTGCCCCTGCTCCGAGTGCTGACTCTGCAGCATCTATTGGCTGGGAACTGTGGCCAATGGGAGCTGCGGGGGTGGTGCCTGCAGGCAGCAGTGCGTGGAGACCCCCGGGCCTCCCACCTAGGAGCTGCTGCCAGAGGGGTGTGCCGGTCACTTTCAGGAGCTGCCCGAGGTAAGTGCTGCCCCCTCTTCCCATTCCTGCACCCCCAACCCCCAGCCTAGAGCCTGCATCCCACACCCAAACTCCCTCCCAGAGCCTGACCCCACACTCTCTCCCGCATCCCATCCCCCTGCCCCGGCCTAGAGCCTGCACCCTGCACCCAAACTCTCTTCCAGAGCCTGCACCCTGCACCTCCTCCAGCACCCCAACCCCTCCCCCAGCCTAGATCCTGCACCCCCTCCCACACCCAAACTCCCTCCCAGAGCCTGCACCCCACACTCCCTCCCGCACCCCAACCCCCTGTTGCAGCCTGGTGAAAGTGAGTGAGGGTGGAGGAGAGCAAGCAATATAGGGAGGGGGAATAGAGTGAGCAGGGGGCGGGGCCTGGAAAGAGGCGAGACAGAGGTGTGGTCTCAGGGAAGGGGCAGGGCAGGGGCGGGGCAAAGGTCATTGAGTTTGTACGATTAGACAGTTGGCAACCCTACCGGGTGGGCATGTGAAAGCCCTGGCCATGCCACAAGAGCGCGCCTAGCAGTGCAGCAGGCAGCTCGCTGGGCACCAGCCAGCGCAGGCACAGCACCGCCCAAATGTCAGGCGGACCGCATCCGCGTGGGCATGGCTTGTGCGTGCGTGGGGGCCCATTGACTGTTCTGCCCTGGGGTCCGGAATTGCTGGGGGGCAGACCTGAGGTCATGAGTGGCTTTTCCTGGGCCTTCTGCCAGCTAGAATATGGGTGCACTTAACACTGCTTTGGCAGCGTATTTTGGGGCATTTCCTCCAGGAGCCATAATTTGGCCTTTTTATATATACCTGGGTTTGCAAACACACATAAAATGGGCTACATGTTAATAAATTGTCTCATGGACACTGCCCCTCCCATTTCACATCATCACTCAACAACCCTGGGACAACTAAAGCAATTGATTCGGTAGGAAAGAAAGTTGTTAATGTATTTTTAGTTTATTTTAATGAGAGCTAGCAGCTGGAAACACCCTAAATTATGGCTCTTGGGGGAAATACCCCCAAAATATGCTGCCAAAGATGATGAATTATAATTCTGTGACCTAGCATTGGTATGCATGATGTAGCTGCCGCTACCAATACATAGTGATAAAGAAAGGCTGCAGAAAGGAGAAGGGTGGACTAGTGGTTAGGGAACTAGCCTGGAACCAAGTAGACCCAGGTTCAATTCACTGTTCTGCCATAGACTTCCTATGTGTCCTTAGGCAAGTCACTTAGTGTGTGACTGGAGCTCAGGGAGACATATCCAAACTGGCTTTAATCTAGCTAGCTCAGGAACTGGAGTACTGTGCCTATCAGTATGGGCTAAACAAGCCTACCTGGAACTCTGGGTAATTACTCAAATTAAAGCTAGCTGGGATATGTCTACATGAGCTGCAATAACTGGCCCTGCCCCCCCACCCCCGATTGCAATTTAGCAACCCTTAGTCGCTTTGTGCCTCAGTTCCCCATCTGTGAAATGGGGATGCTAGCACTTCCCTATCTCACAGAAGTGTGAGGGAGGTTAAATACATCAGAGTGTGAGGTGCTCAGATAGTACGGTGAGGAGGGTAAAGGAAGTGCCTTAGACTAAACAACAGTAAATGGAAAAATACATTAAAGAAAATCAAAAATGGAAAAAATGCAAATCAATTCCATCTTGCAAAGCTGTCAGCAAAAGGCATCCTCTGCAGCCGAGTTCATATCCCTAGCCCCTGATGATGGACGTGCCGCTGTGTCTCACATGGCTGCATTCTTTCTATGGATGCCCCCCTATTCCTGTTAAAACAGGAACAGAACTAAAGTAGCTTTTTTACTGTTTGAAACTTCTGCTGCTGAATTAATTGGCCGGGGAAGGTACCAAAGCAGGTTAAATTTTAAACAGACTTCAACTGGGGAAGAGGAAACAAGGTCACTTTCCAAGCTCTCCTCCAGTTTTATTTCCCTTGGATGCTTTTAATGCGTTCATGTTAAAATACAGCTTGAACAAAAAGAAAAGGTTCCTGTGCAATGGGCCATTCCTGGTAGTTTCCCAATAAATAAGTCTTTTTTTTTTTTGCTGCTCTTCTTCTGCCCAGAAACATGTGCCTTGAAATCTCATTACTATCCCCCATCTCTGGCTCTTGTTTGTGAGAACACTGCGCCGTGGCATTGTGATTGCAGGTGTCCACTAATCAGCACTTACTGGGTTTGCAAAATGGCCTGGTATTACTCACTGTTCAAGGTCTGTTTTACACACACACACACATACTTTATATGGGTGAGCCATAGCAGATACCCACCTGCTACCACTCCTAGCTAAAGGATGTAGTCCTTTAACTGAGGTGATAGAAGTCTGTATTGAAGGTCCTGAATTTAGATCCTACAGTCAGACCACACGGGGGGATGTTACATAAATAGCCACCAAAGAACATATAAAGGGCAAGATCCTGCTTCTATTGAAACCAGTGGGAATTTGACCAGTGAACAGGATCTGGCCCTCAATTCAACAGAATGAGCATGTAAGAAGTAATGAGTAACCTCATCAGACTATATTCTCTGTTTTAGAATCAAAGCCTGGAAAATAAATCCCAAAATTCCTTTGCCTGAATCCGTTATGGGAATGTGTACGATTTTAGGACTGTTTTACAAATCTAGCTCAAGCAATCCCAAGTAGCTCAAACAGCCTGAAGAATTACACCCTTGTCTAAGAAAGGTGACAAAGGAATTCACCCTTCAACAAACCTTTTCACTCCCACACACAATTTGCGTGCACTGATTTGCTTCAGCAAGAGCTAATGTTCCCTTCTCTATAAGTACATTGCAAGTATATGTCATAGTTCATCTAGAGAAGCTTATGTAAAGCATGTTGTATAATATACAGGGTTCTCAAGGTCCCTTTGGTTTAAATCAGCAACTAGTAACCCAAGTCTGTCTTAGCTAATATTTACCAGGGTATATTTACTGCTTGGGCAGATCATGTGGAAATATTGCCGTCTTTCTATTCATTGCATGGGAAGTCCTTGTTGCTCTAATCAGTGAAGTTTCTGTCTGTTCCCAGAACATAAAATGCCTGTAGAAGGTGCACTGCATCACCTGGCCTCTTAAACAATGGGGTATTTAAAAAATATAAACCCCATCACCCTATGTAGACCTCTCAGGTAGTTAGCGCCCAAGGAATCAGAAAGCTCCACAGTGTTGCTCTGGTTTCATGTTACACTTGATCAGTGTAAGAAGCAGAAACCTTTATATTTCTATGAATTAAGGTTCCTGATCTCGGGATTAATTGCCAATCTCTTCCCCCATCCCTCCCTCCCTCCCTCCATCTAGGATCTCTGACAAATGCCCGGAATGGTATGGCTTTCTTCCAACCCTCTGTTGCTATTACAGATACTTCTTCCACACACACACCCCTTCTTTTCCCTGAAGTCCTGCCCACTCACAAGCAGGTAACTGATGTCTACATACCAGCTGGAGTTCTTCAGTGCGCCCAGAAATGTTACTGAATGTTCCTCCCCTTGTTTGTTTGTTTTTTTAATTGTTGTTGTTGATTTCAGGGTGGCTGGCACTTTAATTGTTTTCTGGGTAAGTCCTTCGTACAGCGTTGCGTGCAGAGCATGCTAATCCAAGGAAACGGCTTTAATCTGACCCACGTGCAGCAATTTAGCAGAATCATGACTGAAGATAAGGGAAAAGATTTGGGGGCTGGTAAGTTTAGTTCAGATCTTAGAAGGAAAACATGTAGCCCTTTAAACACCTTTGGATGGGTCCTACTACCACCCAGTCTTGCATTGGGTAGTACCATACCCCCTGGTTTCAACTTCATCCAGAGAAATGTACTATCCCATGTGAGAAAGGGTGGCAAAATCTAGCCATTGGGGTGGGAGGGAGAATCTAAAATGGACAACAAAACTCACTGAAGTATCAGAGGGGTAGCTGTGTTAGTCTGTATCTGTAAAAAGCAACAGAGGGTCCTGTGGCACCTTTCAGACTAACAGAAGTATTGGGAGCATAAGCTTTCATGGGTAAGAACCTCACTTCTTCAGATGCAAGAAGGGGGTAAGAACCTCACTTCTTGCATCTGAAGAATTACCCACGAAAGCTTATGCTCCCAATACTTCTGTTAGTCTTAAAGGTGCCACAGGACCCTCTGTTGCTTTTTACAAAACTCACTGAGGTTCTTGGCAAAACATACCTTTGTGAGGGGCTCCAATGAAGTTCTAGGAAGCTTAGGGAGAATAAGGGGGATACAGAGTTAAGGAATTATTCTTTGCAGCCTTGGTCTTATCTTTCCAAAAACATTTCTTTTTTCGCCCCCTTCTGTCTGTTTTTCCTTTGCTGAACATGCTCTGAAGAAACTATGCCAAATACCCGTGTCCTAATTCCTTCCAAAATCCTTTTTATTAAAAAATGCTTATGAGATTCAGAAGCAAAGCAGGTTGTGCATTGTCCCCCAGTTGCCATTGCCAGGGAGTAAATGCTAGATAGCTGTGAGACCCTCGGAAGGTACGGCATGTTTTCTCTTGGGTCGCTGTCCAGGGAAGCCTAGGAATTTGCCTGTTACAGCAGGTTAACTGTTAAAACATCTTCCCCACTCCACCTGCCGCTTAGATCACAAGTTTTACAAGCATGTCAGGGCTGCCAGAGTGAGGTGGCCCTGTGCTGAAACAAATACAAGTACAGTAAGAATATAAATCATGCCTAAAATAGTCTGTTGGGCTACATCCATAGTGGTAACTTCAAACAAAAACCTGCAACCCGGACCTTCTACGCCCCCAGCCCCAAACTTTGTTGGGGTGTGATACCATCCCAGCTCCGGATATGAATTCTCCAACTGACTCTTAGCTCTGTGCTGGACTTAAATCCCAGATTCAAAGTCCTCTGCTGTACTTTTGGGTGCATCTGAATTTCAGATCAGGATTTGAGTTTTCAGGCTTGGGAACCTAGTTAGCATTAGTGTCGCAGCTTAATCAAGGGTTGAAATGGAGCAGGAAGTGGGGGGATTATAGCTTAAAATACAGGATTACAGAGGGGCTCCTCTTGCTAAATCTTTCCTGTCTGACTTGTGTGCCCCGGGGTTGGCTGAGGTGCCACCAATCAGGTCCTGGAAGTCCCATGGATAGCTGGTGTCTGGCCCCCGCAGCAGGGCTTGAATGGACCTTGGGATGGTTCGTGTGTGTGAGTGGCCCTGTAGTTGAATGGCACAGGCTGGACTGCAGTGCCACTGCGGATGGATTAGGGATGACCTTGGCAGTGTGGGCTGGAAAGTCCTGTGGATGGTATGTGTCCACACAGAGGCACTTGAGTGACCCTCTGGATGGATGATGTATGTGCCAGGTAGGGACACTGAGAATGGTGTATGTGCAGAGGAACCCGAGAGGCTCCATGGACGAATGGTCTAGGCCAGCACCAAAGAGGACCACATGGCCGCCAGAAAGGATAGTGCATGCCCATAGCATTGGGGCCCAATTGAGCCTGTGAGAGGAAGCTGAACACTCATGGCAGGGAGCTCATGTCGCACTCAGGAATTGGGGTGTGAGGAGCTCCCTGTCCATATGAGACTCAGTTGAGCCCTACATGGATAGATGGAGCATGTCTTGAAAACTTGCAAATGTTGGAAAAGCTGTTCCAGCCATGCTCCCCGCCATGCCCGAAGGACCCAGCAGAAAGCTTGCTGGAGTGCCAGCTCAGCAGCAGCACCACCATTAAGCATTTGTTCATGACCGTGACTCCCAACACCATCGGTGCAGTGGCATTACCTCCTTAGTGTTGAGAGAGATGCTAGTCCTGCCTGGGTATGTGATCCATCAGTTCAGCTCAGCCTGCTAAGCCAGGAGTCCTGGCCAAATTCCAGTTTGGGTGATTACATTCTGCCAGCCTAAATTCCCTTGTGGTTTCAGATGGACACAGCAATGCTCTTTATTCCCTGCCTTGCCCTCGCTCTGTCATGGAGTGTTGCTGTGAGCTGTTAAAGAGCTGCCCCTTTCCATTCCAGTGATGCTGCACTTCTGTGGTGGGTGAAGTGATTCCTATACATAGCTTTCATATTGGTTTGTAAAGCATCCTCCTGGATGAAACATCCACTGAAAATATAAACCATTTTCTTTATCGCAGGCATCTTCCATCTCTAACTACTAGAAATCCATGATCCCATCATCTGTGGGAGTTCCATGGTAAGAACAGAGGACCGGAAGCCAGGGCACCTGGTTTCTAGTCTCAGTTCTGCCACTGACTTATCGTGTGCCCTGGGCAAGCCACTTAAACTATCTGTGCCTCAGTTTCTTCTTCTGTAAAACCGGGTTTAAAATACTTTCACAACACCCCATGTGAAGTAGGAGGCTGGGCTGACTGATATTTGTAAAATACTTTGAGATCCGGGGATGAAAGTCTATATTAAAATACAATGCCTTCATCCTCATTCAAGCGGACATTACTGTAAATTCATGCATGTACTTTTTTGGGAAAGGGTTTTTAAAAAGAAGCAGAGTTTTTGAGGTTCCAAGCTTTCTTACATTATTTTTATTACTACACTGATACCTACACGCCTCATTGTACTTGGCCCTGAACAAACGTATGGTAAGAGACAGTCAGTGCCCCACAGATCTCACAATCTAAATAGGTGAGACAACGGATGGGAGAAATATATTATCTTTATTTTATGGAGAGGGAACTGAAGCTCACAGAGGTGAAATGATTTGCCCAAGGTCAGACAGAGAGTGTGTGGCAAAGCTTGGAACCTAGGTGTCCTGCGTCCCAGCCTAGTACTTACTAGACCATCATTCCTTGCTATTTACATACATAACTTTAAAAACATCATGCTGGTTTGCTTCCCTGATTTCTCTCCTGCTGAGCAACATGAGGATATGAGCAATATGAGGATTTGCAATTCATAATTTGCCCAGTGTGTATTGGTTGAGGAGACAGGCTTTGGCAGGGAAAATTTGCAGCCTAACTAAAGGAATAATTCATTCACAAGAAAGCTGCCAAATGGATACATGCAAACAAATGCCCTAGTAATGGAGATTCCAGCTAGGAATGCTTATGCAGAGCCTCAGATTAAAATGCATAGATGCAGATGTATGTATAAATGGTCTACGGCAGTAAGACTATCACAGTTATTAGTAATGAATATTCTTGCTGTGAATCCTGCAGCACAAAGTAAATGCAATCACTGCCTTCATTAGAAGTGGCAGCTTAATGACTGGAACCAAATGGACAGAATTTGACACTTCTCATAGCTGCAGACAACTCCCGAGCTGGAGGCAATTTATAGATGGTGGCATTCCTTTCTCCTCTGTGTCCCACAGGGAAAAGAGAGATCTGTGTGGGTTCCTAGAGATGGCTGGTCCTTTATCATCTCCTTATGGCTCTGTCTAGACAATCATTTGCTAGTATTCTTCAGTAAGGATGGTGTCATTGCCGATAAAGGGGTTCCATTGTTTGTTATTACACATGAGGCTAAATTAATTCCCTGGCCACACTGAAGCCCATCTGAGTTGCTGTGTCCCTTATCAGTTTAGAAACATAAAGGAACCAATAAAAGAGGCTACACTGAAACAAATGTTCTCAAAGTGTGAGATACAATGAACAGAGTGCTTCAGTTTAATTGACTAGATTTTATTTTTTCTAGTGGTGCTGCAGCCTGAGGTGATTGATTATGCACTCCCCTACTGTACTGAAGTGTCTCCTCTGGGGTTGGCTGAAAATTTTCCATCTAAACTTTCTTAACATAATTTTTTTTAACCAAACACTTTTTTCACAAAGTACCTGCTTTATATGGGAAATTTCAAATCTTCATTAAAAAAAACAAATGCCTGAAAACAAAATATTTTAGCCAAAAAAATTTTTGATTCCGCTATCCTACCATGATGCCTCCTGGGAATTGTAGTTTGATTTCTTCATGTCCCCATTCTCCTCTATGACCTGGGCTCCCCAGCCAGATTACACCTCCCCATGATGAACCTGGCCAGAGACTCCCATAGTGGGAGACTGTGGTGCATCATGGGTGATGTAGGTCGGCAAGGAGCCTATAGAGAATGTGAATGTGAGGCACCTGAACTACAACTCCCAGGAGGCACCATGGCAGCATTTCCAAATCAAAATATTTCAGTTTTTGACTTTTTGCTGAAAAGTCACTTTTCCATGGAAAACATCAATATTTTTTTCCTTTTCATAGACCTCTTCTGTGTGTGGGGCGGGGGGGAGGGGGCACCTTTTCTAACCATCTCTAGTCTCTTCATCTCCATGTTGCTAGGAAAAGGCACCACAGCCAAGATGAAGAGATCGGGGGGAAAGACTCTGATATTGGAGGACTCTCCCCTGTGTAACTGAGCGCAGAAGTCACAAATAACCCAAGAACTCAGTGAGAATTGGGGATGGAGGGGGATGGGCTGGCACAGCCCACATAAAATGCTAATGATTAAAGTCAGGAGGGAAATGCACAAAGTGCAGGTCACATGAGTCTGGTGCGTCTCCCTTTTTATTTATTTTTACTTCTCTGAAGTATTAAGAGTGAATCATTAATCCAAAATTTGGTACTGCAGAACTGACCAAAGTCACGTCTCAGTGGCTGGCTCAGTGCACTGAGGGTATATCTACACAGCAATTAAACACCCTGGCTGGCCTATGTCAGCTGACTTGGGCTGGTGGGACTTAGGCTACAGAGCTGTAAATTGCAACATAGACATTCGAGACCCCACGAGGCAGGAGGGTTCCATTCAGAGCCCAAGTTCCAGAGCCCGGGTTCCAGCCCGAACTTCTACAGGGCAATTTTACAGCCCCGCAGCCTGAGTCCGCCAAGTCTGAGTCAGCTGACACCGACCAGCCACGGATGTTTAATTGCTCCATACACATACCCTGAGAGGGCTTCCTACAGAAACTGTTTCCTACAGAAACAGGGCTGAGAGGCAGCTGGCCTGACACAGCTAGAAAACAGCCACTGATGGAGACCATTGCTTCTTTGAGTACAGTGACATGGTTGAGGTTGTTTCAGCATCAAATCTCAAGGTACCCCAATGTTCAGGGCTACTATGCATAGAAAAGCTTAGGGTCGCATAGAACCTCTCATCCCAAAGTGTGTTTTGAACCTAAACTGGTACAGTTACTCCATCCAATGCTGAAAAGTACCCAGCTCTGGGGTGGGGGTACAGAGCATTGGTTTAAGTGTGGCTCTGTTATCGCTGCTCTGTAGGGGTGTGCAAGACAGTACAGGAAGTCCCTAGCATACCATATACTCAAAGCAACCATAACATTGCTCTCTGCACTTCCAGGTTGCGAAGAGGATGGTAGTGGAGAGGCTACTATTGCCATAAATAGGCAGACTTCTCCAGGAACCACCAGGACCGCTCTTTGAGCCTAGCCAATTCTACACCCAATACAGAGGTGTAAGAAGTGTCACTGCTCAGCACTCTCTTGCTAGTCTAGTGCCTCCCTTCGCACCACTTTGGAACTGCAGGTATCTTCCCCCTTCTTCCCTGGCCACACAAGCATACACCATGTGCTTCAGCAAATCACACAGGCATGATCTGGCCCCCGACACTCTTTAAATCCCTGAGTTCTGTCGTAGTCCATCTGTCTGAGACTGAGGAAGCAGAAGAGCAGAGAGAGCCCAGCTTGCATTCTGCTGCATTGCAAATTGCTCTTCTGAAAGCTGCTGCAATATTCTAGCTGTGCAGGCCTGTGCTTGGGCTGTATTGCTACGACAACTGAATATTTACAACGGTAGCTCTTTCTGACATGAATTAACCACAGTGCTACTGGCCCCCTCTTGGGGATCCTTTCCATGCTCGCAAGCTGAGGGGTAGCCCTGGGTTGGAAACTCAACAGATGACATTCTCCAGTCGGAATCAGTATTAAGGAAGTACCCTCATGGGGTTTTAAGGGCCATATCCTGCTGCAGTCACCCTCTTTTTGTTAAATTGTAAATCCACCGTCCTGATCGTCTGTGGTTAGCAAAGATCATGTGGCATTGTCCTCAAGTGTATAGGAATTAGCACTGCAGTCCTAGCTAGTGTGATGAAGGGGAAATTGTTCTGTGGATAGCGCTCTAGCCTAAGGCTTGAATGATAGGGGGTCTGTTCTCTGCTGTGCTATTGACTTCCTCTGTGACCTTGAGCAGGAGTCTCTGCCTCAGTTCCCCACCTGTAAAATGGGTGATACCAGCACTGCCTACCTCATAGGAGTGTTGTGAGGAAAAGCACATTAAAGATGGTGACTACGTGCTCAGACACTGGCATATAAGTACCTTAGTAGTTGTATTCAGCTTTCTATAATTTACCCTGCAGTTTCAACTGGATATATCTTTCTTCTTCACTTCCTGTCCTAAACTGCTACCAGAAGCAATGGCCTGGGAGGAGGTAACTATTGCGTTATAATCCCGACCCTACCATTCACTTGCTGTGTGGCCTTGGGATAATCCCATCACTTTTCTGTCTCAAGTTCCCCCTCTCTCGAATGGGAATAATAATAATTTAGCTATCTCACAGTGATACTGCAAGGGGTACTGATGTCTGTATAGTGCTTTTGATGCAACATATTGTTTTATTATTAAGTGGTATGTGTACTGTTGTTCATTGTTAACCAGTCGCCATGTTTCACCTCCGTGGCATGAGCTCTATACCCAGCTATTTCGAGTGGGTTGGGATCCTTCAGAGCAAAGATGCTCTATAAATATCAGCAATTCTTATTTTTCCATACACAAAGGGCAACCATTTATACCTTTATTTTGTATTAAGAGAGCAAAAAAAGTCTGACCTTGAGGGCACTATGTGAATGTGTGTCTCCAGAGCCAGTCTATGCCACTGAGCTAGGCATAAAATGGCTGCCTGTCTCTGACTCTTTGGGTCAGGTCTGTCTTTTTGTTCTGGGTTCGTACAACACCTTGCACAAGGGAGTCATGACCCATGACTGTGGCTCCTAGGCATGATGTTAATACAATTTAATAATAATAGTCCTTAGAGTTTTAAAGGCACAGTACACAGAAACCCGCATTAATTACATAGCTAAATACAGCACAATTTCTGATCTTCAGCTGTAATATTTCAATTGTTTCTGAGTCCCCTTTGTGTTGATTTCTGATATCTTCATCAGAGTTCCCACAAAATGAATCGGCAGAGTTCTTTTCTTAATAGCTCTTCCTATTAGCTACTTCACTTTTTGTATCTTCCCCTCCCCGCACCCCCATCCACTGACTCTCTACTGATGCTTTTGAACATACAATGGGTTGCCATCAAGTTCTTCCTTTGGTTCTTGAAACTGCGTTAGCCCAGGAACATGGCTTCCCATGGGGCAGAAACCTCAGCAGCTGGGCCGGATTTACACTTTACGCACCCTTAAACACAGCATCTTCAGCGTCCCTCCCCTCGTCTACAGCTGACCTTCGTGTTGCACACAGTTTTAGAGAAGTAAGGTGCCCCTACAACGCCGGCGCCCCTAGGCACGTACCTACCGTGCCTAATTGAAAATCCAGCCCTGCTCACAGACTATCCTTCTCATGATCTCCTTCTGAAGAACTTGGCCTTTCCCATTTGATGTACATTTAGAATTGTGCTGGCCAATTTCCAGCACGTCTCCATTGCTGACATTTCTATCCAGTACCACTCTCAGAGAGCTGATTTTTTTAAAATTGACCTTTCCCCATCCCTTCCCCACTCCCCCCCCAAAAATCCCACAAGCACCAAAGTAGTTTTCATTTTTAACTTAATTCTATTCTTTTCAATTCCTTGGTCACATGATTTGTAAGTCACTAACCATGATCAAGTCAGAGTAGGTTAAAGCTGGTACCCGAATGAGTGTGAGTATCTAGGAAAAGAGTTATGGCCTCTAGTTATTTCTTGCTGAAAGTTTAAAGGTGACTAGGTCAGTGGTTCAAGCATCAACTGCTCTTGTAAATAACAGTAACTTAATCCACCTCATTCTTGAAAGGTGGTTATACAAAAA
This sequence comes from Trachemys scripta elegans, assembly GCF_013100865.1. Classification (NCBI taxonomy): domain Eukaryota; kingdom Metazoa; phylum Chordata; order Testudines; family Emydidae; genus Trachemys; species Trachemys scripta. Next base: position 5,307,948 of record NC_048318.1, read on the forward strand.
CATACAGATGCTCATATATACACACACATACACACTTTTCATTTGCAGATACTCTAGGTCCTTTCTCTTCTATACAAATTCTTCCTCTTTAGGTCTCACTTTAGCATGTGTCTGGGGCTTGAGAGATTATGTACTATCTCATAGCCTCTGTGGAATGTTCCCTGGTTTTGCTAAGGTCCCAAAGACTGACCATCCCTTTTGGCAAGAGAAGCTCAGGTTGTAACAGTGCAAAGCTTATTTCACCTTTAAATTCAGTAATTTTCCATCCCTCAAACATGCACATTCGTAAGCCCACAATATGCCATGCAAAGATAAAGCCTGTCAGCTGCCTGTCAACAAATCTCTGTGCTTCTTTCCTCTGCTAAATTGGCCTGCAACCGCGCCTCTACGCGACCTGCAGCTTAGGCTTGTATTTGTACAATTCCACCTTGACCACTTAGTCAACTGAGATGCAACAGTAAGAGCATCGCGGGCCAGAAGGTTGGAAGATTTCTTTTCATGTTCCAGCCAGGGGTGGCTCCAGGCACCAGCGCAGCAAGCGCGTGCCTGGGGCAGCAAGCCGCTGGGGGCGGCCTGCCGGTCGCTGAGAGGGCGGCAGTCAGGCGGCCTTCGGCAGCATGCCTGCGGGAGGTCCGCCAGTCCCGTGGTTTCAGCAGTAATTCGGCGGCGGGTACCCCGAAGCCGTGGGACCGGCAGATCACCCGCAGCAACGCTGCCAAATCCATGTGACCGCGGACCGCCCACAGGTGTGCCGCCAAAGGCCGCCTGACTGCCATGCTTGGGGCGGCAAAAAACGTAGAGCCGCCCCTGGTTCCAGCGCCCCACCTGCAAGTGTATGTAGGGAGTCTTGGAGCAACCCACTCAGCTGCTGGCATTACAATCCAAAGCAGAGCAGTCTTTATCCTTGTCCTGCTTCCAGGACCCCTGATTTGTCATACTCAGTTATTGCCTGTACGCTCTATACTTGTCTTCCCTTATTCTTTGTCTTCTGAATTCTGCTTCACCCCCAATTGTGGGAATCACTCTTTTAATCCACGTCATGCCAAGGAGAATAGTGGCTGGCACTGCTATAGTACCTTTCATAAGGGGCAGGTAGCATGGTTAGCAGTGCTTCCCAGGACTGCTAAGTCCAGGCCAGAACATGTGGAGACCCTGTGTTGTGACAGTAGAGCGTGATTTCCAAAGTGTAGACTTCTGACTTCAACTGGGGTGATAAGTACTCCGCACTTCTGCAAACGCCACCCCCTTCTGCAGCCCAGGCTGGTATAGTCAGGCTGTGAGCCAAAGGGTCCATCTATATCCTGCAGCCTCATTAAAGAATCCCCTTGCTATTTGTTACAACCAAATCCTGTTTCTCCTCTACAATAAAGAACAGGATGGGGTACTAAACTATTAATGAATTAAGCCTCACAATAGGCCCATGTCTGTCTAATCTGTCGTCCTGGCCTTCTATAATTTGACCCCTCCTCCGGGAAGCAAATGTCTTTATTACAGGAAATCAATATTATTCACTGGAATTCACCCCTCTCGGAATCCAGGGTGTCCCTGCTTAATGTCTGGTGTCTGTTTCTTAAGGGCTTTCAGGTACACCTGCCCAACTCCCTTTGAAGACTAGTGGAGTGCTATGTGCAGATCTAAATGCAGAACTTGGCCCTCTGTTCTTGAAATGCGTGTTAAATTTTCACCAGCAGAGCAGCTTCCATTCCAGTCCTTCAGCCACCTTTTGTATTACTAATTATTTGTCTCAGGGTAATTGACTTGCAAGACATTCCTGGCTTTCAATTTGCATTGAGTGAATTATTGACCTGTCACCTGGGTCAGCGATGTGAAGAGGCATATGAACAAGCTGAATGCAAAAAAGATGCTTTGCATTCCCCATAGCAGATGTAGCTATTAGTGCATTGTGCAGCAACGTTAAGTTCTTGCTCAATTTTAATTTAAAAATATATGGCCAAATTCATCCTTGGTGTAACCGTGCTGTAGACCAGTGAGTTTTACCAGGCATGGATTTGCCCCTGTAGGCTGCTTTAAAATCTCTCCCATGCTAAGTCCTGATATGCTCATTTCCAGAATTTTTACAGCTGACTTGAAATCAAACCCATTAGAAAATCAAACCCAAATAACTGGACCTATTATCAAGGTGAGCAAGCAATATCCAGCACAGCTTTTTTCTTTGCTATTCCATAACAAACAAAAAACTTACTGAGCATGGTCTGTCTCAACCCATACACAAAAACATCTTCCTCTAGCAAGAAGGCATCTTCCTGTAGGCCTTGGGGAACAACAAAGTCTAACAATAAAGCATTGCCTTGGGAGTCACATGATCTGAAGTCAATTGCTGACTCTGCCACAGACTTTCTGTGTGACCTTGAGCAAGTCACTTCTCTTTTCTGTGCCTCAGTTTCCCAATCTGTAATATGGCAATAATTACATCAGGGGAGTTAGGAGGATATGTTCATTACTGCTTATAAAAGGCTCAGAGATCCTCACATGGAAGGTTGCTGTGGAGAGGCAAAATACTATTGGTCTGGGAACTGCCATAGTTCTAGTGGCGCTCAGACACTATGAAAATACCTAGACAGAAAGACCCTTGTCTAAAATCTCAACGCAAACTTGTACAGTCCCCAGAGGGAAGAAAATCTGCTGTGTCCCTAACTAATATCTTAACACCCAGCAAAACAAATACAGACGAGAATACACAATGGTTTGGGGGGAAAGGGATTGTAGAGCTGCACTAATAGTAAGTTGAGTTGCAGATAGTTTCACAAATAAAAGGGTTGAATTAGATTCAGTATGATCACATTATATTATCATTCATATTACTGAGATCAGGGACTAGCTGCATATTTAGGCACCTAAATCCCTTTTAAAAAATGGCCTGTAGAGATCAAGCCCCTAAGTCCCAGTTTCAAATGAAACTTCGGCATTTAAGAGTCTAAATCAATGGGACTTAGGCATCTAAGTCTCTTACTTGCTTTTGAACATATTACCATAAAAGACTTGTCCAAGTTCACACACAATTCAAGTCTGTGGCAGAACCAGGAAATGAATCCAGATTTTCTGGGTCCCAGTCAAATATCTTAAGCACAAGATCCTCTATCTCCCATATTTGTTCTTTGCAAGCATTTGAATGACCACCCAGTAGCTTTGAAAATGTCCATGAATCTCAAAAGTTGCACAAATGATAATCTATCTGAAAATTCATATTTATTGTTCTTCTGTTTGGTGGTGGGGGGTACCCTTCAGTCATCTGATCAGGGAGCAGAAACAATAGCATGTGAGCAATCAATTCTATAACATACAAATAGCAAATCCAAGAGCCACTCAGGGTCTGAACATTCACTGTCTAGATTGTTTGTTCTGAATAACAAATTACTTTTGAAGACCAGGATGGGCTCATGGGCAGCTTTGCTAACCAGAAAAGGGGCTATATTTTGAAATGAATAATATTTATACTGGTGAGCACAGGCTGTTTTGTGGACAGCATGGAGCCACAATACAGAAATCATTAGGGACATGCTTGTTCCACACCTTCCCTGAGACAGGGGGTGGCACACACAATGTTCTCTCATGGGGAGAGTGGGGGAGGGGGGGCTTTGCTTTGTTGTTCCTTTGTTTCTCATCACATAAGGAAACCTAAAACTAAGCACCTTCTACAAGCTGCCGAGTTCCCTCCACTCCTATTGGAGTCAAGAGTCCTGAAGCTGCACACAGCATTCTGCAGGGGGCACTCAACATCTTGCAGGTTCAGGTGCAAGGTGCTGTTCAGTTAGGGAGTTCTTTTACGACCTCAAAAGGTGATCAGCTCGCAGACAGATCCATAGGCTCCATCACACTTAGTCTTGTGGGCTGCCCTGTTGCCCCAGAATATCAGGACTTACCAGCGTATTTGTGGGAGTGACTACCTGGTTTACACAGAGGGCAGCTCCATCAGGCGTCTTGGTTGTCAAGAAATATGAGCATGAACTCCCAGGGCTATGGTAAATTGCATCTCTCCTCAAACGGTCAAGGACAAACGACAGATCTGGATGGAGCTGGAAACTGGCAAGTAACTTAATCAGGGGAAATGAAGCATGAGAGCCTCTTTCCTCCCGCCTACCTCGTTCTCCCCCCCTCAGCAGGGTCTGAAGGCCAGGGACGGTCATCTGGTTAGTCCATGCAAGTCAAAGCTCAATAAGCACCTTGCAAGTTTCTGAAAACAAGGTTAGCCTGTTGCTGGTAGGAATGCAGGGTTTGCACTTAAATACTAGAGGCTGGACTAAGTGAATTGATGCCAAGATAAATACTGCTGAGATGTAGAACACCAGGGAGTGATGGGGAGGAGGCAGTGGTCCAGATAAATTGTAGTATCTAGGGATGATTTCCATGGTAGTTAGATGATAAGCACCTTGGGGTAGGGCTGTCTGTAAAGCTCTGTGCACTATCAATAATAATTCTAATGGGGCAGGAGCTGCATCTTTCTGCAAGTGCAGAAGGCCCCATTAGCAGTGTAAGAAGCATGGTAAAGGGCAGGATCTGGGAGCCCATGAACAGAGATTTCAGACGCCTTGAATCCCCGCATCTGAACCAGCTTGAAAATTTGTAATTCAGGTCTTGTTTAGGCTGAAAGACTCTATGGTGAATGAAGAAACAGGGAAATAACATTAACAAAAAACCCAAGAGTGAAAATTTGAGCCACTGAGAAAGGAAGTGATCTTTAGACACGTGCTGGGGCTGATTCACAACCGTTACCCCAATTTTAACCAGTATAACTCTTGAAACCAGCGGAGTGACACCTGCATTAAACTGGGATAATGAAGCAGTGAACCAGCTCTTTGCTGACATCTCATTAACTTCAGTCACTAATTCATATTTTTTGAGAAAAGCCGCCTTTGTTAAAGAATCCAGGCTCCAACCCATTCAATTAAGGTGTGGGAGCTCACAATAAACTTTCCCGATACCCCCCGAAAGTCCTCCAGAGAGACCAATCTTGATGTGCCTGATAATTCTAAGGTACAAACCAAGCAAGAAACAGAAACATTTAGGTAAATAAAAACATCTTTGGCTAGAAAAGAGCACACTTTCAGAGTAAAAAAAACACTTTGTAGCTCACCCTACAAGCTGTCATGTAATCAGTCAGACCTGTCCCTGACCCAATACATGTTAGTTACCTTGTCTGTTTCTTTTCTATGGATGTTTACATGCAGGATAACAATATTTGATAAACATCCAGGTGCTACAAAGATAATAATCAATCAAAGCTTGTGGATAGCATCAACCTCAAAACAGAAAAGCTTTGCTCTTGGGTGCCTATTATTTTTATTGTTTACATTTCATAAGCACATGAGATGCTTCTGTCAATGAGGAATTCTCCCCTGCCACTCTTACCTCTATATCAGTGATACTCAGACCTCAGTGGGTCAGGAGCCAAATTAGCGATCAACATTACCCAAAAGAGCCACCGTAGTGTGAATTCATAGTTTCATTTATTATTTTATATATATGTATAGCTTTGTTCTTCCCTTTTTAAAGCCAACGCCATTATCTAGATCAGGGGTCGGCAACGTTTGGCATGCGGCTTGCCAGGATAAGCACCCTGGCGGGCCGGGCCAGTTTATTTACCTGCTGATGCGGCAGGTTCGGCCGATCACGGCCCCCACTGGCCGCAGTGCGCCGTCCCGAGCCAATGGGGGCGGTGGGAAGCGGCACGGGCGAGGGATGTGCTGGCTGTGGCTTCCCGCCACCCCCATTGGCCCGGGACGGCGAACCGCGGCCAGTGGGGGCCGCGATCGGCCGAACCTGCCGCGTCAGCAGGTAAATAAACTGGCCCGGCCCGCCAGGGTGCTTATCCTGGTGAGCCGCGTGCCAAACGTTGCCGACCCCTGATCTAGATCCTGCAGAAGGCAGGCTTCTATCTCATCTGTGTTAGAGGATTCTATAGGACTCATTATCGAAGTATTAAAAGAAAGGAGGTAAATTAGAGCTGCAGAGTGAGGCCCATCATGGACTTAATGGAGTTTCCAGCCTCCCTGGCTGCAAGAGATTCTTCTCTGAGGTATTTACTATGTTTCATATCTAAGACCCTTCAGCTGCAGTGGAAAATGCTTCCATTTTAGGTTCATCTAACTCAATGGTTCTCAACCTTTTCCATAGCGTGACCCTCTTTCCCATACCTAGACCCCCTTCCCATCTAGCCAGGATCTAGTTCCTCCCAAAATAAATACAGTCAAAGCAGGGTGGTCATGACCCTAATACCTGTTCATGACCCCTCTAGAGTTCATGACTCCTAAGCTGAAAGTCCCTGATCTGGTCTCCTCAATAGCACATTCAAAACCCTCCTATCTGTGATGCTTTGTCTTCTGCTCCATGCCATTTGTCTTGGGTTTTGTTCATGGCATAGTCTAGGAGGAGAAATGAAGCCATCTTGATGGGTCATAGGTGGAGATGTGGTTGCTGATGTAGCTAGGTCCTGACCCATTGATGGCTCTGAAGATCAGGACCAGGGCCTTGAATCGGCAAAGTAAGAAGGGTAGAATCCATTAGAGGATGCAAGGCACAGGTACTATAAGCTGCAGCAATACAGTCTGGAAGTGGCAAATATATGGATTGTTGTAGCTAGGTCTTCGTTCAGGAGGAAGGGGCAAAACCTCATAGGCAGCTGCAGGCTTTGCTCACCACTGTCACACCCTGATCATCCAGGGTTAGTTACAGCTCTGGAAGGAGCCTGACACTCTGCCCTTGTTTGCCTAAAGTCTCGTTTAGTCCTTCAAAATGTTGCCAGAGCGAGGAATCAAACCTAGATCTCCTGAGTTTCAATCCAGTGCTTCATCACAAGGTTTGACCGCTCCATTTATCTTCTTTGCCCAGCCCCATCACTGGGAATTCTTTCATGTTTCTCCTTATGCTTGGAACAGACTCTCATCACACGTGCTCTGTCTCCTCTGGAAAAATATTCCTAAAGACTTACCTATTCCCCAAAGAACATGAGCTCCAAAGACCACACTACACTCTGGGGCTGATCTTGTCACCGCTGAAGTCAGCTCGTCTGTAATAATGTTGTTACAGGTGCAACAAACAAACTTCAGCCATTTAGATTTGTTGGGGACTCAGGTGTTGCCCCCTGCGGTGGAGGTAGATAATTGATCCAATGGGATATGGAAGGTTCTCACCCAGCCTAGCAGCAAAATTCTTGGATGTCCAGAGAAGGAAGGGAATTTTGGAAGTAGGCTGGAATCCAACACAAGAAAATTCTTGGCTGTCCAGAGAAGGAAGAGAATTTTGGAAGTAGGCTGGAATCCAACACAAGTAAATCCTTGGAATGGGATTGTTGCCTGCTGGTATCTTACCGCACTCTACACTAGTGTTGAAATATTTTATACTGTGAAGCTCTCTGTCCAATGCCTGGGACAGAAACTGGAAAAATGGGATCACCCCACCAGCAACAGCCCAGATGGTGTCTCTTTCTGGGAATTCCGGAGGGGTGTTGCAGGGGCCAGATTTTCAGCTGATATAAATCAACATCGTTCCAATGTCCACATACAGATACACCAGCTGGGGACCTGGATGAAGAGCTTTACAAATCACTCAGCCATTCCAAAGCTGTGATCTGTCTGATCTTGCACAAGAGCAGGAAAAACACTTTGTTAAGAACAAGAGAGGGACATGCACGCCCAGTCCAAAGCAAACCCCGTCTGGCAGTTCTGAGCTTCTTATCAGAAATAAAAGACACCCCCATGAGCAACGATTATGAAATCCATTCAAAGAGTATCCACTAGCCCCCATCCTCTCCCTTTTTCTCATTCAAATTCTGAGCCAGGCTTAGGTTAAAAATGTATATTTGTTTTTACAAGGCAACGTTCCAGGGACTTTCAAGATTCTTTCAAAGCATTTCAGAACAAGATTTTTATCTGGCTACTGTTGCTTTCTGACTTCTTTTAATCAAAATTGGTTTTAGATAAAATCTTATCAGACACAACAGTAATAATTGGCTCTTGTACAGAGCATTTCATTCATCTGCCTCAATGCAATGTACAAAGCAAAATCAGTGTCATCAGCCCCTTTTTAAAGATGGGGAAACCGAGGCATGGAGCAGCAAAATGGCTTAATCAGAGCCACACAGCAGGTCAGTGTCAGAGAAAGGAAAGATATCCAGGTCTCCCAGTCCAATACTCTGCGAAGGCATCATTCTCATTTAAAACAAGGTTCCTTTGCATCACTCTAGACTAAATGTGACAGGTTTCAGAGTGGTAACTGTGTTATAATTTACCTTCCCTTCAAGACCCCTTTACACTGCAGAGTGGTGAAAAGGGACCTTTGTGGAAATGAGAATCAGGCCCTAAGTGGGTTTTTTTTTTTTTTAATAATAAACTGAACCTTGTCTCTCACTCTTTTATGGTTTTGTGATATTTAGGCACAACCAAACACTGTGTGTGATGACCACAAACTATATGTCACTTGGATTTCATGGGTCATTTTGTATTTGTTCAGGATAGAAATTAAAAAGAAAACAGTTGTGTTCATTAGCAAGTAAGTGCTTTGAGAGAAGGTTTGGTCATTGGGAATAGAAGAGGTTTCATAAGAGAGACGTGGTACAGAGGATAAAGCAACATGGTATTAGCAAACACAAGCTTTCCGAACTGTTTTTTTTTGTAAGTCTGTATAAAAATATTATACAAGATCTTTAACATGGCTAGAAATTGGTAGCTTGACAATTAGTGTCTCTTGGGATTCTGGTGATATTGCAAATTAGGAGTCAGTTAGGAGTTTCAAAGGACGCCTATTACCTTTGCAGAGTTTTCAAGTTGTCACTTGGTTATTTTCTAACAGAACTTTTACTAGAAGGGATGTTTTATTCTTTCTCTGGTGGAATGTCACCATGCAAAGAAAGATCCTTTGGTTTCTTTCCATCTTCCAGTAAGAACTCTGCCCTTTTATGTTGCTTTTCATCAAAGGCTCTCAAGGAATGTTACAAATATTTCATTAAAGGGTCACCTTAAACTGGAATTTTAAAAAAATATTTTTTTTAAATTACCAGCTTCTGACAAAGCACTCTTTAAACAGGATGTCCTGCTTTCTAAATTCATTTTTAACGTGTATAGATATTTTTCTGCCTCCCTGCTGATATTTATAAAGCTCCTTTCAGCTGTGGAAAAGTAACTGACTCTATCCAGGGATCAAAGAAACTGACTATACACAAGGTGCTGTCATAGGCACAAAATGGAACAAGTAGAGAATTAAAGGGTTTTCTTCAATTTCTTTCAGTTTTAGTAATTCATCTATATTACATACCCAACCACTCTAGTATCTGAGCACCTCAGCCTCTAATGTATTTATCCTCACTGCACCCTGTCAGGTAAAGCAGTGTCATTATTCCCATTGTACAGATGGAGAACTAAGGCATGGAGAGCCTAAGTGACTTGCCCAAAATCACACCAGAAGTCTGTGACAGAACAGGAAATTGTAGCCAGGTCTCCCAAATCTCAGGCTAGTGCCCTGACCAGTGGATCATCCTGCCTCTCTAATCTTAGTAATTTTAGATGTTTACATGTAACTAAAATAGGTGCAAAATGTTCGTGTTGATAGCACCTTGTTAAGCCCTGCAGCACCACTGTGTTTTATACCTATTTCACAGATGTGTAAACTGAGGCAGAGGGAGCTTTAGTGAATTGCTAAAGTCCCAGAGCAAGTCAGCAGGCAAACCAAGACTAGAACCCAGGTGTTCTGACTCCAGGTCTCCTGTTTCAGTCATTAGGCTGCACTTTGACCTTAAGGAGGTGGGAGGACATAAGGCACAAAGGATGCAGTCTGCACGTTGCACTTAGGGTGCATCTGGATGGTACACTATGGCTAATTGTACCCATACATGAACCTAGAAATGGCTGGGCAAGCCCCTCTGGAACTGAGGTGGGTAAAGATTCATCTCCATCAGCTTTCAAGAAGACAACCTGGAATTTCACCCCTTACCTTGTTTGCTAAGCAGTAAGAATGGCCACAGAAGAGCGAAAAGGCTGCCCTGCTTCTTGCACAGTGAGTAACTCGCAATATCCCTGGAGCTGTAGGTTTCTTCAGTGCTTTGGTCCTGCAGGTCCTGTATCAGATGGAAGAGAGCTCAAGGTCTCCTTTGGTATTTATGTGTCACTGTGTCAGCTCAAACTGGTTGACAGCTCATCTATATGCAGTGGCACATTAAGGCTGTGCTTTACTTTATAAACTCTGCTAGAAAGGCACAGCAGTGGCGGGTAAATTGTTTAGATATAGCAGAGGTGTCGAGCTGGCAAAGCAAACTAAAGGAACCCGTGCAGAAGGACCTCTGAGGGCTGAAAGAAGGTGCAAGCCACCCCCTGCAAGCCTCCCTCCCCTGCACCCTCAGGATAATCACAGTGGAAATTGCTCCGCACTTGTTAGAATCAAGTGACCTATGTTACTTATGGGCTCAGCACGTTAAGGAATAGCCAGGGATCTCCTGACACCTGCCTCTTTTCTGGGCAGGGCTGCTCGCACTCTGCATGGTTCATATCATCTGCTCTATGGGGTAATGGGGACATCTCTGTCCTCCCCTCCTGATCCCTGACTAGGACTTGGGGACAAACAAAGGAGATGCCATCCCCAGCACATCCTTACATTGAGCCCAGTGCATCCTGGGAGAGGACTCTGGGAGTTTGATTATTGCTGGGCGATTGCTGTCATTGCCATGCGGTGCAGACACAGTCACTGGAGCTCATAGTAATGTACCTCTCCAGTGTTTCTCATTGCTTTGGTTTAAGGAGCTCCCAATCCCCTTGGTCCTAACATGGATTAAAGGAACTGAAATACTCTCAGGGGTTGGCAGCTGACCAAGCCTTGCAGACTCAGTTGTAATTTCTGGTTAGACAGCAATCTGATCTCCAAGAAGAAGCTTCCCATCTGAACACCCAGGTTACCCATCATTCATGGGTCTATGGAACTCAGAGCTTCAAGCAAACTGAGAGAGACAGTCAAGCATCGCCTCCTGCAAGGTCTGGACAGTCATGCTGGAGAAGATATTTCCCCTCTTGTTAGGACTCTTTGATGGAGTGGCAGTGCGGCATCTGTGGTTGGTGGCTATTTCCCAGCGGCTGGTGTACAACAGCATAATGGAACTACAGATTTGAAGGGCCAAATCCTACTCCCGTTGAAGCCAATGAGAGTTCTGCCACTCGCTTTAGTGAAAGAAGCATCTGCCCCAAACTGTTCTGAAGAGGGAAGAGCACCAATATAAAGGCTTACCCATTTTTATTGGTCATCCCCTTGTCTTACTGGCTCAGTCATTAATAATCGATCTAATAACACTTTTATGCAGCACTTTTCAACTTCAACACATGCTAATCCATCAGCTACTCCTCCCAACACCCCTCTGAGGCAGGTAAATAAATTCTCAGGCAGGGGTCCAAGTAGGGCTCTGTCTGCTCCCCGGTTTCTTTCAATAGGTGGGTCTCCTTGAGTGCTAGTGCTCCAGAAAGGTGCTGCCACTATGGCCCTGGAAAGAGGCATCTGGATGGATTTCTCGAGGAAAGCCCAGTCTACCCAATGCAAAAGGAAAGCCAAATACTCTGGGATATTGTTCAGAGTAGTTAGCCCAATAGAAAATACATGTGGAGGAAGCTGCCATTACCTCTGTGTGGAAGGCTTCCAGGAATCAGAGGGTTGTGTAAGATAAAGCTGCAATGTACCTTGCATGTTCAGTCTCCCATGGTGTTGAATGTCTCTCAGAGAACAAACCACAGTGAGTACCCTTCTTTCAGTTGGTCATCTCCCCTCTCTGTGCCGTTCCTGGTACAAGCTTTGCAGCTGAGCTCCAAAATAAGAGATGCTCCCCATAAACACAGAAACTAAAAAAAGAGCAAAAGAGGCCTCCTAAGTGGTCTTTTCAGCAACCCTATCAACTACCAGCTGTCTCATGGTCCCATCTAGCTCACAGTAGCTGTGGTGAAAGCTCCTTTCTCATGGGCCCATAAGCTTAATACCCTCAGTCAATAGCCTGTTCGGTTGGCCCAATTGTTTCTTCTGCCCCATTGACTGGCATTCCAGCACCATCAAGCAAGGTGGTGGAGTCATCTGCAGTTTGTCAGGTGCTTTTCCCACAGGCTAGATAGCCAATAGGCGCACATGACACATTTCAAGCCATGTGATTTCACTGCTGGGGGCACCTGATTAATTCTTAAAGGAAGAAAATTGCAAGTGAAGTGTAATACCAACAAAAGGTGCCTGGTTGACAGCCCCTGAGACCAGAGCCCTCTGTTTCTCCATAGAATAGCATGGAAAGCCTCAACTCCAAACTTGCTTCCTTTCAACAAAGAATCTGAGGACTGACCATGTCTGGCCACTAAACTCTTCTCTCATCCTAAAATGCCTCAGTGCCTAACTCATCCCGATATCGCTCTCCAAGTCGGAGGTTGAGACATAGTAGGATAAGAGGACAGTGTAGAGGCTGTATCTGATCAGTCCTTGGCCTCTCTTCAGATGAGGAGCCAATTAATGCCAGTTATAGTGGCGTTAACTTTTCAATGTGGACGCCCGTCAACTGGGAACTAGACTGAGATCCACCAGTAGATTTCATATGTGCCACCAACTCAACCATAAGTAGCAGAGGCTGGAAGGATAATTGATAGGGTGTTGGTGGCTCATCAATCAGGGACAATCCCATGAAGGGGAATTTGGAAGTCCCAAAATGAGAAGAACATAGTCACCATCCTTCTCTGGTGTCTAGGTGTCTTTAGGGTATGCATTCATGTAGTGCTCTGCAAATTCTTCCTGATACCTCTCAGAACAGAGACTTGCAGACAAGAAGAACATTGCTGTGGGGGGGAGGTTTCCTGTAACCGGATAGCCCAATACTTCCCCCATGGCAAGCCCTCAGGGTAATATACCTGCAGTGAAAATGCCACATTGAGAAGAAGTTGTCTGTTGTGTGACTCAGACAGCAGGGGAAACAAAGCCGAATTCTCACTGGATGGAGTAAAGCTCATTACTTTAGTCGATTTTAGCAGCTTTGGCCAGATCAGTGACCAAGGATTGTTACAAAGTGAGAGGGGCAGGAAAGGTGACTGCCAGAGTTGCTTGGTTCACCAGAAAATGTAGGGCACTGGTGGGCCATGCCAAGAGCAGTTCCTCCTTCCACTCACTGTAAGCTGGGTGGATTAATGAATAATACTTGGCTACCGGTGATCCAGCCCCTACAGGGTGATGGAGCAATGAATCTGAATTAGAGCAGTGAGCAGCACAGCTGATTGCAACCTGTGATAGGACCTGGGAGCGGAGTGGATTGGCAAAGAGTCCGTGGCAGAACAGGGAAATGGAACCCAGGAGTCCTGAATCCCCTTCTCCTGTTCTAATCGGACAACACAGCCCTCATTCTGTGGGTTAATATAAGCATACAATAGAAGGCAAGAGGAAGGGGAAAGTACGATACTTCCTCTGTAGCCTTTCATTGGCAGCAAGTGGGATTTTCTTGTATTGACAGCTGTGGACACATCAGCCGCACAGCCCTGCTACTTTCCCATTTCAGTCCTAAGCAAAGCGGTACAGACTCTGGGTTGCAGGTGTCCCATTTGTCCAAGGCTGCCACGCCTAGGGCTGATATTACAAACCCACAGAGTTTAGATGTGACTCCAGCCTTCTCCAAGGTAGGTGTTTGGATCCGTGGTTTTGGTTTGATAGCTGAAGAAATGAGCCAACCATGACATTTGGGGATGTTTAGACTGCACAGTCCAAATCTCCAGCTAGTGTAACTCAACACAGCTCCACTTTACCCCAACTGAAGTTCTGGCATTAGGTTTTGATATGGGTTCGTCTCTGGTTAAGTCAGGCTTCCGTGAGAGACATAGGAGTTCACATCCTTCATTTTTTTTTGAAGGGCTTAAAGTCAGCAATGAGTTACAGCCCAGTGACTATGCATATTAATTGGGTACAAGTACAAAGCATCTGTTCCTTACAGTACATACCATCCCGTAACAAACCTCCTGAGCTGAGACAGATTAAAACGACACCAGGTCCCCAAAGAAGGGCGTGTTTCATCTCAGAAACTGCATTTTCTTTCTTCCCCTCTGCTGCCTTCCCATATACCCACACACAGACAAAGAGGAATCGATTTTGACAGCTAGCAGAAGTTTAAGTCTTAGTAGATGGTATAAGAATGATCTAAATTTGGTAATAGTCAGCAGTAAGTGTCAGTAAGTTCTATGGCCTGTGTTATGCAGGAGGTCAGACCAGATGATCACAATGGTCCCCATCTGGCTTTATAAAGCTACAGATGAATCTGTTCCTGGCTCTATCACTGAGCTTGATCAAGTCACGTTAACGCTCTGTGCCTCAGTTTCCCCATCTGTAAACTTGAGATCATAACCCACTTTTTCAAAGTCCTTGCAGAGCTGGGACTGAAAAACTCCACCTAAGTTCAGTGCAAAGTATTATTCGTCTCACTGCAGCCATCTGTCATTTTACAATTCTTTCAAAGCAGCTGACAATAGGCTGGATTGTCATGGTTGTCCATCTGAAAGTTCTGAATGGATCGAATTCGGGGCAGGGCCTTTTGAATCAGGGGTTCACCTCCCTGCAGATGCCCCCAAGTGTGTCTGTTTTTGTCTTCAAGGCCTCTCTTTTCAGCTCAGCCCACTGTTGACCATTTTGACCTTCCCTTTTCACCAGCTCTTACTTTGGGGATTCATTCCATTCTCTGCCTGTTGTCCTGCTAGCTTTCGTAGAGCGGCTGCATCTTCTGTGCTGTTAGACCCAGAGTTTGGAGAGGTGGGGAGTTATTAGCAGTATTATTAGCATTTCCTATTAGCAGTATTATTTTTACTTTGGACAACATCCCAGTTGCCTAGAAACAGCATTAATAAAGCAGAATCCTTCCCCAGGGTAGATTGCTAAATTATGCTTCTCACAGGGCCTTTCATCTGGGGATCTCAAAGTACTTTCTCACCATTAATAAATGAAACTCCTTCGTGCCCCAAGGAGGTGGGGGGAATGTCATTATCCTTGTTTTGCAGGGAGATGCAGAAGGCCAAAGAAAGGTGAAAGGCTTGGGTTGAAATCCCACCCCTGCTCTCCCATGCGATTTGTGGGGGAGCTGAAAACCATGTTATCAGTGTCTTGCCCAGTATCACTTGGGGCCCTATCCAACTCCCACTGAAGCCAATGGAAAGCCCCCCCTCACCCCCCACCCCGGCTTGTCATGGGCTTGATTGAGCCCAAGGTGAGCTGCAGGTTGAGCAAATCTAATTATTTCTCGGTGGTGAGAATGTGGTACCAGAGTAGGGTGACCATGTAGCAAGTGTGAAAAATTGGGATGGGGTGGGGTGGGGGATAATAGGCACCTATATAAGACACAGCTCCTGAATATCGGGACTGTCCCTATAAAATTGGGACATCTGGTCACCCTATACCAGAGGTAGCACAGCCAGCCTACAATTAGGGGTGCACTGCTGCTGAATGGCTAAGAATTCCATATCTCCTATTCTGTTACCTTCTCTACCCTGCTCCTCAGCCCACCTATGTGTGCCCATCCAGATGTTCTGCTTTGCCTTTTAGATTGTAAGCTCTCTCAGAAAGCAGCTGTCATTGATTATACATTGGTATAGCACACAGAACAATGGAGCCTGACCTTCTTGTGGCATTTAGGCAGTACTTTAATATAAATGTTAAATCATAATAATACTAATAATAAGTAATTCATTGAATAATAGACTTTAAGTGGTAGCTTTGCCATAAATTCCAAGGGCAGCAGGACTCATTGAAAATTAGTCTTGTTAATTAATAAATGTAATTAGTTACACTTTAAAAAGATGTCATATTTTTGTGTGATGTTACTGGCATCAAATAAAGCCTTGATTTGAAATATCCCATTATTTTCTTAGCTGAGAGTTGCAGCTATTTCTGATACATGCTGCATAGTAACTTGTGTGTTTAACAGAGGGTTCTGCAAAAATCACGGGAAGTGGCCAGTTTGGTATCTTTTGTATCAGCCTTATTTCTGAAGGTCACAGACATTAGAAATGACCACTCAAAGAATTATTGTGTTACAGCTGAGTGAGCATGTGAAAAAGAGCTGGTAGGGAAGGCAGTAAGAACAGGTTGGATGGCTGGTATGACCACATTTGGTAATAAAAAATCAGCCAGAGAGAAATACCAGCTTTTGTACAACAACCTTTCATCAGCACTGGAGAAAAAAATGGAAGACTTGATGTGGCTTCATGGACATTAGACCCTGTAAATTTGTTATAAAAAGAGAGTGGTTAATGAATAGAACTGGCTGGAAAAGGGAAATCCCTTTCTACAAAAAAAAAAAGAGAGAGCATGTTTTTGAGGGGAAAAAATTCCCCCCAAACCAGGATGAAAAGTCAGAAGTGTGAACTTTTAGCAGGAAGGGGTTTCAAGGAAAATCCCATCTTGGGAGAACTGAAATGGAATTTTTCAGCTTCCCAGCTGCCTGCAGGCAGAAAGTGAACTTGACAAGAGCCTTCAACCCCATCTGCCAGAGATGCTCTCAGCCTCCCTGCCTCATCTCCAGCTCCAGAAACCAGAGAGGCAGAGCGGCTCCCTGCCTGGGAGCTGGAGAGGCAGGAGGGTGCTCAGCCTCTCTGGCCCCGGAGCTGTGGGGAGGTGGAGAGACTGGGCACCTGGGATCTCTGTCTGTCTGGCACTGGAGCTGTAGGGGAGGCTGAGAGCCAGGGAGGCAGAGAATACGGGCCCTTAGCCTTGGTAGCCCTCCTGGCAGGTTTTTGTCAATTTCCCTTTCTGTCTGAAGGACAAGAGCTGAGACCTTTTACCCACCTGCTATGTGACCTGGGACAAGACAATATGCCTCTGTCACCCCTCTCACCCCTTGTCTACTTAGATTGTAATCTTTGGGCCAGGAGGTGTCCCTTACTATATGTTTGTGCTGTGCCTAATACAAAGGGCCCTGACTTCACTGGGGCTTCAGCATGCATAACTACCATGCTGAATTGGGGCCTGAGTGCTGACTGCCATGAGACAGATGGTCATTCTCATCTCATGTGGCAGGGAGTTCCACAGTCCACATCAAACTCCTGTGAAAGTTCTGTTTCACATACTCACAGGTGTCTTTCCATGGCATCAGCAGAACGGAGCTGCCACCATGAGGAAGGAGTGATCATTCTCAAAAACAGACAATCTTGTGGACAATATATGCCAGAATATACTTACTCATTGCAGCAGTACATGCTATTATAGAATGAGGTAAATGCACAGCATCAGATCCTGCATCAGATTTGTTTCTACATACATCCAAAGTCTGCTCCATGCACAGAACTATGTAAAATATCCATATGTGATACATGGGCAAATATCCTTTTTCAATAAGGCTTCTAGCTAGTGCTTCATCTACCCCCCCCCTTTTTTTTTTTTTTTTAAGCCTCCCCTCTAAAACACTGGAATAAGATGTGTGTCTTTCTTTTGGGAGGTGGTCAGGATAGCATGAAATCAGCATGGCACCCACGCCCCCTCTGCTGGTTAAAGCAGGGACCACTAGAGGTAATTGTTTGCCAGCACTATAGGGGTGGGGGGAAATTAAAAACAAAAAGTTGAAATCCTCCGCCTAAGAGATTTGCATTTTCACAACTTGTCCTGTCTTATGACCAGAAAACACCCCCAAACTTCCTGGTTTTGGTTTGAAATTAGGAAGAGTTTCTCAAGTCAAAAATGTGAAATTCAAAATTTCCTTTTGTGCCCAAATCCTTTACCCCTGCCAACATGCAGAATTGGATAAGCTGAGTGCTTTTAATAGGAGGGAAGACATTTTGGGGTAATTAAATGGCCCAAAACAAAGACATGCAACAAAAAAGTGTCCTTTTTGCAATAGACTGTTACATACATTAGCTATTAATGCATAAGGTGGGAGGCATTGAGAAGATAGTAAGACATGGCCAAAAGTTGAAGCACACGAAAGCTTGTGTGACGCCCACCATCTTTGGCTGACATGCTGGGGAGTGAACCAGGGACCTCCCTATCTAAAAGTGTGAACTGCAACAGCTTGACCTAAAGAGTCAGTTTCTATAGCACTGTCAGACCTATTGGCTCTAGGTTGGGATCCATGTGGCACTTGTCCCACACACTTACCAGTGGGTTACATTTGCTCCTTGGGCTCTGATTTAAAGATTTACGAATGGGAGGTGGATGCGGTTCAAACACTGATCTCTGTTACACCAGTGTAAATCTGGGGTGACTCCACTGGGTTCAGTAGAGTAATCCCTGATTGAAAATGGTTTAAATGAGATGGGAATCTGGCCCAAGTATACAAAGGAATTTTCTTGGCTCAGATGGGTGAGTCACTGATATATAATCATACATCATAGCCATTCTGGTAGTTCAACAATTCAGTTTCAATAGCTGTATTGGCGTGACAAGGTATATGAGAGTTGTCAGAGTGAATGCATCAGTTTCCTGTGTGTAGGCCTGTGTTCATTCTGCAAGGTTTCAATGGTATTTTTAGTGTGGAAAGATCGTACCCTGGGGCAGTTTAAGTGCTGAGTCGACACAGCTCAACAGTCTCTCTAGATGTTGTGACATACAGAATCTTGGGGACTAGGGGGGACACATCAGCAAAGCCATATTGTCTCTTGGCCAATTTTTTGCCCATTCTGCTTCTTTTAAACTTCCATGTTCTGAACAGGTGAGAGTTATGCTAGCCCCCAAAAGGATAGAGGTGGGCTAAGCCAAGAGCAGAACAGCCTTGAACTAAGCAAGTGCTGGACAAGCTTCCCCAGTGACTCCTTGCCTATAACACCATCTAGGGGATTTATTGCTCCAAGCTCCATGCTCCTTCCATTAGATGCTGCTGCACATCCAAATAAGTGCTTATTGGCACCATTGCACGGCACATCGCACATGCAAAGATGGTTTTTCTGAACATAGCAAGTTCCTGCCCAAATTTTGCATTGATCACTTAGGTGCTGTCCTATTTAAAAAAATGCTCCCAAAAGGCAAATCTTTCTCCTGCCACTTCCCCACAATTGATTCCTCCTCAGCCATTTTGAAAGCTTCAGGATTCCCTGGGGAAGCTTGTACACTACCTAGCTGGTATATTAATAGGATGTCACCATTAAGCATCCTCCTGGTTATTGGCTCCTGGAGACAGTCCCTCCAGCCAGCTGCCCACAATCCAAATGACCTCTGCTCAAACAGTTATGTTAATGGAATTGTCTGGACTGAGTTTCTGAGGCTGCAGAGTTCTCTACTGCACGGGAATGTTCTGAAGATAGATACATTAAAGATTGTGCAGTGTTCTGATACTACAGTGATGGAGGTTGTATACAGAACTGGATGCATTTTGGGGGACCGGGGGGCAAATAGAAATTTAGCTGAACATTTATTTTTGGGAGTTCCAAAACTATTCATGAATTTGGATCAAATGTGACAAATAGTTTTAAACAGAAAAACCTGAACCATCAAGAAGTCTCAACGTTTCATTTTTGCTTTTCATTTCAAAACAGCATTTTGTTTTCAAATTTGGCCAATTTAAACACACTCACGGCCCCCAAAAGGGGGTGAAAACAGGGCCGGCTCCAGGATTTTTGCCGCCCCAAGCAGCAAAAAGAAAAAAAGTGGGGGGGGAAGCCGCGATCGCAATCTGCTCTACCGCTGCCGCTTCAGTCTTCGGCAGCAATTGGGCGGCGGGTCCTTCGCTCCCAGAGGGAGTGAGGGACCCACCACCGAATTGCCGCAGAAGAGCCGGACATGCCGCCCCTCTCCGTTGGCCGCCCCAAGCACCTGCTTGCTGGGCTGGTGCCTGGAGCCGGCCCTGGGTGAAAAACACCTGAAAATTTTTCAAATCAAAATGAAACACTCAGGGGGAAAAAACCATGATGACTTGACTGAAACATTTTGGTTCACTAGAAACGTATCGAAAACCCCCAACATTTGTTTTGAGTTGACCTGAAACATTTCAGCTGATTCGAAACCCCCTTTTTTTTGTTTGTTTTTTGATTCAATGAAAAAAAATTGTTTGGGTTTGAATCAAAATGGATTTTTTTTCCAGATTTTTCGATTCAGCTGCCGAATTCAAAGTCAGTTATTCACTCAGCTCTAGCCAGATAAATCACTTAGATACACTGAAAGAACTTGAGCTCTTTGGTCCCAAAGCACAGAACTTGACCATTTGAGCAAAAAGGAGTTACTCCCTTAGCAGGCAGTAACAGTAGGAGGCTGTCATCCTCTGTGTACCAGTAGAGGCAGATGCAAAGCACGACTTTACAAACATATTACACAAGCAATACACTATTGGCAGCTCAGCCCCATAGCAAATGTATGACTAATTCCATCCTGTGCAGATAGGCAATGAAAATAAGTGGTGGGGAAAGCCCCTTTGCTCCCAGAGTATTGGGAATGTGGAGGAGGTAGAAATGGGAAGGCTAGAACCCACAGGTTGTTTTGTCCTTATTGCCTGAGCCAGACAATGACTGTAATTTTACATTTATGAATTCATATTGGGGGATTGCTGGATAGGTCTGTAGCTGCCTTCAGGATTACTCTGTATGAGGGACAGGGAGAACATTCCCAGTGTTATTGGATGGCATCTCACTGCAGACTGAACAGAGGGAAAACATTCCGAGTGCAGCTATGACATATCTATGTGTGGGAGGAGAGGCTTTCAAGCTGCAGTCTTCCTCTGCCGAGACTGTTACAAGGTCAGCTGGTGCTGCAGATGCAAATATGCCGAGAACAAGATGTACAGATGTGCTGGGAGGCAGGGACCCAGGCATGCTGGCATCATCAACAGACCTGGATCCTGGCCAAGGTAGACAGCAATGAAGACACAGCGAGGTTCATAGATCTGTGCAGCAAAGCACATTTTTATCAGAATTCACACTACGTGCATCATTTGACATTTTGGAGTCCTGGCTTCAGCAGACTGAATTTTATTTGGAGGGAGGGAAGACTCTTCTTATTAACGTGCTACATCTTCCCACAGCAATGATCAGAGGCTATTGTAGGCCTAGTGAATCGACTACTGGCCTAGACATCAGGAAACCTAAATTGTATTCCTGTCTCTGCCACTGATCTTCTGTGTGACCTTGGGCAAATCATTTCATGTCTCTGTGCCTGTTTGCCACACACACCCTTTATCTGCCTAGAGCAATATGAATATGCTACTATTAATAAATAATACATCTTACAATGGTTATTTGCATCATATGCCAACATGAATGGGAGCGTTATATATAGTTAGATTAAGTTTAGAGTTGGTTTTACTGTTGTTACAGAATATCATAGTATTTTTCTCCTTTTAAATTATGTTGGAGCCATGAAAATTCCTAATATTTCATTGCCTCTAATTCCCTCCGTCATGCCTATATCAGCCCACTTATCCTTCCAGCAGAGGAGTTTTGGATGCCTTTCTTTCCATATAGAAGGTGTCTGTATTAAATTTATCTTTAGAATGGATTACCATCTCCAAGGGCTAGATCCAGGTATAGGCACTAGAGACCTGTGATTAGGGGCCCAGCTCTTGGTGTCACGTGATGAGGGCAGGATTTCAGAAGTGAATTTCTTCCATGTGGGTGCAGAGAAAAGCTTGAAAGTATGATCCAAATCCCTGACCAGCTCTACTAAGTGTCTTGTGCTAGAATATAAAGGAAGTGGGCCCAATTCTGGGTTCCCATCTGTTTACTTTACACTGCTATGGTGGTACAAAAGATGGCTTAGCTGCCCACCTGGGAACCTGGATGCAGCCATATCAAATTCTTGAGCAGTTATACCCGATTTCTTCAGGATGGCACTGGGTCTGGAACAGGGTGGCTTGCCCCATCGACTGGAGCGCCTGGGGCTAAGCCAACCCTGATTACAAAATGAGCCCAACCTGAGATTAATCAGGTGATTCCAATATAGAAAGAGCAGAAAGCCCCAGAAGGAGAAGGGGGCGGGGGGAGTAATGTTGGTAGGTGCTGTAGGGAATAAGAAGGTGTTGGAATTAGCTGAGGAAAAGCCAAGAAGCAGGATAGAGTGAAGAATACTCTCCAGGCAGGGAAACCAGGAGTGAGAACCTATCCAAACAGGGAGAGACTGGAAAGACCTGTGGAGAAGAACAAATTCTGGTGAAGGAAATCCTAGGAAGCAGAAAGACAGTCCCTCAGGAAGGTGGGGCTGTGCCAGGAAGAAACTGGGTTGAAGGCTGTGTGAGTTTGTAGTCTATGTTTGAAAGATTGTGTTATTTTGGATCACTGGGGGGAGGGGGAGATAGAGACTGAACTAGGGTTGGCGTCTGGAGGGCCAGTATGAACCTGAGATGTAAATAAATGGATCCCCTTGTGGGGGTGGTTTGAGTTACCTTTGAAGTGTGAGATCTTAAAGGAGCCCTGAAAAGGGGGGAAATGAGTGGGGGTGCTGTAGAGTGACCTCTGGCCATGAGAGGGGGCTCAGGACTGGGCTTCCCATGTTACAGGGTCTTACGGTCTATGGTCTGGCTCCTCTATAGACTGCTCGGCTCTCCTGAGTGAGATGGGCAGTCTCCCTGGTGTAGTGTGTTCACTGCTGAGCACTAAAGAGGTTGACCTAGGGCTTTGCCAGGGATGGGAACACTGATTTCAGGAGTAGGGGAGTAACTCCCTCCTACTCCTTAAATGCCTGCTCATTTCTGGAGCTGAGCTTTTTCTATGTTTCTAAGCGGTTTGCTATCCTTTCATTGTTACTGACAGTTTCAGCAGCATCTGCCTCTAGCCAGGACCAGAAATGACTGTGCTGGAAAAGTCTGTTCTCAAGTCATCAATAACCCACCCACAAGCAGCAACATAACCAAAATCTCAGATGAGAATCTGCTAACCTGGGAGGTTTGGAGAGAAGAGAGTTGTGCTCCTTTTGAGGTTGCTCTGGTACTTGATTATATTGAGGTGAGAATGCCCAGTGATGGGTACCTTCCATCCTAAGGATTCCAGCCATCTGAACCTTTTGGGAACTGAGCAAACCCTATCTCAAACCTCTTGAGGTTCTCGGATCAGTAGTTCCAGCTGCCTGTTCTTTGGAGTCCCATGCTCTATTCAGTCTACCATCCTGCAGTTAGGACAGTCAGTTCCCAGATCTTTTTGTGGGGTCTGAGAAGGAACTCCACAAAGGCTTACCCTTTAGGAGATGGGAGCCCCTGTTAGAAGTCAGCTGGTGCTTCTAATTTCATAAATGAACGTGCTTAAGGTCCTCCCTAGTCCTCCATGTGCAGTTGGTCTGATCTTTCAGGTGCTTTTTCACTGTAGGATGTCTGTAGGGATGTGGTGTGATTTTTGGGGGGTGGATCTGAACTACACTGCTGCTGGTAAATAGAAGGCGACTGAACCACGGTTGCAAAATGAAACCTATCCTTGACAGCTAGCATTAGCCTGCCCAGTGATTCAAGGAGCCAAGCTAACATTTGAATGCTCTGCTATCTTTATCTCCAGGGATGTATTAGGAGATGGATAAGTTCCACTCGCAAGCAACAGTTTCTGAGTCGTAGCAGAGGCTGTCATGTGCCAAAGGCCAGGTACATGGTAATGTTAATGTCTGTTGCATTTGGTAACCTCCCATCTATAAAGAACTGGCTTAGAGTCAGATCTTTTCCTGAGGTGCATTCACAGCTCCTGTCAACTTTGGTACGGGGAGGGAGGGAGACACACAGACACACACACACGTGCTAAGGGCAGAAATCATCCCTGACTCTTCAGAAACCTCAAGTGCCCTAGGAGATCACCGGTTCCTGTAGTAAAAGACAGAACTTCACTATGGGAATACATTGCATTTTGTTCCCGGGTAGCATTCCTCTTTTCCAGTTGTACATGGCTGTCACTGAGGCAGAAATTTGCCCTATGCTAGTGCAAGCTGTATGCACCACGTAAATCCCATAAACATGGATGGGTGCATAGGCTTGTGCATGGGGTGGAAGTCACACAGACTGATCTAGCCCATATGGTGTTCAAAATGGTGTCCTCTACCTCTTCCACTCACACTCTGTCTCTGGGACTCCAGAGAGCAGCACGATGTAGCATTCAATACACAGACCTATCAGCCAGCTCTTCTGAGTCCCAATCCCAACCCTGCAATGGTCTTTCCTCTTTAGCCCTGGTCACATCACTTAGTCTGTCTGACTCTATTTCCCCATCTGCAGAAAGGGAAGGCTAAGCACCTTGCATAAATACTACAGTATTAATCAAAATTGAGTGAGTGTAGATTGTAGTTATACCACTACTTCACAAGTGTTGCAAAAATTAATGCTTGTATACTGGTAAGTACTGTTAA
The DNA here is from genome assembly GCF_013100865.1 of Trachemys scripta elegans. Taxonomy (NCBI): domain Eukaryota; kingdom Metazoa; phylum Chordata; order Testudines; family Emydidae; genus Trachemys; species Trachemys scripta. Next base: position 5,332,161 of record NC_048318.1, read on the forward strand.
TCTTTTAAGGTGAAATTCACCTGTGTGCAGAGGGCCATCACAAGGTCTATATGCCACTTGAACCCTCATGTTAGGGACCTGGTGCCTTTCTGGAAAATATGCTTTAGTCAAACATAAGTTATAGGGCTATTAGGAATAACTGGATGAAATTCTCTGGCCTGTATTACACAGAAGGTCACACTAAGTGATCTATTGGTGCCTTCTGGCCTTAAAACCAGGGACTTCAGTGGTGCTTAATCTTTGTGCTGGGTGAATTTCACCCCAAATCAATATGTATTCAGTGGGCACTACTGCCTCATTGGTGAGGGAAACATAGTTTCCTCAACATCCCCCTCCCTCCACCCCCCAAATGCAATTCCTTTTGACAGTTATTTATTTGAACTATGTATGAATGACTTAGCTGGAAACATTCATCAGTCTATGGTACTTTTGAAATATTAATGTATTTTTATTGTGTATTTTATTTCTTCTTTACAGTCATTTATGTGCTGCTGCTGGGCCAGGGGATTCTTTCATGCATTTATAAATGTTAAATTTTGCTGCATGGCCTGGAAATACATTCTTGAAATGGTTCCCTTAAGTCTGAAGTTGCTTGAAAAAACTGCTGGGAATGTTCCCAATCAGGGCCGGCTCTGGCTTTTTGGCCGCCCCAAGCGCGCGCCAAAAAAAAAAAAAAAGACCTGTGGCGCGGCCGGAGCGCAGGTGCGGGGGACTGGCTGAAGGGGAGGGAGCGGGCGGGAGAGAGAGAGAAACCTTAAACAGCAACAAAGTCTGTGGCACCTTATAGACTAACAGATGTATTGGAGCATAAGCTTTTGTGGGTGAATACCCACTTCGTCAGACGCATGTCTGACATCAGATGTGCATCTGACAAAGTGGGTATTCACCCATGAAAGCTTATGCTCCAATACGTCTGTTAGTCTATAAGGTGCCACAGGACTTTGCCGCTTTTTACAGCTCTAGCCTAACATGGCTACCCCTCTGATACTTGAAACCATAAACAGTGTAAAATGGGGCTTACTAATGTACATTGTATGTAGCACCTGATGGCCTAAGGAAGGATGGTCCCATGGCTAGGGCAGTAGCTGGGCTTTAAGATGGCTGGGTTCAGTTCCCCGCTCTACTACAAACTCTGTGACCTTGGTTAGGCCCAGATCTTCAAAAATATTTAGGTGCCCAACTCCCACTGAAAACATCTACATCCCTTTGATCTGGGCCTTAGTCTGTCTGTACCGGAATTTTCCATCTGTAAAATGGCAGTAAGAGCACTGTCTATCTCACAAGGGCATTGTGAGGATAACTACATTACAGACTGGAAGGCACTCTACATGCTACAAGAATTAGGTCCATATATATACCTTCATATAGACAGGACAGAGAGGTGGAACCCATCTTATAGGAAGTGGCTAAAGAGCTGGAATTGGTTGGATCCGAGGAGCAAGTCAAGGAGGAGAACCCAGGGTGAGCTGGAAGGTGAAAGTTTATGCAAATAAAGTACCCAGATGAAAGAACCAACAAACTTACTCTTGTCAGTGATTGCTTTGAATCCTGGCAACCTAGGGAGGAAATTCAATCTATTTTCATAAAGTTGTTCACATTATTGCACTGCTGCTAATGCGTTTTTGTCTTTGTGCTCATAAACATTGATAGCTAGACAGCCCTAGAGACCAAAGTCATGGCTTATCCATAGAACGTGTTCTACGCAAACAGTGCAAGCGTACACACCCACACAATGTGCCTCAGCCCCGGGCCATAGGGACACCACTACGGCTGCGAGGGGAGCTCACGCTCCATTTGCTTCTCTGCTGAGTCAGCAAAACGAGGGTCTAATAGGTGTTGAGCGTGAGGGGGGGTTGAGTTAGGAATTGGACTGAAACTAACATACTTGTGAGTGACCAAACCATTAAAAAATATCAAGTTTAGATCACTGTTTGGCCTGGATTCATACCAGACAACGGTCCTGTATATCTTTAGGAAGAACTGTCTATTTCCCTAGGTAAACATTAGCTTCTCATTACCATATCAAAGGCAGTGCAGGCAGACTCCTCCACTTGTTCCTTAGCAGAGGTGGGTGGAACACTGGGAATTCTGATTCTCAGGGATTGCTACAGAAACTTTTTTCTTTCCCTGGTCTGCTCAGGTTCCTGTCTTCCGAGTTTCACTTGGAGTTTGAGGATGGAAGGAATCCCAAAGCACGGAGCAACCTTGAGTCAAAGAAGTTGACTGCCCCTTAGTTTTCAGTCACTTAGCTGAGATTCCTGTGAGCTTCATTGAAACCTCAGTCTCATTCAAGTGCATTGAGGGAGATGGGAGTTGGAAATGATGCTTTAAGAGTTCAGTGCTGATTCTTCTGACCCTTTCCCCCCCCCCAATATGATGCCAGGTTAATGGCTGATAAATGGGGAGTGACATCCATAGTTCCTGGAGACCAAATTACATAACAAATTAAAATGCCCCCTGAAGGCACCAGTACTCTCCTATCCCTGTGCTAGATGTGAAGCCGCAGACAGATGCAGCTGACTCAGAGCAAGCTATAGATCCTGTCATTGGTGCCCATGAAAGAGACAGATTTGAACAATATCCCTTATGGGCAATAAGACAGTCTATCCTCATCAAGGGGGATGTGTGATTGAGCCTTGGGAGAGGGGGGGTATATTGCCCATCTCCACGAAGGCTCATAAAAATTTGGCCACAGCATTTGAATTCTACAGGAACCAGAATAAACCAAAACTGGTGTTTGTGATTGATTTTTTGGAGACTTTTCTTTTTTATTTTTATTTCCTCAGAGCTATTTACTTTTACCAAAACAATGCTAAGGCTTGTTCTGTAATGCTATTTTCACCTTCCAGCAACTAAAAGTTCCATGATCTTCCACAATTTCAGCCCTATAAATGGCTCCCTGAGGCCTTTACAAAATGAAACACACACATATTGGCATTGGGGTGCACACCTAATAAATGAGAGATGAGATCGATCCCGTATTTGGCACAACCCCATTGCTATCACTTATTTAATAGCATGTAGCCTCAGGCAGCCAAAATACCCAGAGAAAGGGTCAGATTCTGGTCTCTTGCTGGTGTAAATTGGGAGTGACTCCATTGAAATCAGTGGAAAACTCCCCAAATTTACACCAATGTAAGTGAGCAGAGAATCAAGCCCAAAGAATCCAAACTTTGTTCATATGTTCCCACATCCAGTGGTTAAAGTAGAGAAATGGACTCTGAAAGGCCATTAATGTGGATTGAAACAGGACACCTAGCTCTGACTGTATAAGACAATGGGGTGGGTGGAATTGTGGGGCAATGTGACTTCCCCGAGCCAGGGATTAAAGCGGGAGCTGTGCTAGTCCATGCTCCCATTCATTTTAACTTCTATCTCCTCCCCCCCCCCCCCCCATGCCCCGCAACCCACCCCATCACTATTTGTGGGCAAAGATGAGTATCAACACCACATAGCACCAGCAGATGGCGCTGCCTGTTAATCACTAGAGCTTCAGTCTCTGGACAGGGAAAAGGTGGGAACCAGCTCGAAAGATGGAAGGTTTTTATTTTAACTGTCTGAAAAGCAATCTCACGTCGCTCATGCAAAACAGTGTGAATTAGGCTGGCTGGTCGGAGTCCAATTGTAGGTGGGAAGGGACCCTCGTCCAAGAAAGAGCTCTATCATTGGTCCACTTGTCGGCATTTTCAGTAGAGAGCCTGAGGACTGGATGGGCCATCGAGCCTGCATCCCACTCTCACCCTTAAAGGGGGTCCCTTCAGTTCGGAGTTGAGGTGTGTTGGTGGGGGATGTAATGGGGCAAGCACGTCTTCATGCTACACATGCCCTCTTGGCTCTGTGGATATAAAGGACCCCACGCTCCACAGCAGTCAGTCTGGCAGCTTTCCCTAGCACGAAAAGTCATTTCAAATTTTATTGAAAGGTTTTTTAGAAAGAAGCAGAGCTGATGCCTGTGTGAAGGTGACACCATCCTCAGTGCTGTGCTGGAAACAGCATCCGGAGCCATGTCCTGGTCCCAAAAGAGGCAGAGCCAGCGCTCCATCCCCGCTAGGAACTTGCTCTCCGAGAATATAAACAACTCCTGCCACAGAACAAAAGGGGAGGCACTGCAAAGGTAAGTGATTTTATTTTACATAAAATCTCATAGGATTAAGAATGTGGGGTCAGCTGGATACAGACATATCCTGTCTGTGAGATTTCTGGTGTGAGATCTTGCTTCACCTGTATCAAGACTTCAGGAGGTTCCCGCTCCTTTGATACGCTGTCTGTGACATTCCGCCTACCGCAGAGGAGTTGCCTCTTTCTGCAGCATATCTAGCCAGGGTGGGCTGGCCTCTATCATCAAAAGTCAAGGGTCACACATGCACAATGCAAACTATTCAGTGTTAATGCAAGGAATGTGCAAAGGTTGTCTTTAATGAACATTGATTCCTGCATATACAACACTTGCATTCTTCCTGATATGTGGGGGAGGGGTTGCTCTACTCGGGGCCTGTTGGTGGGAAAGCTCTGTCTTCTGCACCCATGGCTTTCTTACTCCCAGGGCTGATGGTTCCAATTCAATGTAGCTGCCATGGAGAGGGTGGGGAGGTTATGATCATGCAGGACAATGCTCAGGTACTGGAACTTGAACCAGTCTGATGGAGGGATTTTGAAGGTAAAAGTTGATACCTTGAATTCAGCCATGTATTGAATGGTAAGTCAGTGCGGAGAGCGGAGCGCTGGGCAGATGGGTTCTCCATGGCCTATGTTGCTGCGTGGATGGGTTACTGCATTCTGCACTAATTGTAATAAAAGTGGGCAGCCTCTACAGAGCATTTCGGCGACGAGCCATGGCGATTCGCACACTTGCCACCTCCAGGCGGCAGTCTGAATCAGACAGGAGGGGGCAGTGTCCTCTTGCTAGCTGTAGATGGGAAAAAGACATTTCATAGCTGTGGTATTTTATATATCCAGAAGCTGTGGACCATGTTAATAATCTGAAGGCAGATGCCCTCAAAGGAGGCCATCGTTTACAGAGGTGAATGCCCAAAAGTATCCGCTCCACCCTAACTCATCCAATTCCCATTTGCTTTAAACCAGAGCCTCTCCTAAACTGAACTGTGTGGTTAGGTCTCCCCACGAATCATTTCCCAGTTGTTTCTCAAAAACCTGGACCCACTTCTTCTTATCCAGTTTTTGATGTCTCCCAAACATGTCTAATTAATAGGTATCATTAGATACCATCTAATGTAGGTATCATTGCTCAGCATTTTTTCCAATAGGCTAAGTTTGACTCTAAATGGGATAATCAGATCATTTAGGCCCCAAACAAAGGTTTCTGTAAGCTAATAACCTCATACTTCATGCATCCCGTTTTTGATGGCATCATAAGGAAAGACATGGACCTAGATGGTAAAAGGAGCTCTTGCTGTGAAGAACATGCCCAGCAGATGTTAAATCTCAGAAGGGACAACACTGATCTCTCGTTTTCTAACAGGTGGGAGTTCTAACTTCTAGCCTAATAATAACTGGAGATTTTTCATTAACAGTGCTTTTAAAACCTCTCTGGAAACAGCTTTGTTATTGGTGGTGCATGGATTTAAAGAGTCCTCCGCAGTGTTTGCATCCCAGACATCACAGCGCTGGCCTAGTGCATGAATGCCAAGAAGTGCAACTGACTAGTCTCATTGTCTAAGCAGTGTGAAATGCAAAAAGTAACATTCTTTCACTTTAACTGGTCCTAAAACATTGGTAATGAGGCTGGTAAGGAAGTGAGTTTAAGTACATGATTTTGAAACCCGAGTGACCCTCTGATCCTCGTTTACTGAGCTTTATTTAAAGCTGCGAGTATTTCCTATTGATTAGTGTGGCCAACACTTTTTGAAGTTTCAAAACTGATACTATTCCAGGCTGGCTGTGGGTTGAATAAGAAGGGGTTTATGCATTGCACACTAGAGTGGGATTTTCCATTTTGCAAGAAATTCCAAAATTTCCCCCCAAAAAATTGGTCTGAAACAGAACACAAACAAATATTGAATTTCCCACAAACTGAAATTCTGGGGGGGAAATCATTTTGGATCAATCAAACTGTTCCATTTTGGTAAAACTGAAATGTTTCATTTCAACTTTGACTTTTTATGTGATTTTATATAAAATACAAAAATTTAAGCAATTGAAACCAAAGGTTGTTTCAAAACAGAAAATGGGAACATTACATTCCAGGATTTTTCCAAATGAAATTTTGTCAAAATCAACACACTTCTGCAAAATGTTCTGCTTTTAATGAATTGGCATTTTCCAAAGGAAAAATGTTTGTTGGAGAATGTCCTACCAGGGCCAAATTCAGGGTTGATTTATAAATAAAGGCACCCGCCCTTCCACTGTTTGTTTCTCTTAGACCACTTACCAGCTGCTACCAATGTGTAATGGAGTTTCAACTGGTATAGCTTACATACAAGATATAAGAAGGTGTAAATGAAAGTAGGGTGGGGGTTCTTACCTTGTACCATCTTATACGTTCCCTGGGCCTTTAGCACGTGCCTCATGCCAGCTTAGACTCCTATGCAACTCCCTTTGACTCACACCCACTTGCTAATGTGTAGCTTACAACTCAGCATATGTCTGAACTTGGCCGACTGCATCTGAGTGTCAGGGAAAGTCTATCTAGCTCCATCCTGAGCTCCCTGTAGACTGACTTATACTCACTTGTGAATTTGGCCCTTAGTCCCTGCAGGTCCCTGCTAGAAAACCAGAGATCAGGATTTCCTTTCAGAGGTAATATCTCCTGGGCATGTTCTTCACATCAAGACCACCTAGGCCCACATCTTTCCTTATGATGCCATTGAACCTGGGATTAATGCACATGACATTTACACTTTGGATGAGGGAGCACTTTTTTCTGGTGCCCACTAACGTTTGGCAGCAACAAAGAGGAGTTAAATAGCACAAGGGAAATGTATCCATGTGGACTGGGAGACTGAGAGCCAGTTGCCCGGCAGCTAAGCTCTGACAAGCAGCAGTAGCACACGCCCACACAAAATTCTCACTGCTGGCCAAACCAACAAACAATGGCCCAGGTTTGGGAGGTTTGCAAACAGAGCAAAATGCTTTTCCATCCTGCCTCAACAATTTTGCAGGGAAAAAAGAGGGAAGTTGGGCATGGGGCGGAAGGGAGCAGCGCAACTTTTATTCATTGCTGCAAACGTGATGACATGATCTGACTGTCCACTGGAGAAAATTCCTGGTTTTGCTCAGGGGAGTTTGCAAGTTTGGTGCGAAAGCAGCAGGAGGGATGCTGCTAGGCACAGCAAAGGTGTGTCAGCAGGGCTATGTGGGGATAGAATGACTGGAATAACAGTGAGTGCAGACACTCAGGCGCGAGATGCATTGAGAGAGACGCATGTGAGCCCAGGACTAAAAAACGAAGTGGGGTTCTGGGGCTAGGATTGAGGAGCACAATGGGGAAGCTTGTGCTGGCGTGACTTGTTCTGTGGCTAACCTTCAGTCTCCAGGCCTCAGTCAGACACCTGCAACTGGCCTGACATTTGCTTGCCAGAAGATAAAATCTCCTATTAAACCTAGTGGGACTGCTCGTGATATTCTCAAATGAAGGCTATACAAATCAAAGCCAAGAAAGCAAGCAGGCCAGGGGGAGCATGGGGAACATGCCTCTTGATCCAGCTGGACCAGAGGGAACCCCCGCTGCAGGGCGAGTCCTTGCGCACCAATCTGATAGTTGACGTGCAAAAGCCAAGCTCCAGATAAATCACTCTCTCCCTGTCTCCTCCCCCTTTCCACTCCTTGATCCATCCCAGAAGAGAAACCCACTATGCTTTTCACAGCACTGATGAACACACACGAGTTCTCTGAAAGCTCTGCAGCGCTCCAGCTACTGCATTTCCCCTTCCCTTTTAAGATCTGCCTTTGTTTGCATGATTTAAAAAAAAAAATACCAGCACAACAGAGGAGGGCACAGGAAACGGGGGAGCTCAGAACCTTGCAGACAGACAGGGGTGCAGCATATGCATTGGGTCGCAGACACGCACAGAATTAGCAGGGAGAGCAAAGACCATGCAGTTGATAGGGGAGCATAATATCCTTTGCATTTTGCCAAGGAAATGAAGGAGCCTCTTATTTCCCCCAACCCCTCCCCAGACTGGCCTATTGTGTGCAAAGACGTGGCCCAAACCCCTCCCTCCCCTTCTGCTTTCACTCTCAGCCACCTTTCCCTTTCCTGTTCATTCAGAACAGATGATGCTCCTGATCACATGTGCACAGCTCTTCTCCCTCCTCCCTTCCCCGGCCCTTTAAGTAGCTTTATTACTCGGAGAATTCATTTGTACTACACACAGCCAGAGAGAGGGAGCAGGCAAAGGGAGGGAGATTTAACAGGCAAAAGTAGCACCATGGTCTGGGGAACCATGGCATCTCTGTCAGAGCCAGCAAAGGCCTGGGATGGCTAGGGGCAGAGGATGTGTGCACTTAAATCCACAGCACAACATAAATGTTCTGTAATACCAGGCAGGAGGCGGTAGGGTGGGAAGAGCTTGGGATAAGAAGACCCCAATGCTTTGGTGATGGCATGGACCGGACGCCCTTCCAGCGACTGTTTTTACCTTCCTCCCAGTTCTGTCTCCACCGGGTCCCCCAAAAGCATGAGGGAGCAAGACTGATGCAGAGCCATTGTTAGCAAGTAAGTTACCCTATTGTTTATTTGCTTCCCATCTCTCTCTCTCTCTCTCTCTCTTTCTCTTCTCTGGCTGCTGCCCAGAAGGCAGGAGGACTTCAGTGGACCGGTTCCTCGGTCAGCCAAGCACAAGGATGCTCTACCCAGCCGCGTGAGGGAGACAGCGGGTAAATAGGTGCTGTCTAACTGCCAGGGGACTATTGGGGAAGATGGGAGCCGGATTCTGATCTTGGACACTCCATTGTCGCTTTGAGAAGGGGGTTGTGAGGGTAAATTGTGAGGCACCCCCATACTATGGTAATCGGCATTGTATAAGGACCAGAGAGAGAGGCGCTGCCCAGCCCTGGAGCCAATGGAGCGACTCTGGGTTTGCACCTGGGGTTAAAGGTTAAACTGTAAATTTAGGGCATTTACTGTTTCATTTGGGGTTCAAAGAGCAGCTGGAGTTTAGCTTCTGCTTTGTTGTTGTTGTTATTAAAACGAATCTTTGAAGTGCATGAGGCTGCTTAGTGCCTGGGGAATCCCAGTTGGTTCTGTGGACATATGTGGCCATGCCGCATATCAGGGTGGCCTATTTGTCAGCTGTCTGAGGTGATTGCCCAGGGCACTCTGACTCCCCCGGCTTGGCAGTTTTCCAGCATGCTGGACTGACCTAATGTCCTAACTTTTATTCAATCTATTTTTCACTCCTTGGTGAACTGTGTGTCATGAGCCGCCTGGGAACCGGCAAAGCTGTAACACTTCTGAGCCAGTTCCCAGCAGAATCATGTCTTAGGGCTAATCACAGGACTGACTGATCAGCAGTCGGAGCCAGCTTGATTTGTTTGGGGTTGACCCAGGGTGGAACGTCAGGGGCCAGGGTCTGAGCTGGCCTTTACTGGGTTGGTTAATTAGTATTATTATTCAATATTTGTATTACTGGAGCTCCTAGGGGCCCTGGTTATAAACCAGGACCCCACTGTGCTAGGTGCTGTACATACACAGAACAAAAGGGTGGTCCTTCCCCTAAAGAGCTGACAATCTGGCTTCCCAGCTCTGAAATCCTGCAAGCAAACAGAGCCTGCGCCCTAGATAAGGAAATTATTTTGTGCTAGGACTGTAGTGGAACAAGCTTGAGGGTGGGGAGAAGTGAAATTGGACCTTCGCACTAGCTCTCCACCGTGAATTGGCCAGTCCAGACAGCTAGAGAGGATCTAAGTAAGTTTTGTGTCATTCAGATAAGCGTGTCTAGAAGTGGGGCAGGCTGTCTAACTTCTTGGGCTCAATTCTCCTCCCCCTCGCTCTGAATTCCATCAGTGATCCCAGGCTAAGAAGTCTTCCAGCCCAGTTGCGCAGCCCCAGGATCTTTGAAGAGTCCAGAGAAGCAGGCAGGATTCTAAGTGCTGATCCAAGCCAAATCTCTGAACCTTTTAACGTTAGAGATAGCCCTTTCCTGTTGGTCTAAAGAGCCGCCCAGACGTTTGCAGTAAAATCTGGGTTCCATCTGCACCTTGACACTTAACCAGTTATGTAACCTTGGGCAGGTCACTTCACCTGTCTGTACCTCAGTTTCCCTCTCTGTGAAATGGGGTTAACAGTACCATCCTATCTCACTGGGTGGCGGGGGGGGGGGTTGCTTAGCCAGTTCATCTTTGAAATCCTCAGAAGGAAGATGCTGTAGAAGTGCTAAGCAGTGGTCATATTATCATCCGTTTTCCAAGCAGGAACAGGATTATACAGTGACTCTTGATTACTGTTGGGGATGGGAGAATTGAATAATATATGTGCTCAACAGCAGAAGTATTTGTGCCTGGGTTTCCCCATAGCCTGGGTAGGGGAACGCCTTAACCCGGTTCTCTCTTGGGGCATCCAGAGAACATGAACTGCCAGTAACAGGATGATGGTCAGTAACTCACGATGAGCTGGGAGATGGGGCATTGGCAGCTCCCCAAAGACATCAGAAGGGCAACAGGCATTCCCAGAAGTAGATAGTGGGACAAGTGTATGGGAAGCGGAGCTGCTTCAGGGAGAGCCCAGCCCTGGGGAGAGCCGCTTCCTTGGAATAACGCTGGATCAAATAGGCTTATTTTCAGGTTTGGTTTATATCATCAACTGAATATTAGCGAGTCAATTAAGGATCTCTGAACATCAGTGTATGCATGCATCCCTCATCATACTATGTTTTATTCACACTCCCCACTTAGTTATTTTGTACTAATTACATTCCCCCATCCACCCCTTGCAATATTTACACTCCCACTAAGCCAGTCATTATACCAGGCAATATACACTCCCTGGTCTTTATATTATGGTAACTACATGCTCGCCGGTCATTATTTTATATAAAACAGCACTTGCTCTGTTAATTCACAGGCTGCTTGCGGGGTCATTAGAACAGCTCATAAAGCATTTCCCAGTCTCTATCTTTTGTGAAAAATACAATTGTTTTGTTTTTCATTAAAATGTTAGCTCCTTTGCTGTATTTTTATTAGAGTAACCTCGGTATATTTGTAATACACCCACAAGTTTGTATTTTACATATGATTTTTCATGCTTTAATTCCTGCTGGAAAAAATGCATTCACAGCCCCCTCCTACTCTCCACAAAGCTGGCATAAATAGAAATAAAATAACAGATTTTATTTTTTTAGTTTATTCCATTTTTCAAAAAGCTAGCAGTAAAAACAGAATTTTTAACCCCTAGCAATCAAAATAAGATGTCAATTTGTTCTGTCTCATAGAAGGACAACGGTCAGATTCTCTGCTGGTGTGAATGGGCTTGACTCCATTAAATCTGATGGAGCTGCAACTGTTTACACCAGCTGTGGATTTGGCCCCTAGTCTAATTAGGCAGAGGCCATTATTGGTGTAAAATTTTCTGAAGCGGTTCTGGTGAAAAAGCCCTATCTAATTTAGTGGGTATGAGATGCTGTAGAAAGCTCTATAGAAATTACTCTAAAAATCTATAAGATTTCATAGAGAATGATTACAAGTTTCATTGAGCAACTGAAGTTGTCTATAGTAGGAGTATCACTCAATTAATTGTATATAGGATAGTTCAGAAAACCTTTCTGCCATTGAATCACTGTTTGGTCTTGGGCCAGGTATTCTGTGCCTCCGTTTTAGCCATCTGGGACGTTGGTTCAGTACTGACTTAAAAGTAAGCGTCACCTATTCAACAATCAACACCACTTCCCATGGCAACATGGGCAACTTTCCATGACCACATGCACTTGGAATTCCCTTGCTCTCCCATACCGATACCAATCAGTCCTGACCCTGCTTGCAGGTGAGAGCTAAGGGGCTCTTTGCAGAAGATGGTGTGAATACAGATCATTAGCTAGAGCTGTATTTATACAACTCTGAAATCCATTGGGCATTCTGTATGAAGATAATATATGATCAGCTGAAGTTATGTGATCAATTGTTCTTCATGTTCACTGAAGGTAGGACAAAGAGTTATGGGCTTAATCTGCAGCAAAGGGGATTTAGGTTAGATATTAGAGAAAACTTTCTAACTCTCAGGGTAGTTAAGCTCTGGAATAGGCTTCCAAGGGAGGTTGTAGAATCCGCATCATTGGAGGTTTCTAAGAACAGGTTGGACAAACACCCGTCAAGGATGGTCTAGGTTTACGTGGTCCTGACTCAGCACAGGAGGGAGGTCCCTTCTCCATGGGATACAGGAGATGTTGCCTTTCTTTTTCAAAACAATTTTCAGCCATACAAGAAACCGTGAGGCTTTTATTCAGTGGAAGGAAAGGAGAGAGGGCCAGTGTTCAAGACACTATCCTCAAATTTGGGAGTTCTGGGTTCAAGTCCTTGCTCTGACACAGGCCTCCTGTGTGACTTTGGGCAAGTCCTTTAGCCTCTCTGTGCCTCAGTTCCCCCTCTGTCAAATGGGATGTATAGCATTTCCCAGCCTCACAGGGGTATTGGGAGGATAAATGCATTGAAATGGCGAGGTGCTCAAACACTATGGCAACGGGGCCATATTGGAACCTGACTGAGGACAAAAGAGCTCTGGAATATTAGCATGCTGATCATCCAGGGTTCGGCGGAGGGCTAGACAGACAGGAAGCATACCGACAAAGAAGTGTAACTACCCATAAACCTCGTCTCTCCCCATATTCTGCCAACTTTCTGCCCAGAGAAATTTTCTTACTACCCATTTTCTGAAAGACCGAACAGCCTGTGTTACAATATTCCTAAGCATAACAAACTCTGAGCAGACAAGCAGTCATCAACCTGGCTCTGTAACAAACAGCAAAGCCATCTCACTTCCTTTGGTAGCTGCCCAACTAATCATCAATCAGCCCCCTTTTGTTTCCGTGGGTAGGTATCTCCTGCAGCCCCAGAGGGATTTTATTGTAAATTGGCACTCAGTTTTGTCAATGTGTTAGAAAAGTGATCCTTCCAAGCTAATGAAAACTCAGAGGAAATGAAAGGAACCTTGATACTTTGGTGCTGAGTGAGATTACACTTTAAAAAGGAATTATTGGGCGGGAGAAGAGAGAGAGACAAGGTAATTCAGCGTCTATGCTATGAACCGCATGTTTATCGCTGAAGTGCTGTCAGTTTCCCTCCTATATAGTTTTTCTTAAATGTTTTGCCTTGTCTATTAATAACAACAGAGTAGCTCTTACACAGTATTTTTCATCCATAGATCTCAAAGCACTTTACAAAGGAAGCAGGTCTCATTAGCTCCATTTTACAGATAGGGAAATGGAAGCATAGGGAAAAGAATTGATTTACCCAAGGTCGGTCGGGTCGGTCTGTTTCTCCCATGTACTTTCACTTAGGTTCTACAGACAGATTCACCCTCATGAAGAACAGGCAATAAATGAAATAAGTGAATGGAAAGCTACCTTCTTTCAGGGAAATAAAGATCCATTTGGCAATAATCATCTCTCTAGCATGCATCCACTACCCAATAGATTTGCAAGGGCCAGCCCTCCCTAATGGCATTCCTCCATTCCACCCTGGCTTCTGCTCAGTTTGCCTTCTCTGAACTCTTCTGTTTCAATTCATTTGCCTGCAAATCTGTCTGTTATCTGTTCCTGGTGATAGGGATCCACCTCTATGGGCCTCCTTCAGTCAGGTACTTTACTTTGATTGCTGTGATGTAACAAGAAGGGACTCTGCATCTCAGATTGAGGGCTATGGCTGCATTCGATGTGGCACTTGCAGAGGGACAGCAAAAGAACAGCTCTTTCAGCAATAATCATTCCATCAGAGTGTTTATCCAGCAGTCTATTACTGTACCTGACTGACTGCCTGTCCCTCTGCCCTGGCCTCTCTCTCAGACTCCATTCCTGTATTGTTATTGTGCAGCCTGGCTTCTACAGCTTTGAAGTGATCGAATTTAGAAAGAGGCATAGTGCAGACAGGTGCAGCATCCACGCAGCTCTGCTGGTGCACCACAGTCCTGACCTGCAGAACCCCTTGATATTCCAGTCCGGGGCTCCACGCAGCTCTGCTAATGCACGTCAATCCAAACTTGCAGAACCAGCCCTCTGCTCCCATGCAACTACCAGTGCGTCTCTGTCCTGATCTACATTGCAGCTCCCCAGCCCACTATTCCAAACCCCTCTGGAACAGAGATTGGCAGTTCTGCTCCCTAAGGGGTGGTAGTTTTATAAATATAAACGTCTTATGGTTAGTGGACAGACGGTTCACATGACCGTGGAAAGTTTTGAACGATATGTTTCTGTTAAGGAAAAACCAATTTGACTTACCATTGTAATAAGGTGACAAAAAGGGATTTGTTTAGATTTTCTTTCTGTTTTTATGATTCTCTGGATTCTCACACAATACATTGCCAGATTATTATTATTATTATTATTTATTATATTATACAAACAATTCCCACAGTGCCTAAAGGCATCAGCCATGATTAAGGTCCCACCATGCTAGCACTGTACAAACACCTGTTAAGGAACAGTCCCAAAGGGTTATGAGTCCAACTGCCAAGACAGAAGAAAGGGTGGAAGAAAGGAAGAGGTATAATCCCCACTTTATAAAGAGGGAACTAAGGCACAAAGAGATTAAGTGATTTAACCAAGGTCACGTAGGAAGCCTCTAGCAGAGGTAAAAATTGAACCTAGCTCTCCTGAGTCCTGTCTCTTTTTGCCTTAACCATAAGGCCATCCTTCCCCTCCAAGAAAAATGTTAAAACCTGTCCCTATTGAAGTTAATGATGAAATCCCCATTGCCATTAATGAAATCTGGATTTGACATAAATTCTTCACAAGAAAAAAAAATTAACCCTGCTAAGAAAACAGAAATCCGCTCTTGACTTTTTGGGGGTGTTTGTTTCGGGGGGAGGAGGTGCAAGAGGTACATCGACTCTGTATGGAAGCAGCCATGGGAAAATGATGCCCTCTGAAGTTCATCTAAAAGCCATCTCGTTCTATTTCAGCAAACCTAAGATCCTTTCCCTTAGTGCCCCCTCCTCTCCTCAAGTCTGGCATCTGCACAAAAGCTGAGCGATACCGAGAAGCCTGATAAAAGGCCTCTTTGCCGAACTGATAATGCACCGACTCTCATCTCCTTTTGCAGCAGCTCCGGCAGCCTGTCTAAAAGGAGCATGTGGCTTTGTACAAAAGTGACATTTTTATTACCCTGGCCTTGTTTAACCAAGGACAGTAAATGCCAGTGAAACATAGTGGTACCTGTGACTGACCATCAGAGGCAGTTCCAATCTCTGAATCTACTGCTAGAGAGAGAGCAGTGCTTCACAAACTGAAGGCTAATTCTCCCTTGCCTGCTTGCACTCAATTACCATTAACCAGGGGGGATGTGTGTGCATGGGGAGGGTAGTTATGTCTGTGGAATAAAGGAGGAATTCAAACTTAGATCTGTACTGTTCTCCCTTTTTGCTATATGTTATGTTGACAAATGGGCGATTTCAAACCTCTGTGGTCAGGGGAGGTTCCCTACAAGACTTACAATGATATTTGCCTAGTTTTATAAATAGAAGTAGTGTTAATCCCCCATTTTACAGATGGGAACTGAGCCTCTGAGAGGGGAAGCAATTTGCTCAAGGTTACAAGTCGGTCATGGACAGAGCCAGGAATAGAACCCAGGTTGGTCTCTTGATTCCTAACCCTGTGCTCTAACTGCTAGATCATGCTTCCTCCTTTAAGAAGAGGAATTAATCTCCTACATGAAGAGGACTGTGATCGATTACTTGTATCACTCAGCTAGAAGAGACTTAAACTGCAACAGAGGAAATGAAGGTTAAATATTAGGACAAATTCTAATTACAGTGAAATGGGCAGTACAGTTCACCTGCAACAGGCAACACTTCTGCTTTGAGGGCTCTCTTTTAAGTATCCCCAAGATTTCCCGAACAATTTCACTTGACCTGTAGTTAAAGACCAGCTGTCCTAGCAACCAATTTTTGCCAGTCCCCTGGGTGCTTTTGCTTATGGCAGGTTTCAATGTCCTTTCATTAACAGCTAGTCTCTCCAGGCTGTTTTGCACGAGACAGGGTTGCAGGGATTTTTGATTTCTGGCCAGATTTTGATCTTTTCCTGTCTTGCATTGTATAGAATCTGATCGCTCATATCTGTGTCTTGGGCTACGCCGTGCTCTCTTTCAGTGTCACTGACAGCAGAATTTCACTTCACATACCCTTAACAACTAAAACTATTGTCTTTAGTACCGTTTCTTTTTTGACTGAAATCATGCACAAATTTGCCTACAAAGTGGATACTTTTTTTTTTCCTTTCCACACCCCTCAAGCAACCAGAACCTGTTTTGGTTTTTAGGTTTCAATAATTAGGGTTTTAGATTAATAAAAAAAAGGGGGGCAAGCAAAGAAAGAATAAAGGGAAAGTCTCTATCCAGTGTGTTTCTTCTGCACCTATCTCCACTGCACTGAACCACTGTTTCTATGCAGATTCTCCACTGACGTGCACCTGCCACTGGCATTTACAAAGGGAGGGTAAACGGACCCTGCCATTCTGACACCCACACTGGGCACAGATGTCAATGGACACGCATTATGCAAGGCGGCAGAGAATCAGACCTGACGTTGCAAGAGAGTTAAAGGGGCAGTACACAGAAAACATTAGGCTAATAGCTACATAGCTCACTCTGCCACCAGTCATCACCAGGCAGGCTCTGCAATGCTGGGTATTCTGATGCTTCAGTGCTGGGAGGGCAGGAGAGTTTGGTAAATGATGGCAGAGGAGAAGTTAGGTCCAGCAGCCCACTGGCTATAGCTGCAGTAACGGTATTTTTCTTCTCCCCCTTTGCAGAGGGGGACACCTGGTGGCAGTAACATCTCCCTTTCATGTGCTTCCTTCTCCCGTATAGGAAAAACTCTGCTGAGGGAGCCAACTTGCCATCACTGGGACTAGAACCCAGGTCTTCTAGACTCTCACTCTCTTGCTCCAACTACAAAGGCAGGTTGTTATCTTGGCTCAGGTAACTGGTCAATCACTGGCACCCATGCTGTAGTGAACCAGTAGACGTGGCTCCATCAATAAACTCTGGCTGCTTTTTGGAAATGCTGCTTTTGGTTGATTTATGTAAGCTTTGATACAAGGGGTAAGAGAAATTCCCTGCTGGGAATTGCAGAACTGGCTGCAATACAGTGGAAGCAGAAATTCGCTGCCTCGTTTATTTGTCTTTCGGCTTCCTTCCCACCCACCCTTAATACTTTTTTATATTGAAAAACTGAAACCACTTTACTCAGCCTTAAGCTTTGTCTTTCCCAAGACACTCTTAATTGTATCTCTGTACCTCTTCCCATTCGCAGATGCATAAGAAGATTAAAGATAGAACTGTAATAGATTTGGTTAGGTTTTAATAAGATTTGCTAAGGACACTGCAGAGAGCGCATATCATGGAGAATGTTGCTACTCTTTCTCTTTGATATACTGAAGGCTTCTTAGGCAGCTCTGCACAGGAAACTCTTTCTCTTCCCTGAGTTTGAAGATGGAATTCTTGATTTTCAGTAGAAGAAATAGTTTCCATTAAAGAAAGCAATATCTACTTTATCATTTTAATGTTCGGTGAAGATGATTGTACATTGTAACCTGACAGGAGTGACGGGCGCTCATATCATCATCTGTTTATAATTAGTCAAGAAAAGATTTTGACGAAGACCATGGGCCTTTTAGAAGAGATCTAAGAAACTAAATTTTCAAAAGTGACTGGTGATTTTGGGTACCTAACTTGAGTTGCCTTCAAGGGCATCTGATTTGCCGAAGGTTGGTGTTCGGCACTTTCTGTAAACCAGCCCCTTCAAGGTCTCTTAAGTTGAGCCCCAAAAATTGAGGCACCAGAAATCACTAGTCCCTTTGGAAAATGTCCAAATTGTCTTCACTTCTCATCCCTCCCTGCCTTGTATAAAAGAAGCCTAAAGAGCTTTCATTTAAAAAAAAAAAAAGTATTGACCCAAATCCGTAACAAGGTACGTGCAAACTTACTACCAAGGGAAAGGGGCCATTCAAAACAAGTAGTTCACCACTCCTGCTTCACTCCGTTAGCATTCTCTATAAATGAGGTAATGCTAAAGGTGCTAAATAATTACTTCTCATTATTTAACCTTAAAAGAGGCGTCAAAAATAATACCAGAAGGAGGGAATGGCCCTACCAAAAAGCTCTTCTCATGCAGGATGCACTTGTGCCCAGCATTCTATGATTAGGAGACAAAGCTTTTCAATATGGTGTCGATGTTGCACAGTGTGCTATCACCCCTTTGTGTAATCTGACAGCAGCACTGGTTTGGCAAAGCTATTTTCCCGATGTCTTAAATGTTGTTTCCTTTTACCCTGCCCTAGCCCAACTATGGCTGGAGATTCTAGGATCTTCATGAACCAGGACATGGAAATTGGAGTCACACCCATGGATCCCAAGAAGTTTCCCAGACAACCGCGGGACTATGTCCCTATCGCCACTGATCGAACCCGTCTCCTGGCAGCAGAAATCAAGAAGCCGCGCCAGCGTTACATGGAGAAGAGTGGCAAATGCAATGTGCACCATGGAAATGTCCATGAAACCTACCGGTACCTTAGCGACCTCTTCACTACTCTGGTGGACCTCAAGTGGCGCTTTAACCTCCTTGTCTTTACCATGGTTTATACTGTCACATGGTTGTTTTTTGGGTTCATTTGGTGGCTTATTGCCTACATCCGGGGAGATCTGGACCATCTCGAAGATGAGAACTGGATCCCCTGTGTTGAAAATCTCAGTGGATTTGTCTCCGCGTTTCTGTTTTCCATTGAGACCGAGACCACAATTGGGTACGGCTACAGGGTTATCACTGAAAAGTGCCCCGAGGGCATCATACTGCTCCTGATTCAGGCTATTCTAGGCTCCATTGTCAATGCATTCATGGTAGGGTGCATGTTTGTCAAAATCAGCCAACCAAAGAAAAGGGCCGAGACCCTCATGTTTTCCAACAATGCAGTGATTTCTATCAGGGATGAGAAGCTCTGTCTAATGTTCCGGGTCGGGGACCTGCGGAATTCCCACATTGTTGAGGCTTCCATTAGAGCCAAGTTGATCAAGTCCAAACAGACCAAAGAAGGGGAGTTTATTCCCTTGAACCAAACGGACATCAACGTGGGCTTTGATACGGGGGACGACAGGCTATTCCTGGTTTCACCACTCATCATCTCACATGAAATCAACGAGAAGAGCCCCTTCTGGGAGATGTCCCGTGCCCAGCTGGAGAAGGAGGAGTTTGAAATCGTGGTCATCTTGGAAGGAATGGTCGAAGCAACAGGTAAGCTTTGCCAAAAATAACCAGCACAGAGCAAAAAGACAATGCAGCTGGCATTAAAATGTCAACATTTGCCAATGACACCTAGGCTAAGAATATGGTCTTTGTCCCCCGCTCCTCCTAGGGGCTGGTCCATATAAGTGAGATGAGTCTTATACAGCTTCTAAATACAAGAGGGGGTTCTGTGTGACATCACACTAAGCATGGGAGGGAGACCCATTTTGGGGAGAAGTAAGAATGCCCATGTACTTTGTCCACAACTCAAAGCAAACCTGGACTTTCAATGTTCTGAAGTGTTTGGCTAAAAGGCCATCTCTGGCTCCCACCCAGAGGGAGCAAAAAGGGAGCTTCTGTGGCCCTCTACCCAACACTCTCTTCTTAACTGTGTAGTACGTATGGTGGTCTAGTAGTTAGGGTGATGGGCTGGTTTTTAAGAGACCTGAGTTTGATTCCTGACATTCTTTTGCTGGAAGCCATTAGCCAGAAGCTGGAGATGGATCACTTGATGATTACCTTTTCTGTTCATTCCCTCTGGGGCACCTGACATTGGCCAGTGTTGGAAGACAGGATCCTGGGCTGCGTGGACCTTTGATCTAACCAGTATGGCTGTTTTTATGTTTTAGCTCCAATAGTTGTGACTGAGGCATTTAGTTCTGTAAGTCCTGGGTTCAACCCCAACTGTTGTCATAGTTCTATCCTGTATTTAAAATAGGCTATGACTGAGATATTTTAGATCTCTATTGTTACTGTTCAGTGATGATCCCTCTGCCGTCAGTCACCACTCTGATGGAGGATGAGAAGGGTAGATATTTGTTACACTTTCCATTTTCACCAGCTGGATTAAACTAAACGTTTCAGAAGCATAGCAGCTTTCTTGTGTGTGTCAAGCATAATCATTAGGTGTGTTGGAACAACAGGTGCAGAGCTGGAGTTAAATGGGGATTATTATGTTCTAGTCTGGAATAGTCTCCCAAGGGAACTGGTGGGAGGTTTGTTGCCCAGGTCATTTTAAACCGGACTGAGCAAAGCACAGGGGTATACGCTGTAGGAAACTATCAACTCTCCACTAGCTAGAAGTGACCTAATTAGAGAGGGGGCCCAACAGTCACAGGGTCCTGATTTTGAATACTCCCATGTTCAGCCTGTTTTGGATCTGAGGGTTTGGTTGGGGACCTCATCTTTTGACTATGGGTCTTTTTTCATCTCTTGTGTCTAATAATCTATTTAAAACCAAGAATTCTGGTAGAATCTCTATATACCAAGTACTGGTTGCGATATAGGACAGAACTGGCCAAAAACTGGATTGAGGGTCGGTAGTCTAAAATGGCACTCGTAATGAATATTAATTTGTATTTACTTTATTTGCATGTATGTAGTATATCCCATGATACATTATAGGTACATGATAAAAGACACTTGATTTCTTCACAAACCTCTTTACAATTATGCGGAAAATACATCTCAATGAGGATCAGAGAGAGAATATGTACAGATCATTTCCCCCCTACTACAGTACAACCACCTCTAGGTGGAATGTAGCAGCCGTTAAACAGCACAGAACAGCACCATGTAACAGATAGGATGGGAGAGATATGGCTGGCTGAGCTTTCTTTCCACGCCAAAGCCTCATTGCACATGGATGTGTGGTGCCAAATCTGCAGCTAAAAGCAGTGCTGACTTTCTCAAGGGGAGTTTGAAGAGGGTGCAGAGAGACAGAAAACAGACAAGGGTTATGCATTGTCATCGGGTGTCACCCAGTGTCAATCAATTGAGTGCCAGTGTCCTCCCATGGATAGGTGTTCCCGGACAGTTCTTCCCAAAACTGGAATGCAAAAGTATTTGTAGCACAACATGAAATTATTCGGTATCTTTAAATCCCTGTCTCACTTACCAGCAAGTATGAGAAGGCAGATATGCATAAGGGAGTCCTTTTAGATCAGAGGGGCTGGAAACAGTCTGAACTCCCTGGAACACAAGAAGTGACTACTTGTTGGCTACTGTAATATCTGTTCCTGATGATTCCCTAGGCAACACTAAATATACATGCACCCATTTTCTAGGGCACATTGTTTGTGGAGTGCTCTGTGTAAGGTGGAAAGCGTGTCTCTCTCACCAACAGAAGTGGGTCCGGTAAAAGACGTCATTTCACCCACCTTGTCTCTCTAACATCCTGGGGCCGACACAGCTACAATACTGCATACAAGTTGTCACCATGTCATTTTCTTCCTACCTCACCTTAATAGCTGGCATCACGCTAAGCATGGAAGGGGGACCCAGTGTGGGGAGAAGAACTCCCGTGTGCTTTGTCAAAGCTAACTTGGACTTTCAACATTCTGAAGTGTTTGGCTAAAGGCCCATCTTCATCTCCCACCCAGAGGGAGCTGGAGGAGAGCATCTGGGGCCCTCTACCCAACACTCTCTTCTTAACGGTGTGTTTGGCACCGTGACCTAGTAGTTAGGGTAGTGAACTGGGTTTTAAGAGACCTGGGTTTGATTCTTGGCATACTTCTGCTGGAGGCCTCCGGGTCTCTATTTCTGGCTAGTCTGCTGACTCTCAGTGTAACCTTTGGTCCATAAAGTAACCTTTCTGAGACCCAGTATCAGATGGGGAAAATGCCTGCCTACCCCACCCCAGGGGTGCTCTGAGTATTAAAGTGCTGGGTGAGTTGTGAAGGGCAGGGCAGGTCTTTCAATGCTCCCTGGAATAGGGTAGGGGTATCTGCAGCCATGTCTGTCCTCAGAGTAGCCTGTAGGGGGCACTACCCAGCCAGCAGCATGGAGCGTTAGGAATTAAGTCCCAACTGGGGAATTCAGAGTTGGCTCAGTGAGGCTGGGAAGCAGAGATGAACCTGAGCCTTGGTAAGTTCAGGGCCTTAGAGTGTGGTTGGGCTAATATCAGGAGAGAGGAAGGCATTGTTATCTAGAAGCAAGGACCAAGCCTTCTGGAGGCAGAAGAGCCACCGTTAGTATTGTGCATTTATAGGAAGATCAGCCTTTTGGTGTTTAAGGGGTTAAGCCACAGGAGAGGACTGAGGCTGGTGACTGGGATGAGTTTGGGGGAAGGGTTAACCCTGTACAGATGGACTCTGAAATGCCAGAGAGGGCTTTTTAACTTAATCTGAATCCCCTGCAAAGTTTCTCTCCCTGCCCCAGTGTTACTATCATGCCTTACTGGTGGTGCTTGAATGGGCTGCAGTTATTCCTGACTCTTAAAACAACCTTCACCATACCACTTGGTGCTTTAGCTTCCAAGTTTAAGGGGGCTAGGGGTGGAAAACCTAACTTCTATGAAATTCGCCCCTCCCTCCCTGGTGGCATTCAAGAGCCACTTCTGCGGCCCCCAGAGATACCTGTTACCATAATTGTGTCGGGAATACGCAAATGGACAAATAAGCAGGTTTTTAACCAATCAAACGCTAATTAAATATTACTACATTGTGCCTTGACCCTGCCAAATCTCTGAGCACAGACAGTCCCAGAGATGGGAGAGCACTGGCTGCCTATTTCAGAGTGTGCTTTAGCACAGATGCAAGCAACCCGCTGGTGAAAATTGGCAGAGCTACGTGGGGTTCACTGGAGCTGGTCCAAGAGTTCCAACCGTCCCACTCAATCAGCTGCAAACGGGTTTGATTACTTCCCGTTTATGGCTATCATGCCGTTCGCCACCAGGGGGCTCCATAATTCCCTAGAACCGGGGTTCTCAACCCTCGGGTCAGGACCCAACATTGGGTCACCAGAATGTTTCAAAGGGGCATGTGGCAGCTCCTATCCCATGGGGCTGGCTGGGCTCACCTCCCTGCTCTACGCACTGCAATCTCTTGGGTCCCAGCACCACTCAAGTTTGGCCCAGCCATCATAATGATGGGAGCCCGGGTAGGCCAAATTTGTGTGAGTGGCTCTGCAACATCATCAGCCAGGTCACAGCTCCATTCACACAAATTTGGTCCAATCAGGCTGCCGGGGACAAACCTGAGCAGCGGTGCAGCCACGGAGATTGCACCGCATGGATCGGAGAGCAAAGCCTAGTCCGCCCCGCAGCATAGGAGCTGCAGGAGCCACCATTGTGGGGTGAGTGCCGGGCAGGATGCAAGCCCCCACTCCCCCACACACACACACAGGGGACAGGACCTGACCAAAACCACACCAGGGCTTCCAACCCCAGACTATTTGCTGGGTCGTGCCATAATCATTTACAAATGGGTCCTGAGCCCCAAAAAGGTTGAGAATCACTGGCCTAGAAGTTTTTACTCCAAGAACTCACAGCAAGAGTCACCTACCGGGGCAGACTTTGCTGCAACAGGGCCTAGAGGAAGACGATCCCTCAAACCGCTGGATCCCAGACCATCCCTGGCTTTCAAATTATCAGCCACACCTCAGAAGCAAACAGGACACCAGGACAAAGACAAGCACAGGTGGTGCCCCCAGCTTCTTTCCTTGGTCTTCGGGTGGGTAGCGGCCCTCAGCAATAGCTGCAGCTTCCAAGCAGAGTTTGAGGGTAGTCCTGAATCGATTACATGGCAGCAGTGTAACCTATTTGCAATGCATGCAAGGGCTAATGTAGCATTACTAGGGTGTATTCTTTTACCCGCGGTATATTGTAGAGATAGGTCAATATGCAGATCTGGATGCGAACATTACCAAAGCTCATGAGAATTGGAATGGCAGATTCTGCTTAGAGACCATATCTAGTGCATTGGGCTGTAGTGTCGTGTGTTGGTTGTGTGTTTCATTGGTGTAAGAGTGCCGTAGAATAACACTATGTTATAGCTACTTGCAATCCGGGCCCAATTTTCCACTCATTTACAGCAGTGTAAAACAAAAGTCAAATCAAGTGCCTTGCCTAGGCACTCTTGCGCATTATAAAAAATAACAGCATTTCAGGGTGTTATAGAGAACAGTGATTGATAATGGAATTTTATTTGGTAGTCCTGGGTTGGCTGATATCAAAGAGAGCCCTGCATTGCAGTTGGAGGTTAATACCTAGAAGTACCTCAGTGACCAAAGGACCATTTCACCATCACAAATTAGCACCATCAAGTCCTGGTTGAATAGATACCCTGCGGCTTTAGTCTGTACTTCCTCTGACAAAAAGCTCAGCCACTGCTAATGATGTGCAAAAGGAAGTCATTACCAGTAACAACCTCAAAATGAAAAGCATGGCAGAGGAATTGGATTGCTTTACAAATGGACTCCTCTCCCAGTGGGATTGCCCAGACCTGGGTGTAATGACATTAAGGAGCTTGGAGCTATGGAAATTAATTACTCCCATCTCAGGAGACAGTGGCGTATCTGCTGTTAAACCCAAAAGATGGAGCTGGAAGAGCCCTTCCCGCTGGGTCTAGGGCTGGGCGGACGTCAGAGTGCGCCAAGGTTTGACTAAAGCATTCAGAATCCAGGTGGCTTTCTGTATGGCTCATGTGTAGCGTGGTGGGGAGACATCTCACCAGAACAGGGTGTCCTGAAATAATGCAGTGTGTATCTCTAGTTTGGAGCTTTTGCTAAGACTGCCCAGAAATGAGCTTATGCTCAAATAAATTTGTTAGTCTCTAAGGTGCCACAAGTACTCCTGTTCTTTTTGCCCAGGAATGGTCATCCTTGTGATTTTCGTGAGATGAACTCCTGTTATTAGGAACTGAATGAAGGTCCTCAATTTAGAATATTGCATAGACAAATGAACAATACTTGGTCCCTGTTAATGTAACTGGATCCCTTTTTCTTTTTTTTTTTTTTTTTTTTTTGCTGGCTATGTGTATTATTCCCTGATTTACTGCTTTTGCTTGACATGGGTGGCATTCTAAGCTAGTGCAGTGACAAAGTTAGCCCTGTTACAGCTGACTGCTAGGTACAATATTTATACGGGTGGCCTGATATTTGGAGATGAGGCTAGAACCTGTCAGTGGTAGATAGGTTGATGTTGGAGAGACCAGACCTAATGAAATGAACACTGCAGACAGGCATATTAATAATTAGTTTACTTTTGGTTTACATGGAAGCTTATTGAATACAAAATTGCTCCAGTTAGACTAGATGGGAAGAGCTGCTAGTCCTCATTTCTACGGTCACATTTCAGAGAACTATAAAAATGGCACCCCCGTGGGGCTCAATGGTTATTGTTTCTCAATCACTGCAGCGCAATTCGCTCCGTTTACAAGGAGCAAAAAACATGGGTTGGGATTTTTAAAAAACTAAGGAATTTAGAGACACGGCTCCTACTGAAAGTCACTGGGAGCAGAGGATCAAATTTTAAAGGTATTTAGATGCCTGAAGAAGCAGGTAAAGACCCAGTAGGATTTTCAAAAGCACCTAGGCACCTAACTCCTATTGATTTCAGTGGGAGATAGGCACTTTTGAAAATCCCACTGGGCACCTATCTGCATTTTCAAAAAAAGAACGGGAGTACTTGTGGCACCTTAAAGACTAACAAATTTATTGTAGCATAAGCTTTCATGGGCTACAGCCCACTTCATCAGATGCAAGCCCACAAAAGCTTATGCTCAAATAAATGTATTAGTCTCTAAGGTGCCACAAGTACTCCTGTTCTTTTTGCGGATACAGACTAATACGGCTGCTACTCTGAAACCTATCTGCATCTTAAGCACCTAAATACTTCTGAGGATCTGGGCCTGAGTATGTACCACCCTGAGCCCGCTTTTAAAATCCCACCCCATTATTTCTAACTGCCAGTGCTACCAACTCAATCTGGGATCCGAGAGCAATGCTGGGTTCTTTCCTTCTCACACATGGCTGTCCGCACTAGAAGTGCAGTAGGCCAAATTGTGCCCTTGTTATGACCTGTGTTATCCTATTAGCCTGCAGGAAGAGGGCACAGATGTAGCTAATTAGAACTAAACCATTGTATTGATGATGCAGAAGAAGGAATAGACTGCAGCTCACTCTCCCAGAACTGGTTTGGTTCTGCATTGGCTGGCATGGGTACAATTAGTGGAAACTCACTTTAGTCCCTGCAAGAGAGACATAGTAGTTGAGGTAATATCTTTTATTGGACCAACGTCTCTTGGTGAAAGAGACAAGCTTTCCAGCTACACCGGGCTCTTCTTCAGGTCACTGCAGTCACCAACATATGTGAATATACACCTACCAGGTGAGGAAGAAGGTAATATTGGTTTAGTCATTTTTTCAAAGCATGTCAGGACTGATTTTCAAAGATATTAGGTGCCTAAGATGCCCATTGGCACTTAATGGGGTTTTCAAAAACCCGAAGCAGGTTTGGCACTGAAAGCCATTGAAAGTCAATGAAACTTAGGTGCCTATATTTATGAGATAATTTTGAAAATCCCAGTAGGTGCCTAGCTGAATTTTTAAGATCCTAAATACCTTTGACAATCAGGCCCTTCAAGCCTGAGCACTGTACCATATAAATGGCTAGAGGTATAAGCACATAACTAGAACTGGTCAAAAAATAGTGAATATTTTTTCATTAACATTTTGTGGGGAAAATGTTTATTGCAATTTCCAAAAGTTTCAACCAGCTGTAGGGGAAAAAATTAACCACTAATTCCCGCTCACACTCCAGTTTTCATCCCTGCCCCATTTCCATCAGACACACTCCCTTGCTGTAGCATTAGTATCTAAAGCAGCATCATGTAGAAACAATAGATCAGTTTGTGTGCCTTGGCACTACGCTTTGAAAACACTAGAGAAAGGCTCAGTTCCTGGGCAGACCTGTGCTGATTATTCCCTGCGTGAAATGACTATAGCAGGGGCTAAATCAATACAGGTGACAAGCATTCCGGCATCCAGTGCTGCTTTTATGGGCATCTTGAAAACCACAGAATCACTTACAGTACCAGCTTAATGAATTGGGCACAGCAATGACTTTAGGGAATTAATTCTCCCTTGCCTTATCTTAAAGGTATACTCGTAAAGATTGGTTGGTCCAAATTTGACTTGCAAGAGAAGAAAATGGGAAGGAATCAGTTTGTAAAGTTCATGCAATTTTACGTTCAATGCTCTTTCTTTCTTTCTTTCTCTCTTCCCCACCCCATGGCAACAAAAATCCAAAGCTGGTAGCCCCAGTCCACTGACCGAATTAGGCTGGCCTGTTGTGAGCCATAAACATGGATGTGCCACTGACCTCTTCATTGCTTAATAGAAGAGAGAGAGTATGAAGCAATGCTGCCAGAGACTAAAAAGCAGTCGAAAGCCAATCCCCCACGTGCACTCGGAGTCATCTGAGTTGTGAGATGAACGACTTGGCTGATTCAATTAGAGAACATTAGAGAGCCCAGCTTTTTCCCCTTAAGCCATCATTCCCTATGATGAAGGAGTCTGCGTATCTTATAAGTCTTTCTGGATGTGTCTTGCTTCCCTCACATCTTTTATCCTCCTCTCCTCCTTCGCTGACAATTAACCAAAGATTGATTTATCAATATAGCTACCTTGCAAACCTCATTCTGTGCCTACCGTCTTCTTCTTCTTAGCGTATGCGCAATGTGCCTCAGGTGACTCGTGACCAGGATTCATCTCCGAATTTGGTCCACTGGTTGGATCATTAGCTTCCGCAGTCCAGGTATTGACGGGGAACGCTGATCCATGCCCCCTTGCCTACCAGTGCTGTTGCCTTAATGTGATGCTAGGTGATCACTGGGCATTCAGGAGCCATCAAGTCATCTTATTTCACCACTGGTGTTCACTGGTTTTCTTTGACTCCCACCCCCTCACATTAAATAGACAGTTGGAGATAATAGAGCTGGCTTGTTAATCCAGTGACCCAATATAGTATTAGCACATGGTTTCAAAAGGACAGAACTTTACTTAGACATAGTTGGAAGGAAGATGGTCTAATGGTTAGAGCATTTGGCTGTGAGTCGGGACTCCTGGGTTTTATTCCTCATGCTGTCACTGTGTGTCCTTGGGCAAATCACACCCTTTCTGCATCCCAGTTCATCCATTTTCAAAAAGGATAGAATAATATTCCCCTCCTGCCAAGGTAGAACAGTGTGAAATAATCACAATGAAGCTTGAAAGTTGAGGGATTTGCATTTCAGTCTGATGTCCTGAAAGTAATCAAACTTTGCATGCAAAACACAGTAAAATTAGCGCTAGCTTGTTGGTTGGTTTTGCTTATCCAAAGGATCATTTTCATTCTTAAAAATGTACATCAGTAAAAAGGGCATTATAGTACCTTCCTCTCACAAAGGGGGTATTGTGATGTAAACTGATTCATATTTGTAAATGTCTTTGCTATCCCTGGCTTCGAGGTGCGGGAATGAAGTAGAACTAGATTACCACCGATCTGCCCTGAAAAGAGTGCTCTTGCTGAACTATTTTAGGTGCTTGTTAAGGGCTTTCCCTTCGCCCTTCCCCTGGTCCTTGTAACACAGGCAGAAAGCAGAAGACTGGAAGTCCTAAGTGCAGGCAATGCGATGTTTATTCGGGTTAGTTTCAAGCAAGCATATCCATAGCTCTGACACCGCAGAGCCTTTCTTCCCAGTGTCCCAGGTTCCCCCTCCTTAGCAGGCATAATTATACCTGTAGTGTCTGCTCTTGGTCCCACCCCTTACAATTTATGGCCATGTTCCGTTTTGGAAGGTCATGAGTCAGGGGGCTTCAGTACCACCTCTTTTGTATCACATGGGAGGGGTAAGGAGTGAGGTTGTGCTTCAGTCAGGGACAGGCATTTCTTTGGCTTTTAGTGTTTTGTATACCTCCCCCATCCCCTCGCCCCTGCTGACTGGTTGCTTGACCTTAGCTCGAGATAGGAGTCAAGGCAGTCATATATTATTAATCTCCCACCAAAATCAGCAAAACTTTAGCTCTATCTCTTATCTTTTCTCACTAACAAACCCATCTGGCTGGGCAGAAGCAACACACAGTGTCTTTGTTCTTTGTTCACACATATTAGTAAGAATATAAAAATATTAAAAGTTAAATGGGCAAACAAGACCCAAAATTCTCTCAGGCAAATATACAGGCCTGACTACTACATTATCATCACTAACGTGCCTAACGGTTCTTATATGGCTCCCTTTACCATAGTATCTGAGCATCTCCCCATCTTTAAAATACATCCAATACCACTGGGAGGTTGGACAGTAAGGTACCTAAATAAATTTTGACAATCTGGGCCTATGTGATTTACAAGGTCACAGAAGTGACATCTGTGACAGAGCAGAGGATTAAACCCAGGTCTCTCACCTAACCCCTGACCCATCCTTGCTCTCTCACAGAGCAACACATTTCAGTGCAATTGAAATTTCAGTTCATTTGTTCCTCTGACAAATCCAAGGATCTGATCTTTGAGGCAATATGTCAACCTTGTGCCACCGCTTCCTGAAACATAACAAGGCAAGAAATGATTGATTAAATGATATAGTAGAGCATCAGTAATTTAATAAAGTGAAGTCATAATATAAAGAAGTGAATGTGATCTCTCTCTCTGTCTGTCTCTCTCTCTCTTTTTAGTTTGCCAAGTTTGCTATCTCTGTAAACTTTTTTGCATATTCCATTTCAGGTATCTAAAAGGGTGTCATAAGAAGGAGGGAGAAAACTTGTTTACCTTAGCCTCTAAGGATAGAACAAGAAGCAATGGGCTTAAACTGCAACAAGGAGGTCTAGGTTGGACATTAGGAAAAAGTTCCTAACTGTCAGGGTGGTTAAACACTGGAATAAATTGCCTAGGGAGGTTGTGGAATCTCCATCTCTGGAGATATTTAAGAGTAGGTTAGATAAATGTCTATCAGGGATGGTCTAGACAGTATTTGGTCCTGCCATGCGGGCAGGGGACTGGACTCGATGACCTCTCGAGGTCCCTTCCAGTCCTAGAATCTATGAATCTATGAATTTCATTGCCTACATTAGACCCTTACCTCTTTTGACTTTCCAACACAAAAGAGCATTCCCATGCCTGGAGAGCATTCAGAAAAATTAAAATTTCAGTCTTCCCCTCTGGCATGAAAATCAAAGTGAATCAAGTACAGACGTGTCCTCCTCCAAAGAAGATGTGCAGAAATAATTGGGGGACCATGCTCCCACCTTCTAATATTCCTTTTGAAGTCAGAGGAACAATATTGGTTTTGTCATAGGCCAGGGTGTTCCTTGGACTAATTAGTGTAAATGGCCCAGCACTTTCTACAACCATTTGAGCGATACTTCAGCCTCTTTGATGCTAATTTAAGGACGTGTATTGCTTAATTAGAATAATAGGATTTTAAATATTGAGAACTATTCTCTGTCACACTAGCTAGTCATCAGTGTCCATTTCCACACCATCTTCTCTCTCTCCATGCTTTGTCCATTCCCACTGTAGGTGAAATTCACCCCTGAGGACTTAAATGGCTCATTGGCCTTGGGCTAGTCCTCTGAACAGGGGTGAATTTCACTGTCCGTATGTGTAAAAAGACTTTGTCATTAATTTGCTGTACAGGAAAAAGAGAGTAATGGACAGAGCTGGGAAATTCATTCAGTATGTGTGTGGGGGGAGGAGGGGGTTACCAGTAACGCCTGGGTCTTCATTGTGAAAAGAGCCCATCTAGCATCACAAGCGTAGAATTAGCATCCACATAACGTCAGATAACAGCTTAGAGCTCAGTGTGATGCTCTGTACCTCGGGGGAGCACCCAGCACCCCCATGTTCATCCTTGTAAAATGATTGTGTGGTTTCCAATGCAAAGTTTGTTATGTTGGGTGTCTTCGGAAGGCTCATGATCTACTGAGCATTGTGGTTACAGTAAGGTTATAGCTTATAATTTCATGTATGTAGTTATGAGGCTGAAAATGTATCCTCATGGCTTAAAATAAGCCCAGACAAAAACTCTCCAAGAGCTGAGAGGAAGTTCACACCTCATCAGGGCATGTATGGGACAAACCCAGTCCAGCCTCACAGGAACAAAGGACGCTGGCCTAGGCAGCAACAAAAGAATCTGTTGGACTCTCGAAGGAGTCACCCCCTTCCTTTGGTCAGATGAGGTAATGCTCACCTGACTCTGAAGTGGGGGGGCAAAGCCAAGAGGGAAGAAAGAACATGATAAAAGGGAGAGACGTTTGCCATGCTCTTCCTCTCTCTTCCACCTACATCTACAGACACCACATCAAGCGATTGAAGCACTGATCAAAGGGGAAAGCCTGGCTGAAGAGCAACCAGCCAGCCTGTGGTGAGAAGCATCTAAGTTTGTAAGGGCATTGAAAGTGTTAAGATCAGCTTAGAATGCATTTTGCTTTTATTTCATTTGACCAAATCCAACTTGTTATGCTTTGACTTATAATCACTTAAAATCTATTTTTATAGTTAATAAATCTGTTTGTTTATTCTATCTGAAGCAGTGCGTTTGGTTTGAAGTGTGTCAGAGGCTCCCCTTGGGATAACAAGCCTGATACATATCAATTTCTTTGTTAAATTGACAAACTCAGATAAGCTTGCAGTGTCCAGCAGGCATAACTGGGCACTGCAAGACAGAGGTTTCGAGGGTTGTATCTGGGACCGGAGATATTGGCTAGTGTCATTCGGTTGCACAATCCAAGGAGCAGCTTACATGCCAGAGGCTGTGCGTGAACAGCCCAGGAGTGGGGGTTCTCACAGCAGAGCAGGGTAAGGCTGGCTCCCAGAGTCAAGGCTTGGAGTGACCTAGCAGATCACCGGTCCAGATAACACCAGAGGGGAACATCACAGTCAGCTCTATGGCATTTAAATAAAAAAAGTTAATTTTATGCTGGTGAAAAATTTTGGCTTGACAGCCCTAGAGGCTGGATGTTTATATCCACTGAGCAGGTCTAGCCAGGTGGCAGTAGTGAAATCTTTCCCTACCACCATCCTGTTGATGTGCTTCAAATTAAACTTCTTAATCTAGGGTACTACTAGTTAATTCTCCATGATCCGTTCAATACTTGTCCTCTGTAATGAAATAGCCAACAAGGTTGCTATCTGCGATGGTATGTTTGATACAGGCATCTACATCCTCCAACAACTAGACTAAGACCATCAACTAATCTGTAGCCAACCTAATGCCCATGAGATAGCAGCAACATTGGCTGTTGCTGAATGGAGCTGGATTTGAACTGTGACCTAATAATTATATAAAAACCTGTCACTTATGAGCAATCTCCTGCAGAATTTTTCTTTTCTTAGCAATGTAACAGAGCCAGAGGCAATCAGTGAAAGGTTCTGAAGTCTGCAGCCCCCATTGAGTACCTAGTGGGAAAAAACAGACTTCTTTCTGAGGGGGCCATCAAGATTCCCTTTCTTCTCTGAATATTAACATTCTCCCTTCTTTGAAATAGTGTGAGCAGCTTGATTCTGACTGATTTTGATGTCAAGAAAGTGTCTTCTTGGTGCAGTTCCCTGACACCTATTTTACACACCAATTGCTTCTCCGTGACTTTCCCTGCTTTTGAATGTAATGAAAGAAACCTGTTTTTATTCATTTATTGGAAACCAGAAATCCAGCAGTTTATAAAACAAAGCATGTATGGCTGCCCCATGTAGGAACATTCTCGACCTCTGACATTAATACTCTGAAGTCGGACTCTAGCCCAATTGACTAAAACTTCACCTCTGAAGATTGCAGGACAGTGCACTTAAAAATTTAAACCTCTATGAAAGTTTTATTACAGAACTTGAAACTGAGGAATACTCTTCTGGCTTCTAGCTTTGCTACAAGCCTGAGATAGAGCACAGCCTCTTTGTAAAGATGATGCATCTGGGCCCCATTTTATGCAAAATTTATTCAGGTTTCAACTTAGTTTCAATTTTATTTGCACCGAACCTCAAGCTGGTGACTGCAGAGAGGCGAAAGATAGCTTACATCTGAGAAGCCTGAAATTTGAAGTTTTCCCATTTCATTTCAAATTGTCTAAAATCGATTGATTTTGCGGTTAAAATTAAGCATACATGTTTTCATTTTAAAATAGGACAATTTGTGAACCATTTCCATGGAAAATATGGTCATATGTTCCAGAAAAATAAATAAAATTAGAAAGTATTTTTTTCTGAAACTTATTCAAGATGAAAATGGATTTTCCCACATTTTGAATCTTTCATGCATTTGATCAAAGCATTTTTTTTCATTAAAGTTTTCTCATTGAAATTAAATTTCTGGGTCACAAAATGCCCAAAAACAAAATAAAAAAGGGGCAAAAAAAATTACTCTCTCAAAGCTTTACTAGAAACGTCTTAAATCCAAAAGTTCATAATTACCCTCCATTTTGAGAACAAGGGCTAGGAAACTATGTCAGCACCAATGGCCTTCTGGGATTTCCCACCCAAGGAATTCTGGAAGTTTGACACCTCCCACAATTCCTCTGCATGCTCAAAAGGCCTTTTGAAATCTCCCAAGAGGCAGTGCTTCAAGCAACTGTACTGGGGGCTATGGCGTATCTACTTAGAAAGCAGTGATACTTTAGAGGTGACGTACAACAATGGCAAAACGGCTTTGGTCCTTGTCTAAGGTGAACACGGTGCATTGTGGGTAATCATGCCAGTGAAGGTTTAGGTCTTTATTACAGATAAGGCCCGTGAAGTGAAACTGTTGATTTCTGTTAATAACCACTGCCGAATTGGAAAGAGACTGGTCCAGCGAGGTACACTGCCCATTGCAGAGTTGGATTCTGAATGTTCAGCATGCACAGGGCCGAGGACGCATTGTGTGAGAGCGGAAAGCAGCTGCACCCCATTCTCTTAATGAAAATAAGGCTTATTGTTTTCAGCACCTTCACTGTCATCTTTTAGCTAGAGGCAATAATTAGCTAGGGCCATTACAGACACATTAATTAGCCAGGCTGGAGAGCAGCACTTAAGGGAACATGCAGCCCTGACAATGCTATTGTTTGCTGTGTGGTGTAGAGGTTGCCAGGCAGTCTGTCCCCATGAAATTAAATTCCGATGCACATGTGCGAAAAAAAAAGAATATCTGATTAAGATTATGGAACGATTGCAAGTTGTCTTATTGTGCTGGCTCTGTGCACCCCTAGGGTTACAAAAAGCAGATTCTGCAGGAAGCCAGCAGTATGCAGTCCTTGGTGGATGAAACGTTTCCATTGTTCCTGTCTTAATTGAATACTTATAGCAGGAGATAACTGTGATTGTTTCTGTGGAACTCAGGATCAGGGTGAGGTATCCCCCAGGTAAAGGAGCTATTCCAAGGCAGAAGTTCCTTTTACATGTCTGAGGCTGACACTCTCTGGTAGTAAGAGGGGACTCCCTTCTGATCTGATCATAAGCAAACTAGGGAAATGTGGTCTAGATGAAATTACTATAAGGTGGGTGCACAACTGGTTAAAAGATCATATTCAAAGAGTAGTTATCAATGGTCAAACTGGGAAGACGTATCAAGTGGTGTCCCACAGAGGTCAGTCCTGGGTCTGGTACTATTCAATATTTTCATTCATGACTTGGATAATGGAATGGAGAGTATGCTTATAAAATCTGTAGATGACACCAAGGGACAAGCACTTTGGAGAACAGGATTGGAATTTAAAACAACCTTGAAAAATTGTAGATTTGGTCTGAATTCAACAAGATGAAATTCAGTAAAGACAAGTACAAAGTATTACACTTAGGAAGGAAAAAACAAATGCACAACAAAATGGGGAATAATTGGCTAGGTGGTCGTACTGCTGAAAAGGATCTGGGGTTATAGTGGATCACAAATTGCATATAAATCAACAATGTGATGCAGTTGCAAAAAAGGCTAATATTCTGGGTTCTAATAAGGGGGGAGGGATAGCTCAGTGGTTTGAGCATTAGCCTGCTAAACCCAGGGTTGTGCGTTCAATCAGTGAGGGGGCCATTTAGGGAACTGGGGCAAAAATCTGTTGGATGATTTAATTGGGGATTCATCCTGTTTTAAGCAGGGGGTTAGACTAGATGATTTCCTGAGGTCCCTTCCAACCCTGATATTCTATGATTCTAACAGAGTGTTGAATGTAAGACACAGGAGGTAATTGTCCTACTTTACTTGGCACTGGTGAGGACTCAGCTGGAGTACTGTGTCCAATTCTGGGCACCACACTTTAGGAAAGATGGGGACAAATTGGAGAGAGTCCACAGAAGAGCAACAAAAATGATCAAAGGTTTAGAAAACCTGACTTATGAGGAAAGGTTAAAAAATCTGGGCATGGTTAGCCTTGAGAAAAGAACATTGTGGGGGACCTAAGAACAGTCTTTAAATACAGTGAGGGCTGTTATGAAGAACAGTTGATCATTGTCCTCCCTATGTCCATTGAAGGTAGGACAAGAAGTAATGGGCTTAATCTGCAGCACAGGTGATTTAGGTTAGATATTAGCAAAATCTTTTGAACTATAAGGGTAGCTAAGGTCTGGAATAGGCTTCCAAGGAAGGCTATGGCATCCCCATCCTTGAAAGATTTTAAGAACAGGTTAGACAAACACCTGCCAGGGTTAGTCTAGGCTTACTTTGTCCAAGCTTAGCACAGGGGGCTGGCCTAGATGACCTCTTGAGATCCTTTGAGCCCTACATTTCTATGATTCAAAGAGCTTTGAGATTTTATTATAGCACACAGTGCTCAGCAGTGGGAAAGCCATGCTAGGAGATGGCTCATCCACTGATAGTGCCTAATCCTGCGAGGGACAAAATGCCCTTTTCTCCCAGTACCATTTCCGGGCATTTGGAGCCCAGCGGAAGCATTTAAGTACTTTAGCGGATTCTAGTTATGTCCGAGGAGGAGCATTGCTCATTATAGATCCAATTTCAGCCCTCTAAGGCCCAGATTCTCAAGGGTATTTAGGTACCTAACTCCCACTGAAATCAAAATCCAGCATGAGGTGCTAGATATGTAAAAGGTACCTTTGAGCCAGTCCTGGCATCTCAAATATGTACCACCAGGTTTTAAAATGGCTCTCAACAAAACCACTCACCAAGGGATAAGGAGGGTAGGTAGAAGCTAGTGTTATTTGGTGGTGGGTGGGGACGGGGGAGCGACCCACATCTCTTGGAGAAAAGCGTGTTAGTACTCAGCAGCATGACAGGACCTGAGAGCTACATAAGTCTTCTGCTGTTGAAAGCCAACCTGGCATAAGGGAATGAATGTCAAGCACTGTCTATCCTTGATGGCGCAGTGCGGTAGCATCTATGTCTTGGCACTCGCTGGCTGGCCCATAAGAAGCTTGTTACTAGAGATCTGCCGACTGTTTTGTATAAAGCAAGGGTAGCCCTGTTCCTGAATGGTTGCCCAGATCTCAAACAGACCCTCTCCTCAAAGCTCAGAACAGTTGGGATAACTTTCCTCCTCCCTTATTTTATTTTTCACAGCAGCCTCTGTACTTCCTGGTTCCTGCCAGTCCAGGAAGCAGAAGTGCCAGAATACTGTGACTAACACTGTACTTGTTGTTCCTGCCTGGAAGCAAGTAATTCTGGAAATCTCCTTGCAAAGAATTGTGTGAGAAATTTCCAGCCCTATTTTGCAGCCCAATCCATGGATGAAGGGAAAAAAAACCAACGGAGAATACCCACAAATAAAACACTACGGATGGGGTCCTGATGGACAGGCACAGCTCAGTCATGTTAATGTGAATTCCACAAGCACCTCCAAAGGAGAAGGACCCTTGAGGCTGTGAGAGGAGAGAATGATAGCCAAGGCTGTTCTCAGCTCTGGGAGAAGAGGTACCTTATGTCTTCCCACACCTGAGCTCGACAGGATGGGGACATTTCCTAACCCAATTTGTTTGTCCCCTGTTGTGCCCAGGTGTTAGAGGACATATGGTATATTTCTCCCTGAACCATAAATGCCCCGGCACTAACATTTTCCCCCATCACAGCTTTCATCTTATGGTAATGTCCTTTGGGTTGTGAGAATAAGATCGGGGAGCGTTGGCTTGGAATTGAATTGAATAGATGTTTTGATCTCATTCCAGGCAGGCCTCTCTCTCAAGCACTAATGAGAGTGTCGGGAAGTCAAACTTTCCACATCTCCCTGGAATGAATTCCAGAAGCATGACCCGGGTAATCCAAACAAAAGGCAAATATTTGGGACAGAATTCAGCCTTGCAATAGCCAGGTGATTTCATTTATTCCAAGACTGAATTTTTGCCCTTGAAAGGGTTTTCTTCAGACTTCCCCAAAATATATAAATATGTAAAATAAACACTCGTCCTTGGGCTGAGAACAAGCTTGACAAATTTCAGTCTCATTCAGTGGAAATCCTCCCATTGTCTTCGGTGGGCTTTGATTCAGGCTCCTATAGCTAGCTCTGGGCACCCAGTGCCTAGCACACGCGGGTGCCATAGTGGAATGGCAGAGCAGGTGTTGCTGCAGGTGAGCTGAATTTGATCAGGGAGAACTAGAATTGCTGGGGGGGATGTAGGTCTCTGAGGGACTTCAACAGAGCAGTCGGGGGAACCAAAGTTAGATTAACAAGGTGCTGCATAAGCCAGGTCTGATGTGTTTTGGCAGAGCCGGGGGGAGTTCAGGGCTGGAATAGCGGGAACACTGCAGGTCAGGGATGAGGTGTATTGGCGGGGATGGTGCAATCCTAGCACTGGACTAGCCAGAAGGTCAAGACTGACCTGCATCAGCAGAGCAGTGAGGGGAGAAAGGAATCTATGCCGGAACCACTCTGACCTATACTTAGTGCCATCAAACCTCATCCCCCTGTAAGACCCAGGTTCAGGATTGCAAACATCCCAGCTGTCTGCAGAAGCTGCAATGGGGCTGTTCAGTTCCCTGTGTTTGAATACTCGGCTTTTTGTGCTACAGCCTGTTCTGAGGCTCATTAAGAGAAGACCTTTTCCATGACCCAGAACCAGCAGGTATGGAAATCCACCAAGGCACTTGTAAATAGTAGCAGGATAGCGTGGGCACGCAATAGAGCTTTCCATTTAATATGCCTTTGTCTCCTCTCCTGATGCAGGGATGACTTGCCAGGCCCGGAGCTCCTACATGGACACGGAGGTGCTATGGGGACACCGCTTCACTCCCGTCCTCACCCTTGAGAAAGACTTTTACGAAGTCGACTACAACAGCTTCCACTGCACCTACGAAACCAACACCCCCTCGTGCTGTGCCAAGGAGCTGGCCCAGTCTTTCCAAGAGGGCCGGCTCCTCCGCCACCTCTCCAGCGCCACCCTCCTAAGCGGGGGTGGGGAAGCAGAGACCGCAAAAGAGGAACAGGAGGTGGAAGAGGAAGGAAGGGAGGTGGCTGGGCT
The DNA here is from genome assembly GCF_013100865.1 of Trachemys scripta elegans. Classification (NCBI taxonomy): domain Eukaryota; kingdom Metazoa; phylum Chordata; order Testudines; family Emydidae; genus Trachemys; species Trachemys scripta. The sequence continues at coordinate 5,370,662 of NC_048318.1, forward strand.
GAATGGAGCCAATGGAACAGCAGAAGTGAAGGCAGATATGTCTGTATAACACGTGGATCTGTACTGGACAATAGACAATACATATGCTCCTACTGGAGAAACAGTGGGATCCAGTGGTTAGGGTACTAACCTGGCAGTCAAGAGACATGGGTTTTATTCCCAGGTCTGCTACCCACCTTTGGGTGGCCTTGGACAAGTCACTCCATAGCCCTGTGCCTCAGTTTCTCCCATCTGTAAAACCAGGGTAATGGTACTTTATCCGCATTTGCAAAGCATTTTGAGGTCTATGGACAAGACATGCTAGATAAGAGGTGTTATTACTGTAGAAGTTCCCCCACAGATTGCTCTGGAAGAGATTCCTTGGTTGGTCAAATTATTTCCCTTTCAGGGGATATTTAAAAAGAGAAAACATAAAACAACCTAACAATCTCCCATCTCAGTAAGAAGAATGTAGTTTCGTACCTTCACTTAATTTACAAGTCAATGCATTGTAGACATTATTACTGCTAAATTAAAGAGAGGAAAGAAAAATCCCCTCCTGTTTCCAGCTTCCTAGTGATTGCACATGGTGTTTTAGAATTTTCCTCTTGAACTGTGTCCACCATGATTCATTTCCGACAGGCTGAAACACCTAACAGTGGGATGGCGGGTCTCTCTTCTGAGATAAATCAGGCATTTCCCACTCTGGCTTTGTGTTGTGGCCTCTTTATCACATGCATCCTATTGGTCAGGCTTTCCTCCCAGACTGGTACAGTGCCATCTCAGGTGTAATTGTTTTGAACAGCCATGCTGCTCAGTGCATTGCTTGTCATCATGGGATGTTTAGCTCTTGCCCATGATAATGGTGTTTGGACCTGTGTGTCCCAGGTTCAATCCCCAATTTCCTCCATGGCAATGAGTTCCAGGTCCCTCTGTAACGTCTGGTCTATTTAGAGGCTAAAAGTGTACTACTGCTACCAGTTAAGATGTATTCCTTTTGCTTATCGATTTCAGTGGAGATATTCCAGATGTACACAACTGTAACAGAATAGAATCTGGCCACATGTTGCTTCTGCGAGCAAATGGGGTGGGGAGGAGGAAACTCAGGGCTGTCTACACAGCTCCATGGTTTAAACAAAAGGGGTGTGAATTGTAGCATACAATCATACAATCTCATGCTATGCTGTAACTCCCCTGCGTGGATGCTGTGGGCACAGATTAACAGGTAGCTCGTTCCCAGTAACTTAGTCCTGTTTAAAGATGGCGACATTGAGGCAAATTAGGTATCTTTTAGTTCGCACCCGCAGTGTCCACACAGTTACAGCATGCTAGTGCATGCACAAGTCACACACCCCCACACATCAGCCAAACTGCTGGGTCATGTAGGCATAACCTTAATCTGTATTTCTGTGCCCACCTGGCATTGATTCTGGGTTTATATGTAATCACTGGGTGAAATTCAGCTCTTGCAGAAGCAGCTTCGATAGAACTGAAATCATTGGGATTGCATCCACTTACAACAGCTCTGAATTTGGTCCCCGAGGCTTTAGAAATTAAACACAGGCACACACACAAATCTGTGTTACATAATCTCTGGGGTGATAACCAGAAAGTTGAACATCAAGTGGATCCAGTTAGGGGCGGAGAGGTGCCAAAGGTGACCTTGTTATTCTGCTTCACTGTATGCAACATTCTCTGCTTTTCTTTAAAACAAATGTTTCAATGCTGTTTTTCCTTATGGTTTCTTTAGACGATGGAAATTGCTTTCACGTAAGTACAGCCATGTAGTGAAGCCGGTGTAAACACATGGGCCCTGATTCTCAATGGTATTTAAGGGTTACAATGGAAATTAGGAGCCTAAACACCTTTGAGAATCTGGGTCATGAGTTGAAATCCTGGCTTCACCTAAGTCAATGACAAAACCCCTGTTGACTTCAAGGGGGTCAGGACATCTCCCTTAGTGTAGACACACTGCACTGGTTCAGAATGGGGCTCACATGAGTGTGATTTACCCCAGTAAGCTGCATAGTTTATCACAGGTTCAATGTGTCCACATTAGGTGGCTTCACCAGTTTAACTACATTCAGGTATTTCCACTGATACAAAGAGGTACTTCCCTCAGATAAAGATCCCTAACTGGACAATCGGAGCCAGTGTCCTAGCACTCGTAAGCCATACTACCCCAGGGTGTTCACGAAGGACTCTTTGGTAACATCTCAGTGGGCTCACCATTGACCTACCAGTTACATCTCCCAGTATATTGGGAATGCTTTGTCTTGGAGATCACTTATCCCCCAGTTAAAGAGCTCCTGAAGCCCCTGGGAGTTCTTGGTCATGACTACTGTAGGAGCAGGGTTGGACTCTAGTTCGAAGCAGGACAGAAAAAGACTAAACCCAGGAGGGGACGGGAAAGCTGCCTACATCTAAGAAATAATTATCTATGAAAATTGTTTTCCGGGAGCCTTCAGTCCATGGCTCAAGTGTGCTCCTGATGTCAGGGAGAATAATGGAAAGTGAAACCAGAGCTGATCTTTGCAAGGCAGAGGTAATTTCAGACCTTCGCAGAGGAGCAGTTAAGCTCTGCATGATGAACTGACCTGTCCAGTTTAATTCAGCATTCAAGTCCTGGGAAGCTGGGGCTTCCCGTGTGATTATAGGGACAGGGAGCTGTAAAGATTGTACTGGGGTTTGATCCTGAGGCCTCAGCTCAAGCCAATTGCTGTTCTATACCCTCCTGAGATAAACTGGCCAATTCATAAAGGGCCCGTCCTAGGCAACGTGGAGCTTATTCTTCCACACTGGGATGAGGACCATCACTTGGTCCCCTGTGCCATATACGAGACCTTCTGTTTCCCTGGGGCCCGGGTTTGGTTCTCCCTGCCCAAACTCATGAGCTCAGTGAGCTTTTCCCAGATAGTACAATGGTCCACCACTGATTCTCCAGCAGGAGCGGCCTTCCCCTCCCATTTGTCCTCATCAAGTCCAGGGGTCCCCTCATTCTCCTCCCATACAGCAGTTCGTAAGGAGAGAGCCCGGTGGATTCGTGGGGCTCAGTGCCCTGGAAAACTGCTTTTGAAAATAGTGTCAAACCTGCAAATCGTGCATCGTATGCTGTTAGGATTCTTCCTAAAATCAAGCACTCCACACCGTCGACCACAAAGGGCTGGTCGGCGCTTAAAATGTAGATTAACAAAGCTATGTCTGTGCCAGCCTAACCCCGGTGTAGAATAAGCTAGGGCAGCAGAAGAATACTTCCATCAACCTAGCTACTGTCACCTGGAGAGGTGGATTCCTACAGTGATGGGAAAACCGCTTCTGGCGGTGTAGGAAGTGTCTACACTATGGCTCTACAGCAGCATGCCTGTGGCACCATAGCCTTGCCCTTGTAGCGTCCGTAGTGTAGACAAGCCCTGAAGCTGGTTAAATGTAGCATTGTGCCCAATGATGGCATAACTCTACCTCAGAATGCATTGGCCTTTCGGCATGTCTGATGACACAAGCATCTTAATTTCCCCGCTATTCAGCAGGGTCCTTAGATGATTGATTTGCGTGGTCCTACTCATGGGTTTCAAATTAAGCACATGTTTAAGTACCTTGCTGAACTGGTACCCCAAGCCTCATCAGTGTGATTTCTGCTATTAGAGCACTTCATTGATTCCAATACTGGAAAAAAATACCATTCTGTGGTTTTCTGTGTACTTTTAATACGTTCGTTAAGCTAATGAGATATATAAGAACTACTGAGACAATAGATTTATAATAGACCTATCTAAAGCAGGCCAAACTTTCACACTTGAACACAAGAGAAATAACTGCATCTATCTATCTAACCCCATGCACCCTATCTATCAATCTATCTATCCCCATACACTCCATCCATCTATCTAATCTATTTATCTGTCTAGGAACTAAAGTAGCCCTTGTCAATGTAGTATCTGCGAAGCACTCCCTTATGACAGTGTAATTCCATTGACTTGAAAGGAGTTATTCCAGAATTGCAGTCATTGCAGAGAGAGCAGAATATGATCTATTGACATGACTGAGACTTTACACTGAACTCTTTGGGGTGGGGACTCTCTCTCACTATGTGTTTGTACAGCACCTAGCGCAACAGGGTCCTGGTCTCATTTGAGACCTCTAGGTGCTGCCTTAATTCAAACAATGAATGATAATAATAATACTAATTTGAGCAAGAATTGTAAGATCAGGTCCTAATTGTAGTAGAAGAAATATTATCAACACCCTCTTGTTGGCCTCAAACCAGCTTTGTGTATATTTTGGCATGTTCAATAATGTGCGCAAATGAAACCATCCTCTTCCGAATGCTCTCCCATCCTTTGCTATTTAAGGGTCAAGTTCTGCTCTGTTACACTAGTACAAATCTGGAGTGACTCACTGTGCTTCATTGGAGCCACTCCAGATTTACCTGGGCCTGGCATAACCTAGAGCAGAACTCGGCCTTGACTTTATATAACAAAATACCAGTGGCCAATTCTCCTCTAGCTTACTTCAGTCGAAGTGTACTGGAGTTATTCCTGATTTTGTCATCATGCACAAGATCAGACTCAGGGCCCTCTATATTTGTCATCCTTTCACTGGCCTTGAAATGGGAACTGCAACCACTTTTATAAATGGATTGAAAGCTCGTCTAGTTTCTCTGTAACTTAATTAAATATCCTCTCCATCATCTGCCAAACTGCTGCTTAATACGTTCTGGCAACAATTCTCCCTCCTATGAATTGTAGCAGATATGGCTGGCAATGCAGGAAGGCTTATCATGTGATATTAATTACTTGAGCATAAATAACATTCTCCCTTATCTCAGCTTCATAATTCAGTGTTTCTGATGGAAATAAATTCATAATAATAAATGAGAGATAACAGCAAAGGGGGTAGATCTGGGTCTAAAATGAATGACAGCTCTTGCAATGGCTGGAAACTGAAGCTAGACAAATTCAAATTAGAAATTACAAGATTTACAAAGGGATCTCACAAAACTGGGTGACTGGGCAACAAAATGGCAGATGAAATTCAATGTTGATAAATGCAAAGTAACACAAATTGGAAAACATAATCCCAGCTATACATATAAAATGATGGGTCTAAATTAGCTGTTGCTACTCAAGAAAGAGATCTTGGAGTCATTGGGGATAGTTCTCTGAAAACATCCATTCAATGTACAGCGACAGTCAAAAACGCTAACAGAATGTTGCAAATCGTTAGGAAAGGGATAGATAATAAGACAGAAAACATCATATTGCCTCTATATAAATCCATGATATGCCCACATCTTGAATACTGCGTGCAGACTTGGTCTCCCCACCTCAAAAAAGATATATTGGAATTGGAAAAGGAACAAGAAAAATTATTAGGGATATGGAACGGCTTCCATGTGAGAAGAGATAAGTAAGACTGGGACTTCTCAGCTTGGAAAAGAGATGACTATAGAGGTCTATAAAATCATGACTGGTGTGGAGAAAGTAAATAAGGAAATGTCATTTATTCCTTCTCATAACTCAAGAACTAGGAGTCACCAAATTAAATTAACAGCAGGGTGTTGTGAAGCCTATAACAGGGTTCAATAAAGAATGAGATAAGTTCATGGAGGATAGGTCCATCAATGGCTATTAGCTAGGATGGGCAGGGATGCAAAGCCATGCTCTGAAGTGTCCCGAGCCTCTGTTGGCCAGAAGCTGGGAATGGACAACAAGGGATGGATCACTTGATGATTACCTGTTCTGTTTATTCCCTCTAAAGCACATGTCATTGGCCACTGTTGGAAGACAGGATACTGGGCTAGATGGACCTTTGGTCTGATCCAGTATGACCATTCTTATGTTAAATAAGGTGTAAATTTTAACAGTGTGGACGATTAACCACTGGACCAAACTACCAAAGGAAGTGATGGATTCTCCAACTCTTGAAGTCTTCAAATCACGACTGGATGCCTTTCTAGATGATATCCTTTAGTCAAACACAAGTAACTAGGCTCAATACTGGGGTAACTGGATGAAGGTCTCTGGCCTGTGTTATATAGGACATAGTAGATGAGCTATTATCTCTTCTGGCTATACAATCTATGAGTCTGAAAGAGGAACAGATGGGGGAGGGGGACAACGGCCAGGTCTACTTTTTTCTAAGTATAACTTAGCAGCAGAGGCATTAGACAAAAATAGAAGAGTTTAAAAAATCCTGCACTGGGGAAAAAACAGTGGACAAAGGATTTTAAAATGACTTTGCTTGAGAAAAACAAGAGAAACCCCCCTCCACAAACCAAACCAAGCTGAACAAGGAAGACTTCACAGTAAGCAATTCTCTCTTTGTATCTCCTCTCACAGCTCATTAATTCCCCAGCATTAGCGAGGTGTTTCCTGAATATCCTGCCACAACGAGAAAAATGCAGGCGGACTAAAAAATGAAGAAAAAGCACACACTAAAAATGCCTTTGTTTGATCCAAAACTATTGTAATGATCACATAGTGGAAACAAACAATTGAAATTAAATTTGTTTAGAATGGGGGGCCTGTGCTGGTGCATGCTATGTGTATGTGGGGCTTGGGCTGTTTGTGTGAATGGGTATTGAGTAAGTCCTTGATTGTGGAGATTTGTGTATTGGGGTGGGAATTGATACGTACCATGTGGTGTATTTAGGTGAATAGGTTTCCATGTTGGTATGGATGTGGTTGTGTACGCCTTGTGTTTGTGTGTGTGTGTGGCTACTGGTGTGTGTTGGTGTGTGCATAGGGCTCGTGTATGTAGTGTATGTGGCTATTTTTGAGGAAGGGGTGTAAATACAGCATGTTTGTGGGGGATATTCAGGATATGTGTGTTAGTGTGAGTGCATTCAGTTATGTAATTTTGTTTGTGTGTTGGTATGTTTCCAAGGTAGCAATAATTGCAGTGTTTGTTGTGTATATTTTTGTGTGTGTTTGCAGTGTGTGTAGGGTGTACGCAATTAGGAGTGCATATAGGAGTGATGTGTTTGTGTTTGTTGTAGTGTGTTATGTGATATTTTTGAGTGCATGTGGGGAGTAGATTGGTGTGTGGTACGTGATGCGTGTGCATGTGTGTGTGTTGATGAATAGGGGTTTGCAAGACAGAAGTAGATCCATATTTAAAAGTTAATTACAACAAAGCTTGGGTCCATTATTCTTTGTTTCCATGATTTATTAACAAGTCCATTTTTTTGTTTTTTATTTTTTTTTATTTTTTGGAAGCACCAGGGAAATTGGTGGTATGTGCAGAAACCCCGTGCTTCTGGGGAGGAGGTCCTCATTTATCTTCACAATCTTTTAAAATGCTCAATAAACCAAGGGTCTCCCTGGGGTGAACTACAGGGAAAGAAGAGAACAGAAGTAGCCAATGGCAGGGGTCCCTTTAAAGTCCTTTGGAATGGGGATGTTTTATCCTATGTTACAAAAGAATTTAGTTTAGTTCACGCCTCTGTCTTCACTAGGTGAAATCAATCATCCAAAGTTTGGATCCTACCCGGCAACCTTTCCCTGTGTGATCCCTGGGAGTAGATCCAAGGAAATATTCAGAGCAAGGGCTGTGAGATCAGCTCCTGTAGTTATACTTGATAAGCAATTTTCAGTTATCACATGACAACTGTATACGCGATGGGAATGGTAATGAAGGGGCCTGTCTTGCCCTCAATCACAGGAGCCTGTTGTTGCAGAAGTGGCATGGTTCTATCACTACGCACCAGTGATGAGAACACAGGGTTGAATCTGGGGCTTCCTGCCTAGAACTGGGGGCAAAGGATGTCGGCTGAAGGGTCTTTGCGCCTATGGAGGAAGGGTAGTGGGCTCTCAGAGGCTACTCCAGCCTCTAAGATAGAGTAGTTTTCACAGAACATCTCAGGGACTTGTCCCTAAATAGCTTAATTCCTGCATTTTAAATGACACTGAAGATAATACATTAAATTTTCACCTCTGTAAACCTGGATTCCAAAGTGGACTAAAGGTGTAAATAAAATCAGCTCCTAAACCTCGCCCTACAAAACCCAAACCCATTTGGCATCATTATTAGTTCTACACAGACGATTCTTCTTTGGAGATGAGATGGGTTGGAACATCAAGAGGATGCTAAAGAGTGGGAGCTGAGAATGACCGGCAGAGCTGTGTGGAGAGCACCCAGGACTGGACTGCAGAGTCCTGCAGATCAAAATGGAGGTGCACTGCTGCAGACTAGGGACCAAGTGGTTAGGCAGGAATTCTGCAGAAAAGGACCTAGGAGTTACAGTGGACAAGAAGTTGGATATGAATCAACAATGTGCCCTTGTTGCCAAGAAGGCTAATGGCATTTTGGGCTGTATAAGTAGGGGCATTGCCAGCAGATCGAGGGACGTGATCATTCCCCTTTATTCAGCATTGGTGAGGCCTCATCTGGAGTACTGTGTCCAGTTTTGGGCCCCACACTACAAGAGGGATGTGGAAAAATTGGAAAGAGTCCAGCGGAGGGCAACAAAAATGATTAGGGGGCTGGAGCACATGACTTATGAGGAGAGGCTGAGGGAACTGGAATTGTTTAGTCTGCAAAAGAGAAGAATGAGGGGGGATTTGATAGCTGCTTTCAACTACCTGAAAGGGGGTTCCAAAGAGGATGGAGCTAGACCAGTGGTTCCCAAACTTGTTCTGCCGCTTGTGCAGGGAAAGCCCCTGGCAGGCCAGGCCGGGTTGTTTACCTGCCGCGTCCACAGGTTTGGCCGATTACAGCTCCCAGTGGCCGCGGTTCGCTGCTCCAGGCCAATGGGAGCTGCTGGAAGCGGCAGCCAGTACATCCCTTGGCTCGCGCCGCTTCCAGCAGCTCCCATAGGCCTGCAGCAGCGAACCACAGCCACTGGGAGCCGCGATCTGCTGAACCTGCGGACGCGGCAGGTAAACAACCCGGTCCGGCCCACCAGGGGATTTCCCTGCACAAGCAGCGGAACAAGTTTGGGAACCACTAATCTAGACTGTTCTCAGTGGTACCAGATGACAGTACAAGGAGTAATGGTCTCAAGTTGCAGTGCGGGAGGTTTAGGTTGGATATTAGGAAAAACTTTTTCACTAGGAGGGTGGTGAAGCACTGGAATGGGTTACCTAGGGAGGTGGTGGAATCTCCTTCCTTGGAGGTTTTTAAGGCCAGGCTTGACAAAGCCCTGGCTGGGATGATTTAGTTGGGGATTGGTCCTGCTTTGAGCAGGGGGTTGGACTAGATGACCTCCAGAGGTCCCTTCCAACCCTGATATTTTATGAAGAGTGGAGCAGGAGGAGATGCTACAGAGCCGGGGAAAGGAGCATGGATGGAGCTCTGTGAGTACGTGTGTTATGAGAGTAGAAGACAAGAGGGGCATGAATCTTGAGGGAGATTAATATTCAATATCTTGGATCAAATTTTAATACACACCTATGTTGAAAACAGGGACATGCACCTTAGATACTGCCCTAAAAGGCACCTACAACCCAGAAATGCTTGCACACACCAAAGCTCTGCATTGGCATTTGCCAAGCAGCTAATTATTCATGGACATACCAAGCTACCCGCATAGTAGGTGCAACTACCAAGTTTTTGCACACAAATGACTCAAATTACAAAGTGTATTTATGTATGCAGTGGTGGTGTAGCCCTGGTGGTCCCGGAAGAGCTCTGTGTAAGCCTGAAAGCTTGTCTCTCTCACCAACAAAAATTGGTCGTCTCTCTAAAGTTTATTTAGAAGTGTAAAAGTTTGGCCTGCTTTAGATAGGTCTATTATAAATCTGTTGTTTCAGTAGTTCTTATATATCTCATCAGCTTAATGGAACCTATTAAAAGTAAACAGAAAACCACAGAATGGTATTTTTTATACCATTCGATAGATTGGATAGATATAGATGGTGTGTATGGGGGTAGATTAGAATAGATAATGATGGTAATCAGGGCGAATAAGGTTACTCCAAATGAATATACACTGATGTAACTGAGTGCGGAATTTGGCCCAATGGGACGACTCATGTGAGTAAAAACTATGGACCAAATCCTGAGCTCTTTTACACCAGTATAAACCAGTAAGAATGAGGCTTTATTCATGTGAGGAGAGGAGTGTACAATTATGCTGTTCTATTCACATGCTATTTGAATGTCAGCCCACCTTTGGGCACTGGCAAAAGGGAATGCCAGGGCCATCTCTGCACATAAAGGTACATATGAGATGGTCATTTGCTAATGCCCAGGTTACTCGTCAGTCTAACTAACCCCTGGACTGACAGGACTAGCTCAGCAGACACAGCAGATGGATAGCCACATTAGCGCTTCTGACAGTGATTGGGGGCAGGTGCAGCCACTCAGCAGAAAGCTGAGCCTTTACATTAGCGCTACGCAAACACGCAGAGAAATGGCAGGGAAGAAACAGCCTCGCCTGAGCCACTGGTAAAGTAGCACAGAACTAAATAAACAAGTTTCCATTTGCCAAGAGAAATGGCAAAGTTCAGAAGCTCCTGAATGAAGCTGTATAGAGTGCATCCAAAACAGTGGCCCAAGGAGCAAGGGTGGGGTCATGAGAAGAGACAGCACAATTGCTAGCGGTTCATGGAGTATCTATTGAATTTAATTGAATCTCATTTAACATTGAAAAGGAAGAATTGTAACGCAGGGCGAATCCAAACCTAAACTGCTCCATTCTTCGGCTCCCTAATTTTTTATTGAAATACATATAAAGCGCCTACCCATCGTGAAACCCACACTGGAATATTAAATGGCCTGATTTCTTTTTTTCAGTCACACTGGTCCCAGTGCAATTCCGTTGATTTCATTGACATTAGTCCAGATTCACCCCTGGAGTGCAGTGGTGCTAAATCAGATCCTCTGGGAGAAATCCTGGCCTCATTGAGCTCCATGGGAGTTTTGCCATGGACATCAATTGCGGCCAAGATTCCATCTTGTACTGGCCAAGGAGCACCTTCCTCTGTTAAAAACATTGTTCCTTTCAGATGTTTGTAGGGTTTGTTTTTATGTCGTCTGTCAGCTTACCCAGCTCTGTCGATTCACCTCAATCCTGAGCTGCAACACGCTCTGTTCTTCCAGTCTTGGCTCCACACACACAGCTCTACCAGTGCTCCTCAATCCTGACCTACTGCACCCACTGCTATGCTGGTCCTGCTCCCCTTCCACCCGTAATAACTCTGCCAATGCGCCTCATGACAGGCCGCATCTTCTGATATTCCAGTCTTGGGTCCCCAGACAGCTCTGCCAACACACCTCGCTCTGACCTGTAGCATCTCCAGCAGTTTCTCCCCGGGAGAATATTAACCAGCTCAAATGATGTGGTGTTTTAGTAACATGCGCAAATAGGCCCAAATCCTCAAAAGTATTCAGACTCCTAACTTCCAGTGATTTCAACGAGAGAAGGCGGGTGAGGTGATATCTTTCGTTGGACCAAGAGACAAGCTTTCGAGCTTACACAGAGCTCTTCAGAAGTTAGGAGCCTAAATACCTTTGAGGCTCTGGACCATAGCCATTAGGCTAAGAAACCACCAAACTCATTGTATTTGTGGCCTAAGGCATTTTGAGGTTCTGGTCACAAATGAGAGGCACTAATAACTTATTCAAAAATTTGCTCACATTTGCTTGTCTTAGTCCACAAGTTGTCACTTTGATTTAGATTTTGCATACTTAAACTGTTACAGAACCCTGGGCTAATGAAACATTCCACAAATTTCTGTTCTTACTCCAGTGGAAACCATTCGAAACCAAATACTTTAGTCCTGCTGCTTTTGCAACCCAAACATCGCAGCATGGATGGAGCTAGTACATGAGAACCTAAGCATGGAAATGACTGGAGAGCAAAACTGATTGGTCGTTTTCGTTGCCTCAAGGCAAGAGAAATGCACCATCAGAAAGCACTTCACTGGAACTGCTCATTGAGTAAGGTACTATTTAGCATGTGTCAAGATGGCAAAATGAGACTAAATATTGAGGTAATAGTGGCAGTTGAATGACAGTGAAAATCACAAGAATAGAAACAAATATGACAAATATTAAAGGGAGAAATATTAAATAACAATAGCCCCTTCCTGTGCTCATCTCTCACTGTTCTTCATCATTTGTCCATCATTTTTATGCAAACAAGTGAGCAATGCAATCACTACTGAATTCACGCCCCATCTGCCTCCCTCACGCACAGCATCTGAGCTCAGCTGTTTCTGTTCCTCCCAGAATAGAAAGAGGAGAGACAGATGCCAGGCACAGACAGGGAGATTCTTTTCCTGATGGAAGGAAGCAAATAGAACCTCATTTGGGTTCTGTTCTCCCCAGAATGTGACATCTTTTCATTACCAGACAGGCCACATAGTTCAAGCAGTGATTAGCACAGGAAGGAAGTGGGAACTCAGAGATCATGATTCAGGCAGGAGCAATTCCCCAAATGCCGCATGAAACAGTAGCAGAAAGAAGTGCATGTGATTGTATTGTGGCATATTTAATTTCACAATCTTTAATTTTATTGATTCATAATTGTCTCTTTGTTACCCTGTGCTCTTCCTGTCTGTCTGCCTTACCGACCTGTCTGTGCCATCTTACAGTTAGGTTGTAAGCTCTTTGGGGCAGGGACTGTCTCTTTGTTATGCCTTTGTACAGCACTCAGCACAGTGGGGCTCAGGTGTCCAGGTGCTACTGCAATATAAATAATAAACATTTAGACTAATGATGAATTTGATGTGGTGGTTTGACTGAATAGCTAGCTTAGCACAGGGTGCTACAGCTGATTACATGTAGTGGCAAGGGTTGCTGTGTGGCTCAGTGGCTAGGCCAGCAGCTGGAGAGCTGGGTTCTGTTCCTGGCTCTGCCACTGACTTATTGTGTGACCTTGGGCAAGTTACTTTCTCTCTCTGTGCCTCTATTTCTCTTCCTTTCTGTTCACTATCATGTCTACTTAGGCTCTGAGTCAGGAGAATACATGAGCATATGTTTAGCTTTAAGCCTTCCTGAATTGGGGCCATTGACTGTAAGCTCTTTGAGGCAGGATGTGTCCCTTATTAGGTGTTTGTACAGCACCTAGCAAAATGGGACACTGTCCCAAACTGTAAGCTAGCCCTTTAAGGGCATCTGGGCTGAGCCTCACCTGTGACTAGTTTACCTCTCCAAGCAGGAGTGTCCTGTGATAAGGGAGCCCGTGGTTAAGAACCAGGCCTGCTGGGAGATAGAAGGGCAGCCTGGAGGCAGCCAGGAGAGAGATGCAAAGGAGAACAGGCCTGAGTGTGAGTGTTTTAGTAGAGAGCGGGTGCTCAGCCAGGAAGAGGCCCCTGGAAGGAAAGGTTATGAGGTGCACAGGCTGACTGTTTAGAGTTGCAGGGCTGGTGACCTGTAGTGCAGGGTAGATGTAGATTCCCCTATGCTAGGACTGTAGGGGGTAGGGGAGCCATGGCTGTGAACAAGGAAAGAAGGGGTTAAGTCAGTGCTAGTAAAACATTGAAGCTCCTTCATAAGAGCACCACAGCAACCCACAAATGACTGCTGAGAGGAGAAACTGAGGCTGGGAAGAGGCCTGAGGCCAGACTGGGTAAGTCTCTGCTACAGGCACCGATTTCAAGTGCGACTTCTAGAAGTGACAAGAGTGCAGATACTTAATAGGGGAGGTGCAAAGCCACATGGGTGGATATTAATGCAGGGCACAGAAAACATTCTGCTAGCACCACAGCTGTGTGCACCGTGCACACCTTGTATATTGCTGTACTCGACAGCTTCAACACTTCAGATGCAGGCTAGTTGGCAGACTAGTGAAGTGAGACAATAACAACAGTCCACCTGTTCTGATGAGACTACCCACAAATACCTGAAAAGGAGAAACAAAAAATTGAGACCAGAGATGTGTATGTAACGATAGATGCATAAAAATGGTGAGCAAACAATGGTGCAGAATTAGGGATGAAAACAGACCGGGGCAGTAACTCATTAACATTTATCAATTTCATATTGCTGTAATATTTCTTGTAACTTACAGTGCTAATGGAAGCATGGAAAACTACTTCCGAAATCTCCATATGGAGAAAGAGGCACTTGAGATTAAGACCCTGGCCTGGGACTTGGGGAAAATTTGGGTTCAGTTTCCAGTTCTGCTACAATTCTATGTGACCTTGGGCAAGTCATTTAATCTTTGGGCCTCAGGTCGCCTCTAAACGAGAGTACAGGCTTGTTACACAATGTGTTAGTCTGCACCAATGGGGGTGTAAGTTTTAGTCTACACTAAATAGTCTATGTGGACCCTGCTGGTATGTACTGAAAGTTCCCTATTGTGTATTACACTAATTACAGTATTATATTAATATGCACACAAGCAGGGTCCACATGGCCCAGTTAGCGGGAACCACACTGGTGCAGTCTTAAACTTAAACCCTGCCGATGTGGACTAGTGCACTGTGCAGAGAAGCCCCAATATTTCAAGTCTCCCCCACTTTCTTTGTCATGTCTGTCTGACTGTAAATTTTGGGGGGCAGGGACTGTCTCTTACAATGTGTTTGTCCAGGGCCTAATGCAATGGGCTCCTGATCTCAGCTGTAGCTGCTAGGTGCTACAGCAATTCTAATAATATTCAGATTACTTGAGAACCAAGCAAGTGCTTCTGGCTAAATATCTTGAAGATGAACCAAAACTCTGACCCATTCTTATACTGGGGAAATCCAGATCTAGATCAGAACTTTATGGAGTGAGCCCCGCTCTCTTTAATTAGGCTTCCTCTGCCCTTGTCTCGCAGTTCACTTTCTCCAGAGACAATTTGTACTAGCATGACTCAGCAGCAATTCTGCATCTTCATGCAGGGTTCAAGCCCACAACAAGCTGACTCAGAAGAACCTTATATGGGATCCTAGAGTTTGCCAGCATTGCTTTTATTGTTGATGCACAGTAATGTGGGTGATCATAAGCCTCCTCCCTCCCTCCTATTTAACTTTTGAAAGGGCAAGTGTGGGTCAAGGTGGAAGTGGGTTCTTCTTCGAGTGATTGCTCATGTGTATTCCACAGTAGGTGTGTGTGCTCGCCACATGCAACGGTGCCGGAAGTTTTCCCCATATTTGGGAACAATGGAAAACCAGCAAAACGGGGGTGGGGGGGAATCGTTCCCATTTCAATCCTCTGCTCCATTTTGGAGGTAGGAACTACCCATGTGAACCATAAACAGAGCTCCATCAGAAAATATCCTATCATCCCTTAGCCTCACTGAGCCCTAACATATACGCACAGAGCAAACAATGACTACTTAAGTCATTGGCTAGGGACTATCATGTGTCTGAACTGTGCAGCTCCTCTTTGGTTTGTTGTTATGCTAATAAAATGAACACACCTAAAAAGGCTAATTGTGTCATGGAACAAAATGTCTCTAGGCTGTTTGTGGTCACTGAAGGGACTGTTATTGCATCCATGGTAACTTTGGCAACATTAGCATAATTTGCATTCCCTATTAAATCAAAATAGAGAAGATTCCATCATTTCCAGGAAAGTCTTGTAAAAAGGAATTCAAGGCAACGCCTTCTTTATATCCTTGGGACCCTTGAGTTGATATATGATCATGTCTACCTGTTCTGACCAGTGCACATTGTTCAACATGCCTGTAGATAAATGTGGTGGACAGCTAAGCCAGTTGCAAAGACCAAAGTGTAGTGCCTTGACTAAGGTCACATATCAAGTCAGTTGAACTGAAACGCAGAGTTCTGACTCAGTCCAACATGACTTCCACAGACACACCTCAGCCATGGTTCTGCCCTGTATTTATATCAGCCTAAATCAACCCCTCTTTTCAATTTTTGCACCGTCATAGGATTCAGAGGAGCTGAGGCATGCCTCAACTCAAGATTCTGAAATAGGCCGAGGCACCAACTTCTTGTCAGGGCAAGATTTATCTGTTTTAGATCTTTCAGGACCACGGACAGTAATTTTCACAACTCAAGCCATCCTTCTGCCCCCTTACTTTACAGCAGGGGTATCAAACCTTTCCAACCGGAGAGATGAGTATATTATTTCAAAAAGGTCAAGGAGCCACAAACCAAACTAGTAATCCAACCAGGGAGCACAAAGGAGGTAGAAATCACCTGCAAATGATTCCCTCAGGGTAAGGACATCCCCAGTAGATCTGTAACTGGCTCCTGCCCCTTATGCTCTGTAGTGTTAGCTCCTTCCATAAGTCTTGCAATCTGTTTCCACCTACGTGGTGAATGATCTCTGGTCCTATGGACATTTTCCTCATCAGCAACAGGATAGCCCAGGGGATGTTCCTCTTCCTCGTACAACCTGTCTCCCTTGACAGAAAGAAGGAAATTGTATCTCCTCTCACTTACAACAGTTCCACAGCAACACAACTCCATTAACTTCAACAGAGTCACTCCTGGCTTATACCACTACATGTGAGAGAAGTATTGAGTTTTTGCTGTGTAATTAACGCTGCCATCTGTCACTGACTAATGTGCCAAGAGACTTCAGTGAGAGTCCCATTTGCTTAAGCTAGGCTGAATTTGGCCCTAAGTCAGCTCAAACCAATTTTTATCCTCATAGGTGTGTGTAAACCAAGGTTATATGGAGCAACTCACGCTCTTGGGTGGTTAGTGTAAGACCCCTTACAGCAGGGCCTGGATTTTCAGAGGCTAGTTGCTAAGCTCTTTGTGAGAATCAAGCCCTTTCCAGATGTATCGGGGTGGGCACCCAAAAATGGAGGCACATGAAGTAACTAGTCACTCTTGGAAATCTCAGGTGTAGAAAGCTAATAAATGGTGTGCATCCTAATAAGGAATCCTCAGGGGTGATGATCAATTCAATTCCCACTGACTTTATAGGGAGTAATTAACCACACCACAAAAGCACCCAAAATGTACTAGGTGCGCTACAGACATATAGAAAGGCATGGTCCCTACCCTGAAGAGCTTATGGTCTAAAAAAGGGAACTTCACACCGCTCTGGATTTGGCTGTTTAATATAGGTCAAGAGCCTCCGCTAATGTAAACTGGCATATAATGGAGCTACACTGATTTAATCAACTGAGGATCTAGTCATCAATTATATCTGCCTTTTCCAAATACCCCCAATTAAATTTTCTCTGTCACCAGTAAGTGGGTGAATATTTGAAACACTGGAATTTTGCAAGGACAGAAATTCCAATTTTCGACCCACTCCAGTCACTGCTAGTTTACATTGGATGGAACATCAGATCTGCTCCACATTTGAGAGCATTAAAATGTGTTTAAGAAATACTACCACACAAATGACGATTTTGGTCTAACAGCTACTTTTGGCCATGCAAAATTAAAAGCACTGCTACGCATTTTTCATAACTTAAAAAAAACACACAGTCAAGCTGCACTTTTGTAAAGTGGTTTTGAAATGGAAAGGTTTAGGTGTCATCTGTGATGTATTTTCACCCTTATTTTTGTTGGGGCAAAGTGGGTAGACAGTAGTTCTGCATATATTTAATATGCAAATGTGAGACTGGGTTAGAGAGAGAGCATTTACGGATTCTTATCTGTTCATAATATCTTCATTGTGTTTGTGGCTTTCTAAGACAGACACCACATTAATTCTTTGAGGCAGATGCTACAGTATATTTGTGTAATATAATATCTCATGCATGTACTAAAGCAAACTTTTCCCTTTTTCTAATGAGGCGAGCCCCCAATCTTAATAAATATTTTATTATAAAAAGCCTGTGTAGAGAATGAGTTAATTGTCTTTCCCTTTCACCAGCTGCAAACTGCCACATGCAATGTGTGGGACAAACTCTCCAGGAAAGAGGAACAAAATGAAAATGTTTCCCCTGTAGGTTTCCCTTTTTAGACTTGACAGGACTGTGAAATTCACAGGACACAGCTCATTAAAACCAAGCTGCCAATCTGTGACCTCTTGACTAGGAAGATAAGATCAATGCAAAAACTCAGCAGTTTTGATTGTTAGATAATTCAACTACAGATCAGAAGAATTTGCAGGCTGTTAACCCAATAGATACCCAGGCATATTGCTCTCTATAAAATGGGTCTTGAGGAAAAAAAAAAGCGAACTGCCCATGCAAGTGTCTAGTGCTACCGCCTCTTGGCTGGTACTCAGCCAATGGTTAATAAAAGATACATAACAGAAGTCAAAGACACACTCCTCTTGTTATACTGGAGACCAGCATTGCTGAGTGGGTGGGAGAATGAGAGAAATTGGCCCTCAGCTCTGAGCCTTCCAACACACCTGAGTGGAATGGATACTCAACAAGGATGAAATTCACCCACATGACCAGTGCAGGCCTGGACATCACTTGAATTCCACAGCAATTCTGAAACTAGGACTTTAGAGGGACTGAAGTGGAGCACAGGTCTTGTGCTAGCTACTCTGCCCTGGGGTAAATGTCGCTCTACAATTACCTACCTTGGGCCAGATCCTCAACTGGTGTAAATCAGTGTAGCTCTACTAACTTTGGTGTAAATCAACATAGCTCCACCAGCCATGGGTCTGGTTTCTACAGAAAACAATGCTATATCAATACTGAATACAGACATACTTTCCAAAGCTGGTAGCCCTATTTGTCCTTGATGTACCTCCATGGAAAGTCACTGCGGGCTTCACCAAGGATGAGTTTTGGCCTTTGGATTTTAATATAAGACTATTTAGAATCTGTTTCAATGGAAAATTGGGGTTTGGGCAAAATGAATAATATTTTTTTTGCAGAGTTTGGCTTCTGCAAAAAAATTGGACTTTTTGTTGTTAAAGCTGAACAACCAAAATGCTTTCAGGTTTCAGCTGAACCCCCCCACACAAAAATCATTCATAAATGCTGCCAAAATGCCTCCTGGAAGTTGTAGTTCAGATGTCTTATGCTCCATCCTCTTTTTATGGGCCAGGTTCTAGAGTCAGACTACATCTCCCATGGTGCATTACAGCCAGAGATACCCCTGATACCTCACAGTGGCTCACCAAAGGAGATCGCATGTAGTCCACCCAAGGAACTCAGTTGATTGAGAAGAGCAAGGGCATGAGGCACCTGAACTGCAATTCCCATGAAGCATCCTGATAGCACTTCAGAATCCAAATATTTCCTTTTGACTTTTTCCACCAAAATAAAAAATTTTCCAAGCAGCTTTAATCTTTTGTTTACTGAGTTCAATGAAGGGTCTAATTCAGTCAGACTGAAATCCACCCTGTACAGGGCCATCAAAAAAGCAATTTCTTCGGATTTATAAATTATATTTGAGGTCTTATGTGGGTGCAAAGGACCATCTAACAATGGCTGAATTTCACCCTTTATGCACAAAAGACAGAAAGTTTCATTCCCATTCTCAGCTCTCCCATTGTTCTCACTTTGGATATGCACTTTGTAACCATTCCCTCTCCTGCAAGGAAAGACGAGCTTTAAGGGAGACTGCAATCTGGAATTCCATTCATCTGCTGACCGTGTCCATTGAGAGCTCCCTGCTTTGAAGGAGTGAATTAAGCCTTGCTCGTGGAAAATTAGCTGCAGAGCGAGATTTCTCAGCTGGTGTAAATCAGCCAAAGTGCTCTTGAAGTCAATTGCCAGCTAAGAATCAAGCCCACAATGTGATAGGGAGCAACATCAGGATCTGCGCTTGCACCCATCAAATTTGCAAAACTCATGTTGACTTAAGTGGGAGTTCTGGCCTGTTTGCAGATTCAGTCTCTGATGTGTAGAAGCCAGAGGTATTGTAGCCCCGTTCTGGGTTGAATAAGGTAGAAGAAGGGCTGAATAGCATTAGCTTCTCTGCAATATTCGCCTTCTCCAGATGATTTTCCAGGGACTCTCTCCAGGGTGCAATTCCCATGCTCCCAGAACCCAGAGAAGAAAGAATGTGGCAAAGATTCATTTTACTGCTTGAAACAGAAGCTTTCTTGGTAAATATGTTCAGTCCCTAATGTGAGCCTCCAATTCCAATCTTGGATGGTCTTTTTAAATTAACGAACCTGCATCTTAATTCTAAGCCCGCCGAAGATTAAATTATTCAGTGTCAGTTCTTTAAGGTGGATGTCCTGAAGAAATACCATGAAAATTGTAGCCCAGTTGGAAATGTGCAACAAAATAACCTCTTTGAATTGAGCATTCTGTAGCTCCACCCAGTTCCACACGTTTGTGACATCAGTTAAAAAAAGAAAAGCAAAGATGGCCATAGCGCTTAGACCAATGTCATTCTGCACGAGGCAGAACAGAATCCAAATACAAAATAAAGAGCGAGAAATAAGCACCATACTGCTAGCCTATCAATGCTTTGGTAGGCTGTGCGTAAACCAAATAGAGCCAGATACTGGGGACGGAACCCAGGGGTCATGATTTTCAGAAACGACCAGTGATTTTGTGTGTCTCCATTTTGGGGTGCCCAACACGAGACAGCTTAGAGGCCTGAGTTTCAGAGACTGCAGAGGCAGCTGCTGAAATCCAGGGTCCTTTAAGATATCCCAAGTTGGGCCTTGAAAATCACGGCCCAAGTCTTTCAGCTCCCAGGTCTCGGAACAGGCTTCACCTGACACACTAGAGTAGAGGTGTGCAGACATATCTACAGAAATTCCCACATCAGCCGTGGCATTGATTGCCAGGCAGACGTTCTGAGATTGTGAATAGGAGGGCAGGTGCCCATGTGGAAAAGTGACACTTGTCACACACACAGGGTACAGGCACAGGGGCGCTGGAACAATTTGTATAGGGTGGGGGGTGCTGAGCGCCACTGAACCAAACTGTAAACCCGGTATATGATGCCAATCCCTTCAAGGTGTCTCCCCGTTTTAGCTCCAGCACCTAAGAACAGGCAGAGGATGTTCAAAAATCAAATGACAGACCAAAAAAATGCAACATAATCTTTAAAAATCTCAGGATTTGGGAGCCAATCCTGTGATGATGGTGTCTAACTCACGGTTTTTGCTTTTAACTTTTGGGGTTGGCAACACTGTCAGGAAAATATTTGTCACTACTCTAATAAGCTTGGACAGCTGCAAACCAAGAGGAGGAGCCAGCGCCATGCATCCAGCCACTCGTCCATGGGCCACCAGCGAGCATCCGGTAGTGAATGGTCAGTTTGGAAACCACTACATTTGCCCGTCCACCCAGGCAAGTTGCTTAAATCTCTTTATATATCTCATCCCCTATGGCCTGGTCAACACTTAGAAGTTTTGCCATCATAGTTTCAGGACTATGTCAGTTAGGAGACTGGGAAAAAATCACACCCCTAATAGACATAGCTGTGTTATCAAGAGCCGTGGAATAGACATAGTTATCCTTTTGTCAGCATACCTCATATTTTTGGGGTGGGGGCATCTGGTATAAGCTGTACCAGCAAAGGCACTCTTTTGCTTATACAAGCTGCGTCTCCACTCTAGGCTTGTTTGCTGGTATAGCTACACCAGCAAATCTTTTCTATTGTAGACAAGGCCTGTCTGTCAAACGGGAGCAATGATATCTGAAAATATATGGGATTCAAGCTGTCTGCAGCACAAGTTGGAAGGTCAGTATTTTCCCCAGTGTGTAGTTTGGTAACTGAGGCAGAGAGAAATTGAACAGTTTACATGAAGAGATTTGTGGTCTGGAGCTAGGTCTGATCTATACAACCAGAATGAGAATCTGACCCTGACTTGCCATATGAGCTTGGGCAAGTCATGTTGTCTATACCTCAGTCTCCCCATCTGTAGAATGGAGACACTGATACTAACTCATGTTTGTAACATTCTGTAGAATCATACAGGCAGGGGGCGCTCTGAGAACAGAACACAGCAATTCCTGGTTCCCAGCTCTGCGCGCCTCTGTGCCATGTGGTTTTTGAGGGAAATGAGCTGTGACTTCCATCTTTCACAGGCTTTTCAAAATTCACAAGTGTGACTCTTCAGGCCAAAAAAGTGACATTGATTTTCCTTTCTTCCCATCCCTGCTGCCCCCAGGCTTCACTGTGAATAACATTCAGTTCCTTGGAATTTCACAAAAATTTGCCATTTGAAAACAGATTTCAAGGCCATAAAAACCACATGAAACAAATTGTCAAAAAAGTTGCATTCACTTTTTGGGGGGAGCGGGGGCAATTAAACTGGTGATTTATTTTGTTTATTAAAAACATTGGTCTGAATTCACTCCTTGTCTAAACCTTATTGATTTTAGGAGGGGAGGGATTTTCCCTGATCCAAACCCACTGAATTCAGTGCAGTGGCTGCCCCCCGATGTAATCCTACCGACTTCAATTGTTACACCAATGGTTCATTTCTCTTCTCCTTATGCTGTCTGACTCCTGTTTATCCAGCATAGTGTGGTGTTTGAGGTTGGAAAAGGTTTTCTTTAGGGGGCACAGGTTCCGTTTACAATAGGCATAGTGAATCAAGGGATTTATCTAAATCATTGTCACCTCACATCAATTAATTTAATATCTCCTAATCTATGTGAGAACAGAGAACTGGCTCTTATACATTTTTTTAGTCTTTTTATTAGTAATTTGGGTAAGTGAGCTTCACGCTATCATAAGTAATGCTATCTGACAGGAGGCTTCCAGTCGCACTCTGCCTCCGAGGAAAGAACTTTTTTTGACTATGAGGTCCAAATGAAGTGCAAAATTCCAGAAGATGGAGAGAGTGAGGGCTGGGAAAGGAGATGTTTATTCTCAGGAAGTGCTAAATCCCATCCCAAATGGCCCCAGCAAAGCATTTGTACATGTTGTTCCAAAATGCAAGCATCCAAATGCCTTTCAAGATCACAGTATCTAGGATATAGATTGGCCAACTTCTTCTTGGCATGTTTCATCGCAGGAACAGTGTCTGGGGTTTATTTTCCATGTGGGACTATTAATAACCAGTGTGAAGCGGGAGAGGAAAGCGAACTGTTGACGTTCATTGTAACTGTCCGTAAACACTAGGATCTGGGTAAAGTCAGCACCTAGGTTTCCATGTCAAATGTCTCCATTGGAGCTAGAGGCTTCCAAGGTCGGCTGGAGATGTGACCCACCTCCTGCCAATGTGGGCTCTGGTGTAAATGCTGGTGGTTCCAAGGATGACCTGGGCCTGATCCAAAGCCTATTGAAACCATAAGATCAGCCATACTGGGTCAGACCAATGGTCCATCTAGCCCAGTATCCTGTCCTCTGGCAATGGCCAATGCCACATGCCTCAGAGGGAATGAACAGAACAGGCAATCATCAAGTAATCAATGGGCTTTGTGTTTCAGACCAAAGCCCACTGAGATGAGTTCCTGGGGAAATACTTTCAGGTCTGCTGTCAGGTCCGGTAACCTCACGTTGGTCATCTGTATTCAAAGCCTTAGCAATTATTGCTGGGGGGCGGTAATACAAACTCATTGTTCCCTGCAACAATCCTAACTAACTCCGTTCTCAGGATAGTTTAGCTCAGTTTGGTGCTTCCTGATGCACAGACAACAGGCAAGGTGTGACCCACAGCTGCCTGTCTTCAGCTGATCCGATAGTGCAAGGGGGAGGCTCTTGTGGTTCAGGAACTGAATTAGGATTGCATTCCCATAGGTGCTCTGAGTGTAATGATAGATCGCTTTATATAAGTAGGTAGAGAAGAGCCTCACATTGGCAATGTTCTGGAAGCAGGAAGTATCCACCGGTAGTTGAATGAAAGAGAGCACTTTGCAGGAAACAAGCAGCATGCTCTAAATCAAAAGAACAGGGCTTTGTGCTTACACAGTTCTCTTCTCAACTGGCTTTACCCCCACACTGGGGAGAGACAAGGGGAGAGACAAGGCGGGGCTGGGGAGAGACAAGGGGGCTGGGGAGAGACAAGGCGGAAACCAAACAGCAATTGTGAAGAATTGGGGAACTGGACTGTATTCCTCTGCCTGTCAATGGCAGAATGGATGGGGGCCATTCCATAGGCCTAAGTGCTGACAGCATCCCTGTTTTCCCCTCTTCCTATCAAAGCATGTGGTTGTCTAAATTAGGAATCCTTTCACACCTATCTTAGAAGCCATTGAGAGGTGTTAAGAGTAAATTAGGTGTGAACAATATATGAAGTGGGCACGCAAACCAGGCCCGAGGTGTTAATCACGTGCTTAGTAAAAATAGAAGGCATCAGGAGGTGATTGCAGGGCTGGCAGGGAGAGGTGGCTTCAGTCACAAGCCTGGCATTGGTGTCTGACATGGGTTGGGTTTGCTTTACATTAACACATCTCTTTGGTGTTCTGACCTTTCAGGGAAGGAGGGACAGTCTCCTGGCTAAATTACATGGCTCCTGTCAATCATAAGGGACACCGTCAAGCACCCATTCCCATTGGAACGGGCTCTAGTACCTTTGAAAGGATTGCTTGCTACTTCCCCTCGCCCCAGCCGGATTTCCCCTTCTGCACCTGAAACAAAACATGAATTCAACCACTTCCAATCTTTGGGGAAGTCTAGATCCCCCTCCAAACCTCAGGTAGTCTTAAGTTCAATAAAGGATGGAACAGGAGGGAGTCGTCGTGCCATATTTGCCGTAGCTGTGGGGAGGAGTCTCCATTGCTGTGCAGCGACTGTGCGTGTCGCCGGTGTTGCACGACAGCCAGCTTCATTTGCGCAATGTTAGTACCGCACTGTTCTGGACAGCATAATGGATCCAAATAAGAAGAGCAAATCCAAACAACCTCAGCCTCTGGGGAAATTCAGATCTCAGGCTGGGCTCTGCGGAGTAGGCGTATCCCTCCACTGAAGTACAGAGGCTGTGGATCTGTATTAAGATATGAAACTTCTCAGACAACTCGGAGGGAAGAGTCTCTTCTAGTGCTTTCAGCAGCCGGTCACCGGGATCAGCATTCCTGGGACCTGAAGGGAGTGTTACGTAAGCCAAGGGGGGCAGAGTCAGCTGCCAGGACAGTTCGAATGAAGCCCAAGCACTCAAATCAGCAGCAGAGATTCTCACACTCTCCATAAGCTGGGAGGGGGAGGATAATTCCCCACCCAACCCTTAATAGCACTTTCTAGCTACTCTGGAGACCCCCATCCTTGACCCTCTATCTCTCTGACCTACCCTTATATCTGCCTTCTTGTTAGTCACCTGCTCGCTCCCAGTTTTAAGGGGCCCAAGGGCTGTAACAAGAGCATTGGGCCACACATACCTGCTTCAAGACTCAATGCTGTGTTACAGCTGTCTAGTAGCTACAGCAGAGGACTGAGAGTTGGGGTTCCAGGGTCCATTCCCAGCTGGGGGAGGGTGTTGTAGAGACATTAGAACTGCAATAGGGACTTTCACATTTTATAGCTGGCTCTGCCACTGCTTGTGTGACCTTGGTCATGTCACTGAACCTCATGGTGCCTGCTATCTCAGGTGTGAAATGAGGCTGATTCGTACCTATGACCTCCATCACCACAGTGTTTGAGCCGCTCCTATGCACTAAGGCATTTCCCCTCCGAATATCCCTATGAGGCAGGGCAGTGCTGTCATCCCAGTTTTACAGATGCGGGATGGAGGTACAAAGAGATCAAACCATTTACCCTTGAGCACATGGGATACCTGTGATTTAGTGGCAGAGCAAGGAATTGCCTCTATCACAAGGACATTCAGCGTTCCACGGGGTGCTGTGAGGCTTCATTAATGTTTACGAAAAGCTTTGAGACCCTCATCTGGATCCGTGAAGTGTTGTTATGCTATAAAGTGAAGCTGGCACATTTGCATTTCCAGACCGATCCGGGAAATTGCCATATTTCGTTGGCACGGCTTAACGGGGATGAGTAACAAAAACTGGCTTCAAACTGGATGTGTTTCTTATAGTGCTCCCGGTGGGATCTGAGAGGACAGGCCGTCTCTTGCATTTTTTTCCAGCCTCAGAGCATGTACAGACTGAGAACAATGGACCCAAATAGCCTCCGCTGCTCATAGAAAGGGTCTGCGGGAGCTGGGGCAGTGGGATTATGTTTTAATACAGTGTTATCACAAATTAAGATCTCTTGATTCTATACAAGACAACAAAGAGAGTGCTACCCCCAGTCTGTCACCTCCTGTGCTTAATGGAATTAGAATGTCCTGTAAGAGTGCATGAAAAATCCCCAAATTCTGCTTATCCCATAAACGTTACTAGCACGATACAGCTCCACTCCTCTTGCCTTTGATGTGAGGTAGATTTTATTAGGGCCCAAGTGACTGATTGGAGCAACTGTTAGCTGTTGAGTACCTAGCAACAATACAAGGCATTATCCATCCTCCCTTGGCAACGCTGGGATTGTATTGCGAGCATTTGTGTTCCATGTGGTTGGAAAGTGGAAGGGATTTTGTAGGTGGATTATTTACAATTCAAGCATTTTGTTGGGTAAGAAATAAATTGCTGCATGGGTTTAGTCTGAGCATTCTTATTACATAACCACAATACATTGTGTTTCTATAGCACCTTCAGTCCAAAGATCTCAAAGCATTCACAATCCGTGGTGATCACCACAGCACGAACAGGTAATGGTTTACAAGGCATGTTGCAGTTCTTTGCTGTGTCCCTGCGTGGTGTCTCACTGAATTGGATGGCAGTTCAGATGTGGGCGCTCTAGTTGGAGAGCATAGTAGAGATGTCTGCGCTGCACTGGCTGTGTTGCAACAGAAGAGCGTTAGAATTACCGAGACAGATACTCAACTGATGTATATCAGTGTAGCTACATTGAGTTCAATCTATATACACCAGCTGAGGACCTGGCCCACATCTCAGTCAATCAGATATTGTGCAAGCCCTAACCTTTCCTCTTTGCACCTGCAGAGGGTCAGGGAGGAAAGTGAATTGCCAGCATCAACAAATCAAATGCACACGGTATATCTCATTTATGCGTATGTAACATTCTACTGAATGGGCAACAGAAGGGGGAGTTAAAAAAGACAGTGAGTCAAACATGGTTCCCATTGCAATTCAATGGCAGTTTTGCCATGGGCTTCAATGGGCTCCGGATTTGGCCCACTGGGAACAAACACTGAGAGTGAAACATCAGACACCCTGTGGCTATAGATGCACTTAAATTTTTTAAAAGCATTAGTAGTGCTTCTAAATTTAGAATGCTGCACTTCTGTTTCGTTAAAAATTTGATTTTTATTCCAGCTAGACTCCACAGAATCTGTCCCCACAAAAAGAACCATGCTCTGTTCTGTGGGCTGCACAATGCAGCCAAATCTCTTTTTTTTTAAATTTGACCTTATCTAACCTGGAGGTGCTCCAGACAATGTCTCTGGCATCTGTTATCATGCATAGAAACTTGAACCTCCAAAGACTCCCAGATGCAAACAGACATGCTTTAGTTCAAACGTGAATTAAATCAGGGAAGTCTTATATGGCCTGTGTTATACAGGAAATCAGAGTGGATGCTCACAGAAATCACTTCTGGCCTTATAATGTATGAATTATTATCGTACATGTTTTACAGATGGGGAAACTGAGGCACAGAAGTTGAATGACTAGATCAAGGTCACACAGCAAATCATTAGCAGAGCTAGGAATGAAAACCAGGAGTCCTGATTTTTGGTGGTGCTCACCCCTTTCTCTAACCATGAAACAGTGTTGCCTCCATGACCCCAAACTCTCTGGAGCCTCTTTCTAATGGATCATATGCTGAATAAGACCCAGCGGAGCTTCCTAGCTTTGTATTGTACTTGCCATTCAGCTGTTATGGGAGCATGCTTTAAAAAATGACTCCATCTAGAAATTTTTAAGTAGTTTAAGTTTCAAGTAGTATAGTTTAAGCAAGCTGTACAACCACTTTGGCATAGTCATCTTTTAAAGGCTCTGAGTGTATCCTTCCTGTTGCTTATTGTGCTTAGAAGGGGATGAATATTGTTAGATGATGGGCGCATTTGTAGATTTCCAGGACCGTGGGCAGTAACTCTTACAAATGATTGCAATGTGATGGACCATGCATGCACACATACAGACATAGCCGGCTCCAGGCACCAGCATAGCAAGCAGGTGCCTGGGGCGGCCAATGAAGAGGGGGGTGGCACGTCTGGCCGTTCAGCGGCAATTCGGCGGAGGGGCCATCACTCCCTCTCGGAGCGAAGGACCTGCCGCCAAATTGCCGCCGATCGTGATCGCGGCTTTTTTTTGTTTTGTTTTGTTTTGTTTTTTTGCTGCTTGGGGCGGCAAAAACGCTAGAGCTGGCCCTGCGTACAGACACCGCAGTCTTTAGTGGGAATCAGTGACCTTCAGTACCAAAAACACAAGCCCCTTGACCTTCAGCTGAAGGAGTAACTCCTTTAGTGGTAAGTAGCTGGCTGCATTAGTAAAGGAGCCAGACACTAGGGGGAAATTTGATCCAACATTTTATGCCACTATATAGTATACGTGGGGATATGATTTTGTCCTGGAGAAATTGTGAATTTGAATAAACTCTGTGAAATGTTGGAAGTGGTTGTAAAAATGCATTTGGTTAGGCCCCCATACTGAGTGGGGTTGCTACCTGGTGCATAGAGCTGCAGAACCATTCAGGTTTAGCTGTCTGTCCCTTTATAGACGAAGACGGAGGGGCAGACATACCAAACCTGAGTGGTGCTGCAACCCCATGTGCTGGGTTGTAATGCCCGGAGCTGGGAGACAGGCTCATGGTCAGAAGGACACCCCAGTCTCCAACCCTCACCACCCACTCTGATCCTCATCTTTCAGCATCCACACTTTACTCCTCTGTATGTTGCTGTAGTGAGAACTATATTATTTGGTGACTTTCCTTGACTTATCTTTTTTTTTCATACCTCTGTGGTGAAATTTACTAAAAATGTTTGTGACAAAATGGTAGTCTTAATTATTCTCCCCAAAAAATCTTTTAATGGAATTTTTTTACAATCTTAGGGCAAATTTATGCCCTTTTGTGCAGGATCTTGGCTCTGGGGGAAACTACATGGACCTCTAAGGGAAGAGTTTAGCCCTTTCAGACTTCTAAGAGCCCAACAGGTCTTTCTCTAAAACACTTTCTAAAAATCCATTCCTCGGTTAAAACTTTGTCGAGTTTCAGTTCAGAGCACACTCAAGCAGGCTAATTGTCCACATTAATAGGCCCAGGTGCAGTATATTTTATATTGCTTTGTTTTCCCTTATTTTTCCTTTAAGCATCAACAGCGTTGTCAGAACCACAGGAACTCATGGGATCGTGAGAACGGCCAGACTGGATCAGACCAATAGTCCATCTACCCCAGGATCCTGTCTTCTGACAGTGGCCTGTGCCAGGCGCTCCAGAGGGAATGAACAGAACAGGTAATCATCAAGTGATCCATCTGCTGTCATCTAATCCCAGATTTTGGCAGTCAGAGGTTTAGGGACACCCGGAGCATGGGGTTTCATCCCTAACCATCTTGGCTAATAGTCGTTGATGGACCTATCCTCCATGAACTTACCTAATTCTTTTTTGAACCCCGTTATACTTTTGGCCTTCATGGCCTGCCCTGGCAAGTTCCCCAGGTTGACCGTGTGTTCTATGAAGAAATGCTTCCTCTTGTTTGTTTTAAACCTGCTGCCTATTAATTTCATTGTGTGACCCCTGGTTCTTGTGTTATGTGAAGAGGTAAACAACACTTCCTTATTCACTTTCTCCACACCAGTCATGATTTTATAGACCTCTATGATATCCCCCCTTAGTCATCTCTTTTCCAAGTTGAACAGTCCCGATCTTTTAATCTCTCCTCATATGGAAGCTGTTCCATCCCTCTAATAATTTTTGTTGCCCTTCTTTATACTTTCTCCAATTCTAATACATCGTTTTGAGATGGGGTGACCAGAACTGCACACAGTATTAAAGGTGTGGGTATACCATGGATTTATATTGGCATTATGATATTTTCTGTCTTATTAGCTATCCCTTTCCTAATGGTCCCTAACATTCTCTTAGTTTTTTTGACTGCTGCTGCACACTGAGCAGATGTTTTTAGAGACCTATCAACAGTGACTCCAAGATCTCTTTCTAGAGTGATAACAGCTAATTTAGACCCATCATTTTGTATGTATAGTTGGAATTACGTAGTTTTCCAATGTGCATTACTTTGCACTTATCAACATTGAATTTCATCTGCCATTTTGTTGCCCAGTCACCCAGTTTTGTGAGATCCCTCTGTAACTCTTCGCAGTCAGCTTTGGACTTAATCAGCTTGAGTAATTTTGTATCGTCTGCAAACTTTGCCATTTCACTAGTTATCCTCTTTCCCAGATCATTTATGAATATGTTGAACAGCAGTGGTCCCAGTTCAGATGCTTGGGGGACTCCACTATTTACCTCTCTCCATTCTGAAAACTGACCATTTATTCCTACCCTTTGTTTCCTATCTTTTAACCTGTTACTAATCCATGAGGGAACCTTCCCGCTTATCCCATGACTGCTTACTTTGCTGAAGAGCCTTTGGTGTGGGACCTTGTCAAAGGCTTTCTGAAAATCCAAGTACACTATATCCACTGGATCACCCTTGTCCACATGTTCATGAATCCCGTCAATGAATTCTAATAGATTGGTAAGGCATGATTTCCCTTTACAAAAAGATCTGTGCATCTGACTTCATATTTTCCAAGGAAATGAAAGTCGGAGATAGCTAACAAAAGGCACTACCAGGTCCCCAGTGTGAGAGCCTAGAGATGGGCTGAGATGCTTTGAAAAACCAGAATAACAACAGCCTTCTCTCTAATATACAGCAGCAGCATTCCAGCAGTCCTTTACCAGAGCACTCCTGGGTTAGCCAGTCCTGTTCTCTCCAAGGACTCTCTCAAGTTCCTCAAACTCGTTGCATTGGACTTCACAGAGCTTTCTTCTGGCTCTTTACTTCAGTGG
Organism: Trachemys scripta elegans; assembly: GCF_013100865.1. Taxonomy (NCBI): domain Eukaryota; kingdom Metazoa; phylum Chordata; order Testudines; family Emydidae; genus Trachemys; species Trachemys scripta. The sequence continues at coordinate 5,401,291 of NC_048318.1, forward strand.
TAACTGCAGCGGCTGGAGAGATGTCTGGAATGTATCTGCAGGAGGGAGAGCTGACTAGTGGTGAGAGCCTAGAAATCATGATTCCTGGGACCTAATACCTGCTCAGAGTGATCTTGAGCAAGTCACTTTGGCTGAGACTTTCAAATGTGCCCGCTCATTTCCAGTGCTCAACATGAGACATCTCAGGACTCTGCAGAGATGCTTAGCACCTGCGGCTGCTCCCACTTTGATGTTGTGCCTCTCTGTGCCTCAACTGAGCCGTCTGTACAACAGGGACAAGGATACTTCCCTCCCAGGATGGGGCTTCATTAACGCTTATGAACTGCCCTGAGCCCCTCCGCAGAGACAGCAGTGGAACGCTGTTACTAGTTAGATCTTTCCCTGTACAGAGAGAAATCTCCCTGCCAGCGCATGACTCTCTCCTTTGACATTTTTTTCACCGCCAGTCATGTCCCCCTCAGCTCAGCAGCTTTTCCCAAGCGGACTGGCCTCGCCTGCCTCTTCCCTCACAGTCCAAGCAGGGAGGTAGAGCTGGTATTTAGATGTCAAGCTGAGCAATCCAAAGCCGCGCCACCACCCAGAGATTAACCATCTCCCCTCTGGATTCTCTAGTCAAGTCTCAGCATGCTGCAGTGCTCGGAAAGAACCTCTCTGGATATTATACTGTACTGTGTGTATGGCTTTGAGGTGCTTTTCTGTCCTTCCAAAATCTTTCTCCTTTGATTTATGGATCATTGAGACCATCTTTAATTATCTTCCTTGTACAGATGCCTGAAGCTAAATTCACTAGAAGGAGCTATGCTGATACAGCATGTGCCCTTCCTAAGCTTTGCATGGCAATCTGGAGTATGGAGTGACCATTAATACACAGTGTGAATGGCTTGGCAACTCAGGCAATGGGTTCAGATCTGCACGCACCCAGGTGTCTATAGGCTTTCTCTTTTGCACCTAAATGTAAAAGCAGAAGAGATCTATTTTGCAAGGGTGTGGTTAGACTCAAAAAACTTCCACTCAAGGAAACAGCTGTGGAAGTGGTGCCCAAAGGCATTTTCAGTGCCAGGAAAAGACGGTTACTCACCGTTGTAACTGTTGTTCTTCGAGATGTGTTGCTCATATCCATTCCATTAGGTGTGTGCGCGCCGCGTGCACGATCGTCGGAAGATTTTCTACCCTAGCAACACCGGCGGGTCGGCTGTGGAGCCCCCTAGAGTGGCGCCCTCATGGCGCTGAATATATACCCCAGCCGACCCGGCGCCCCCTCAGTTCCTTCTTGCCGGCTACTCCGACAGTGGGGACGGGGGGCGGGTTTGGAATGGATATGAGCAACACATCTCGAAGAACAACAGTTACAACGGTGAGTAACCGTCTTTTCTTCTTCGAGTGCTTGCTCATATCCATTCCATTAGGTGACTCCCAAGCCCAACTTAGGTGGTGGGGTCGGAGTGAGACATTGCTGTGTGCAAAACCGCTGACCCGAATGCAGCATCGTCCCTGGACTGTTGCACTAGTGCATAGTGAGCTGTAAACGTGTGGACTGATGACCAAACCGCCGCTCTACAAATGTCCTGTATCGGAACATGTGCCAGGAAAGCAGTCGAGGAGGCTTGGGCCCTCGTGGAGTGAGCGGTGAGGTGCGGTGCTGAGACACCTGCCAGGTCATAGCAAGTCCGGATGCAAGACGTAATCCAGGAGGATAGGCGTTGTGAGGAGACCGGTGAGCCTTTCATTCGGTCGGCCACTGCAACGAAGAGTTGCGTCGTCTTTCTAAAGTGCTTTGTGCGGTCAATATAGAAGGCCAGGGCCCTTCGTACGTCCAGGGAATGCAAACGTTGATCCTGGCGAGTGGCATGTGGTTTGGGATAAAAGACCGGGAGAAATATGTCCTGGTTGATATGAAATGGAGAAACCACCTTGGGGAGAAAGGCAGGATGTGGGCGAAGCTGCACTTTATCCTTATGGAAAACTGTATAAGGGGGCTCGGATGTAAGCGCCCTGAGTTCAGAAACTCGCCTTGCTGAGGTGATGGCTACGAGGAAGGCTGTCTTCCAGGATAGGTACAAGAGTGAACAGGTGGCTAGTGGTTCGAATGGAGGACCTGTGAGCTTGGAGAGAACCAGGTTGAGGTCCCACGTCGGGACGGGCTGACGCTGTTGTGGGTACGTCCGGTCTAAGCCCTTGAGGAATCTAACGACCATCGGGTTAGAGAATACCGAGGACGCGAGTTCCCCCGGGTGAAAGGCTGATATAGCAGCCAGGTGAACTCTGATTGAAGATATCGCCAACCCTTGCTGTTTTAGGGAGAGGAGATATTCCAATATGAGAGGAATGGGTGCCTGCAACGGGGGCGTGGCTCGTTGTTCGCACCAACAGGAGAACCGTTTCCACTTGGCCAGGTACGTGGTCCGTGTTGAGGGTTTTCTACTGCTCAGCAGAATCTGTTGGACAGAGTGCGAGCATTGCCGCTCTGCCTGGGTGAACCATGGAGCAGCCACGCTGTGAGGTGGAGTGATTGCAGGTCGGGGTGACGCAGCCGACCGTGGTCCTGAGATATGAGATCCGGACATAATGGAAGTGTGATCGGTGTCTGAACCGAGAGCTCCAACAGTGTGGTGTACCAATGTTGTCTCGGCCACGCTGGAGCGATCAGAATTACCTGTGCCTGGTCTCTGCGCAATTTGAGCAGTACCTTGTGGACCAGAGGAAACGGAGGGAAGGCATAAAACAGGTGATCTTTCCAGGGAAGGAGAAACGCATCCGAGAGGGAGCCCGGAGCTCGACCTTGTAGGGAGCAGAACATGTGGCACTTCCTGTTGTCTCGGGATGCAAACAGGTCTATCTGGGGAAACCCCCACTTCTGGAAGACGGAATGTATGATGTCCGGACGGATAGACCACTCGTGCGTTTGGAAGGACCTGCTGAGTCGGTCCGCTAGAGTGTTCTGGACTCCAGGGAGGAACGATGCCGTGAGATGGATCGAGTGGGCGATGCAGAAGTCCCACAGGCGAATGGCCTCTTGGCATAGAATTGACGAACGTGCTCCTCCTTGCTTGTTGATGTAAAACATGGCCGTGGTGTTGTCGATGAGAACCAGCACACAGCGGCCACGTAGGAGATTGAGGAATGCCTGGCACGCCAGGCGTACCGTCATCAGTTCCCGAACATTGATATGCAGGGCTAGCTGGGGTGTAGTCCACAGGCCCTGGGTATGGTGTTCGTTGAGATGGGCGCCCCAACCCAGAGATGACGCGTCTGTGACCAGGTGCAGAGAGGGTTGTGGGGCGTGAAATGGCATCCCCTCGCAGACCACATTGTGATCTAGCCACCAGGTTAGGGAGGCCAGGACCGAGTTCGGGACCGTGATTACCATGTTCAGGCTGTCCCGATGTGGACGGTATATTGATGACACCCAGGTTTGAAGTGGGCGAAGCCGAAGTCTGGCATGCCTGGTTACGTACGTGCAGGAAGCCATGTGACCCAGCAGGGTAAGGCACGACCTCACCGTGGTAGTTGGGAAGGCCTTGAGCCCTTGAATGAGGTTCGTGATGGTGCCAAAGCGGTTGTCTGGCAGGATGGCTTGTGCACGTCTGGAGTCTAGAACTGCGCCGATGAATTCTATTCTCTGGGTAGGTTCTAGAGTGGATTTGTCCTTGTTGAGTAGGATGCCCAACTCGTTGAATGTGTGCACTATTCTGTGGACGTGAGCTTGAACTTGCTCCTTGGTGCGACCGCGCACCAGCCAGTCGTCTAGGTACGGGAACACCTGTATCCCTTGCCGACGAAGGTACGCTGCCACGACCGCCATACATTTCGTGAACACCCTTGGGGCCGAGGATAGGCCGAAGGGAAGGACTGCAAATTGGTAGTGCACCGTGTTTACCACGAATCGCAGGAAGCGTCTGTGAGGCGGGTAGATTGCAACGTGAAAGTATGCGTCTTTCATGTCGAGGGCGGCGAACCAGTCTCCAGGATCGAGGGAAGGGATAATGGCCCCCAAAGAGACCATGCGGAACTTCAACTTTACTACGAATTTGTTGAGTCCGCGCAAGTCCAAGATGGGTCGCAGACCTCCTTTGGACTTGGGGATCAGGAAGTAACGGGAATAAAATCCCCTGCCCCTTAACTCTATCGGAACCTCCTCTATGGCCCCCATGGCCAGGAGCGTAGAAACCTCCTGTATAAGAAGTTGCTCGTGAGAAGGGTCCCTGAAGAGGGACGGGGAAGGGGGGGAGGAGGGGGGGATAGAAGAAAACTGGATAGCGTATCCCCTCCCCACCGTGCGGAGGACCCAACGGTCCGAAGTTATAAGGGACCAAGCACGGTGGAAGTGGGAGAGACGATCCCGAAAGGAGGGGGCTGGATCCTGGGGAATGACTGGGGCGCCGTCCTCGACCGCACCTTCAAAAGTTCTGTCTATGACCTGAAGGTGGTCTTGGTGGCCCTTGGTTCTGACCAGGTTGAGGGCCGGTCCACCTTCTCCTACCACCTCGTCCTCGCCTCCGGGCCGAGTCTTGTCTCTGTCGAGGTGGGGGGGGGGTAGAAGCGCTGAGGCTGCGGCCTAAATGGCCTGCGCTGAGGGCCCACAACATGCATCCCGAGGGAGCGCATGATTGTTCTCGAGTCCTTGAGGCTCTGTAGGCGAGAGTCCGTCTTGTCCGAGAACAATCCATGCCCTTCGAAGGGGAGATCCTGTAGGGTTTGCTGCAGCTCCGGAGGCAAACCCGAAACCTGAAGCCAGGAGATCCTCCGCATAGCGATACCCGAGGCCATGGTCCTCGCAGCCGAGTCCGCTATGTCCAAGGAGGCCTGTAGGGAGGTCCGAGCCACCTTCTTACCCTCCTCTACCATGGCCCCAAACTCTTCCCTGGACTCTTGGGGAATCAACTCCTTGAACTTCCCCATAGAGTTCCAGGAGTTAAAATTGTAACGGCTCAGGAGCGCCTGTTGATTTGCCGCTCTGAGTTGCAGCCCACCGGCTGAGTAAATCTTACGGCCAAACAAATCAAGGCGCTTGGCCTCTTTTGATTTAGGCGCTGCCGCCTGCTGTCCGTGGCGCTCCCGTGCGTTCACTGATGCCACCACCAGGGAACACGGTTGTGGGTGGGTGTACAAGTACCCATAGTCCTTTGACGGGACAAAGTACTTTCTTTCCACCCCTCTCGCTGTGGGTGGAATAGAGGCAGGGGTTTGCCATATCGTATCCGCATTTGATTGTATCGTGCGGATCAGGGGTAACGCTACCCTCGATGGGGCATCCGCTCCAAGGATGTTCACGATCGGGTCGTGTACCTCCACTACCTCCTCCGCTTGCAGGTCCATATTACGGGCCATCCTGCGCAGAAGATCCTGGTGAGCCCGAAGATCTATCGGAGGAGGGCCTGTGCAGGATGTGCCCGCCACTGCCTCGTCTGGCGAAGAAGAGGAAGATGCCTCCGGTGGAACCGGATCCAAGGGCCGGTCCTGGTCTCCCTGTTCCCGGGCTGGAGCATCACCCGCGTCTGGGTCCAGGGCGTCAGGTGCGACGGACACGGAAGCCTCCGTGTCCCCTGGCGGAGGCCGAGAGATGGTGGACTCCGGGGCCCTTCTCACGGAGTGACCCGAGCGAGAGGTCGAGGGAATTGGAGCCCCTTGCTCCTGGTGGTACGCCCACGGGGTCCAAAACGACCAGTGAGATGGGCCATGGGAATGGTCCTCCGGCATCCCCTGCCAATGGCCCAAGTCCTGTTCCTCGGCTTGCCCCTGAGGAGGGTATGCCGATCTCGACAGGTCCTCTGAGGAGCGAGACACCGATCTCGATGGCCATGGCGGTGCCGAGAGAGTCGGGACCAATCCCGTGGGCTGCGGTGCCGCACGGTGCCGGTCCGGAGATCTTCTATCTCCACGCGGTGCCGGCGACCGGTGCCGGGACCGTGACCGGTGCCGATGACCTCGTCGGTGCCGGGAGTCGGATCTGGACCTCGACGAGGACCTGGAGTATGCCCGGTGCCGGGAGCGGCCTCTCGACGTCGAGCGTCGACCGTAGCGGTGCCGAGAACTGCGTCTCGACGTTGATCGGTGCCGACGATCATATCGGTGCCGAGACGTCGAGCGGTGCCGCGAAGATGATCTTGGCCGCGAGTACGACCGGTGCCGAGACGTTCGGTGCCGGGACTGCGAGCGGCGTGGGGACCTGCTTCGGGACCTGGATCGGCGCCGAGGTTCCAGCCCTTGTGATGGAGGGCGCATCAAGGCAGGTTTCCCTCTTGACTGTACCGGGCGAGTCAACGGTGCAGTCGGTGCCGGTGGTTGGGGCGGTGCCGGCTCCGTGAGAGCTATCAAGTCTCTCGCCGCCTCGAAGGTCTCAGGAGTCGACGGGAGGCACTGAATCACCGCCGGTCTCGGTGGAGACGTTGTCCGCACCGGACTCAACGGCTTCGGCGCCGGAGTCGACGGTGCTGGAGGCACCTGTTTCCGGTGCTCCACCGGCGGACGCGGCTCTACCCCCGGCACTGGGGGAGCCGGCGTCTTCGGCACGGTGGTCCCCGTTTTATGGGCTTTTTTATGCCCTGGGGATAACGAACGGCGCCGAGGCACTTGCTGTACCTGCGGTGCCGACGAGGTCCGGTGCCGGGGAGGCTTGTCCGACGCCGCTCGCGTGGTCGTCGCTGCCGGCGCCGCCGGGGCACTGCGCACCGAGGCGCTAGGTGCCGGGGCCTGAGTAGTGGATGGACTCAGTGCCGCCTCCATTAAGAGTTGCCGGAGCCGAAAGTCCCGCTCCTTCTTGGTCCTAGGTCTGAAGGCCTTACAGATCTTACACTTATCTGTTTGATGGGACTCTCCCAGGCACTTCAGACAGGAGTCGTGCGGGTCACTCGTGGGCATAGGCTTTGCGCAGGAGGCGCACTGCTTGAAGCCGGGAGCGTTGGGCATGAGCCCGGTCCCGGTGCCGGGGGAGAAAAAAGGGGGAGAGACCCCCTTAATCCCCTGAACTAATATAACAACTTTACAACTATTAACTATTTAACTATAAACACTAAAACTATCTAACTGCTATAACAAATGAAGCTAGGGAGAGTGGAGATCAGCTATGCCGCGCTCCACAGTTCCAACGACCGTCAGGGGCGGTAAGAAGGAACTGAGGGGGCGCCGGGTCGGCTGGGGTATATATTCAGCGCCATGAGGGCGCCACTCTAGGGGGCTCCACAGCCGACCCGCCGGTGTTGCTAGGGTAGAAAATCTTCCGACGATCGTGCACGCGGCGCGCACACACCTAATGGAATGGATATGAGCAAGCACTCGAAGAAGAAATAATGGTTGCTCTGTTGTTATCTTTAATACTAATTCTCAAAGATTAATAGCACTGACCAAAACCAGACAGAGTTCAGACAGGGCCTTCCACCCCCTCCACTGTGCCCATGTGCAGTAATGAACCTGCAACCCCTCTTTGCTGTTTGGAGCTTAGTGAGCACACAACTCTCCAAATGCACTGCAGCCCTTAGCTATTGCATCTTAGAGTCTCCACTCCATCAAGGCCAACACACTTCAGAGTCCACACCAGCGCCTTGGAGAGTTTGTCCCCTGGATACTGAGTTATGCAGAGATTTATGGGTCTTCATAGGATTCCTAAACGTATTCACTTGTTAGGCACATGATGCTGAAAGCTAATCTCTGTGCCCCAGGCTGCTCCGCAGATGGCATAAAGTCCCTTGCGTCTGAAGGGCCGTCTGCAGAATCCTAGCCAGTCTGAGGAGTTGAAAATCAGACTGCACGAGCTGATCATGGATCCAGAAGTGAGAGGGTCATATCTAGCTTGTTCCCCTTCGACTGTGATGGAACCACTCCCTATTGTACGTTGCACCATCACTGAGTAAATCCCCATGTAACTCAGTTAGCACAAGGGAGCTCCTAGTGGCTTGTGCATGGGCCACAGGTAGATAGAGGTCAGAGCTGCAGGGCACACCTTTAATGTGGGAGAGATAGCTGAGAGATATAGTAATGAGCCTCTAGGCTAGGGGAACTTAAACACTAGAGAGGGAGATCAGCACTTCCCAAACTGACAGAGCAGCACATTGCAAGGACAATTGTACTGCCAGCATCCAGCTGACAAAACAAAAGGCTCCAGGAAAGTGCTGATGAAAACTTAAATGCTAAGAGATGCAGCTCTTAAGAAATTTCTAAACATGCAAGTTTGTTGTTAAAGAAGACATACAGTAGCTCAGTGGTGAACCAGGAATTTACATAGTGTTACACCAGCTAAATAATTGCAGGGAAAGCTTGGTCAGACTGCTGACTGTGATACACCAGTACCTGCAAATGCCCCAGGAATGGGGTTCCTAGGAGTCTTTGTTCATTAGCAATTATGTTGTCGGTGTCCAGAAATGAGCACAGCCAGCACTGCAGAGTTAAACCACCGGCAATCACTCAGAAGATGGTCACGTTCACAATATTCAAAGTAGGAAGGGCCTAAACTGGAAATCTGATACCAAAGGGCTTTAGATCTGGATCCACATCTGATGTTTGCAACTTGGCCCTTTTTCCATTACTGCATGAACTAGAGCAGGTCCCAATTCCCACTAACTTGGGGAAGTTTGGATTTTGATCAGACCAGTTGCTGAGTACCCTCAACACCCATGTGGCTGCTCTGACTTGGACTAAGACTCAGGAGACCTGGGTTCTAATCCCAGCTTTGTCCCTGGATTTTTGCACAACTTTGGCCAGGTCACTTCATCTCTGTGCCTCAGGTTCCCTATCTGTAAAATGGAGGTAATGATATTGACCTCCTGTGTAAAGCACTTTGAGCTCTATGCATAACAAGTGTTCTGTAAGACCAAGTGTTATTACAGTGATGGGTGTATTAGGAATATCCACAATGGATCATTTGGAAGAATAGATTAGATCCAATTTGAGGTCATCAGCCATCATTACAAATGAAAATTCTGTGTAATGCATTCAGTGAACCTGCCCATAGAAATGCCACATTCTGTCATAAGCGACAGATCCAGGCTAACACAGTTACCCCTCTGATACTTGACATTCTGTCATGTTGCCCATTTCGTCTGGGGCCCTATCTGACACTGACCAACAGCAGGGGCTTCAGAGAGAATTGTAGAAACCCAATACTGGACAATTATGGAATAACCTGTACATAGGCAAAGCTTCTTCCTAATTCCAGGCACTTAACTGTTGGCTCATCTCCTCCAGGAGGAGGATTTAAGCCTCATATATATATATAATTTTCTAATGTGAATATGGTTGTTCATATTCATATAAATACCAAATCCTTTTTTAAAATTCTTCACTTCATTAATATCATGCGGCAGTGAGTTACGTAGATTAACACTTTCTGCCGTTGCCATCAGGCTTGCATTTGCTAGTTCAGCTCTGATTGGGTAGACATGATGGCCACCATCTTGGCTGACAGGCCAGGGATGGACCCGGGGATGTCCAGAGCTAAAAGCATGACCTGTTACACCTCAACCTAACAAGCCAAGGCTAGCTGTGGTAGACTCATATCTTCTGTGGATTAGCACAGAGTGGGCTGTGTAATACATGTTCACAGGACAAGAAAACCATCTAGCCCTAAATATAAACATACCAGCTACATCTCAGAAGTGCCAATGTTCCAGAGACCACAGGCATCTCCAAGAATCTTACCTATTGTAAGGAGTTATGGGAAACAGAACAGAAGGCTATTTAATGAAGTAAGTGGTTGTGAATGGGGGATGGGGATTCTGGCCCACTGGGATTCAGGGGAGAAGCCACCTTGCCCAAGACTGTCACAGGTAATAGCCCTAATACTCCTCTATAGAACTGCTTGAATTTTTTGTTAATGAATAATTTTTCCCTTTCCCAAAATAGATTCAAATTTTTCAATGTTTTTCAACCAAAGCCAAACATGAAAAAAATTGGCAAAAACCTCCCTTTTCTTTTCAAAGGGGAAAATCTGAGGGGCGGGGGGGGAATGGAAGATTTTCAAGACCAAAAATTCTCAATACAAATTTTTGTGAGAAAAAAAATCGAGTAAACAAAAGCTCCCTTTTGAGAGCCACAGACCAGAAATGAATTTGTAGCATTGTTGTTGCCCTGTTGGTCCCAGAATATTAGAGAGACAAAGTGGGTGAGGTAATACCTTTTATTAGACCAACTTCTGTAGGTGAAAGAACTCTGTGTAAGCTCAAAAGCTTGTCTCTTTTACCAATAGAAGTTGGTAAAAAATATTACCTTACCCACCTACTTTCTCTAGAAATTAATTTGAAATTTTCTCACAAAACCACCACACTAATTCTCAACTAGCTTCCCCCCAACCCCCAGGAATGTACTCAGGGCCAATAAGGGGTTAAGAAGTAGTGAGGGCTGGCTGGTGGCCCTCATCCCCCTCTGCCAAGTAACCCAGCTGGAGAGAATTAACCCTTGATTGCTGCTGAGGGAACAGAGTTACTCAGAGCTCACCAGTGAGCCTCTAGAAGCCAGGTGGAAGTTATAGCCCTGGTTGGGTGATTTCTAATGTCCATTTGCAATGAAGGGAGCAGCTAGTCAGGGACTAAAGGACTTTGGGGTGAGTTTCTTGCTTGTTGAGTTGAAAGCTGCGTGAGTTTGAAGTTACCCTGTGCAGAAAAGGACCATTCTTTCAGGCTTAGCTGAAGCCTTGTGTACTGTGTTTATACAGCAGGGGTAGTCACTTTTTTGCCAGAGTGCTTGGTTTACCATGCCCTGGGCTCTCTCTGCCCCTTGTCTAGTCTGCCTGTCATACTGAGTTCCCCATAGCTGTATGCCCCCCCCCCTTTTTTTTTTACGGAGATGGTTGGCTTCCCTTTGGAAAGGACAGAGCAAGAGGAAAAGCCTCTGTGTTTCTAGAAAGCAAAGATGGCCTCAAGGAAGACAGTGACCTTCTCTTGGAGGTAAGGGGGATGGAAAGGGCTGAAATGTTGCCTTTGCAGGCTGTCTGCAAAGAGAGAGACCCCTCCTAAGCGGGAGGCCAAAGCCAGGCTTTGGAGCACCAGATAGCAGCCCCCTACCCTAGTTGTACTGTAGGAAGTGGTTGTATCCCCTAGCCTGATGCACATAACCACTAGGTGTTGGTTACATTGTCATGGTGCATTTCTAGAACTGTTGATTGGCCTAGAGCCAAACATGTCCTTTCCAGCTAGGGGGCTCTTGTTCTTCACCTTAATCTAAAGCAAATGCATGCTCTACTCTGGCTCATAGGTCCCTCTGAGATCCCTTCCTAAACCCCCTCACCATACTATTCCCCCAGCAGAGGAACCTTACATTTAAAGGTGCAGTACACAGAAAACAAAATATTTGTATATCCACAAGCTGTGGTTCTTGTTAATAATATTAACTCATCAGGAGTGTGGTACCACCTAAAGGCACCCTTCTCTAGTAGACTGTTAAGCTCTATGGGGCAAGGAATGTGTGTGTGTGTGTGTGTGTGTGCACGCGTGCAGACCCCAGCCCAGCAGTGCCCCCCTACCCTCCAAGTCCCTGACTAGGCCCACTGTCACACAAATAATAGCACTTAGAATCACGGCCTCATTGTGCTAGGTGCTGTACAGATAAATGGTACAAGACAATCCCTGCCTCCTAATGGGCTGAGAGACCTAACTGCAGTGAGATTCATTCGTACAGACTCTTGCACTTGTGACCTCTACACAGGCCCAGCTCATTGCAGTAGCTGGTCTGATTGCAGGATGGGGGTTCACATGGACAAGGCAAACAAACAATAAGAGGATGGCAGTGCTGTTGTACCCATTTTGCAGATGAGGAAATTGAGGCACTGAGAGATTGAATGACTTGCCCAAATCCCTATGTAATCCTAGGTCTTGCAAATTTCAGCATAGCTGTGCAACATGAATTGGGCACTGGAGCAGCAAAGTTTTGGTGTGATGTGCTGGGTGGTAAAGGGGGTCCTTGATCATATGCCAGTGCAATTGAGAAGAGCCCCACCCCCTTCATACTGAGGCTACAGAACTTAAAGGGGGCTGGTGTGGGAGGTGGGGTGGTGCAGCGAGAGGCAGGTGATGGTAAGAGTGAGGCAGAGAGGGGTGTGTTCTTGTCTCTTTCCTTCTGTGCACCTCAGTGCCTGGCAGGGTGGGAGCTGAATGTTTCTGTGGGTATGTCTACACTGCATTGTAGACATACATGGGCTTGTGGACTTGGTGTTTCCAAGGCTGTGCTTGAGCATCTATGCTGCGTTGTAAGCCTGGGTTTGCAATTGCCGGACCCAGGTCTCACAGCTGTGCTAATCCATCCATATTGCACTTTGCAGGCCTGACTAGGTCTGCATCCACACTGCAAAATGCCAAGGCTTGGACCTGAGTCACAGCAGGACTCCGGCTCAGATCCACCCGCCTGGGCAGGTCCTAAGGCCTGGGTCCTGAGTTGCTTGCAGACCTGAATCAGACAAATTGCATTTAGACAGTAGGGCTTTGGGGCTCAAACCTGAGTCTGGGCCCAGGTTTACAATGCAGTGTAGATTATTGAGGGGAGCCCCAACTCCTTTGTACTCAGGTTACAGAACTTAGAGGGGGCTGGTGGGGAGATTGTGACAGGGCAGCGAGAAGCAGGTGACGGGCAGAGTATGGAAGGGTCTGTCTACACTGTGATCAGAGATGCCTCTGCAACACATGTAGACATACCTGAGCTAGTTTTGATCTAGCTCAAATAACAATAGCAGTGAGACCAGGCAGCACAGGCTAGCCACTTGAGTACAAACCCAGGGTTCCAGGAAGTGATGTACAATCCGTGCTGCCATGGCTTCACTGATATTGTTATTTGAGCTAGCTAGCCCGGATACACTTCCTGCAGTCATACCTCTGACCGCAGTGTAAACAGACCCTTTGTCTGCAGCAGAGCCAGGCTTGTGATCACTGGCACTGCCATCCCAATGCCCCTGAGTCCCATCTCCCTGAAGAGCAGGATTCTTATGTTCTTCTTGCAGCACCTTCTGCAGGTGACAATTCAGCAGTGAGTCTTGCCCATCCAACTGCCTCCTCCTCACCTAGATGCTGACCACAGTCACTTTCTCCACTTCTCTTGCCTGCTGATAGCATTGAATGCTAATACTGCCTTTCATATGGCTAAAAGCCCTGACATGGTGAATTTCCGGCCTGGCTAGATCATTAATCTTCTCACTTTCTTGGTATTTGCAGAATCGGGAGGGGGATGTGTATCTTTAAATCACATGTAGCATTAGCAAAACACAAACGCCTCTGGTTCATTGCACACGCTCCACTCACCAAATCCAGGCAGCGAGAACAAATACTTCTCCTTGCACTCAAGGAAATGACTTTAGACACCGCTGCAAATTACTATTTGTTTAATGCTGGAGGAAAATGGACTAAAGCCATAGTAATTCCAGGGGCAGAGTCAGCACCCTGGGATTAGCTCTTTCCTAAGGTTAAATCAATAGTGATGTGTGTTTCCTTTCAGCACAGAAAAGGAAAGATAGGGGACGGTCAACATGGGGAGGGAAGGACAGCTGTGGTAGGGGGAGGAGGGGAAAGGTTGAGTGGGGTGTACAGGTGGGTTTAGGCAGCTGGGGGGAAGGGGCTCATAGGGAGAAGTCTCATTGGGAGGACTTGTGGGGAAAGGTATGGTGGCAATGTGATTGGGAGGAAAACGTAGTCTCTAGTGGCAACACATGATTGGAAGAAGCAGATGGATGGTCCTGGGGGCACATGCATTACTTTCGTGGATTCAGTTGGCCAGACTCTGCTGCAGTAAAAATCAACAGGGACAAGAGGGGGGAGGGATAGCTCAGTGGTTTGAGCATTGGCCTGCTAAACCCAGGGTTGTGAGTTCAATCCTTGAGGGGGCCGCTTGGGGATCTGGGGCAAAATCAGTACTTGGTCCTGCTAGTGAAGGCGGGGGGCTGGACTCGATGACCTTTCAAGGTCCCTTCCAGTTCTAGGAGATGGGATATCTCCATTTAAAAAAAAAAAAAAAAAAAAAAAAAGAGAGACAGGCCCTGAAAGTGAGGAAATCCCTGCTTATTGAGGACATGTGGCCTGGCCCGAGGAAGATGACATGCCATCCGAAATGCAGTTGATCAGAAGGCTGTTGCTATTCCTGTTGATTTCAATGGTAACAGAAGCTAGGGTGACCAGACAGCAAATGTGAAAATCGTGATGGGGGTGGGGAGTAATAGGAATCTGTATAAGAAAAAGACCCAAAAATCGGGACTGTCCCTATAAAATCGGGACATCTGGTCACCCTAGCGGAAGCAGTGCTCCAGTTATGCAGTGATGATCTTAATGGCCTGAGTCGTGACAGCAGCTATCAATGTTGTTTGCTAACAGCTAGTGTGCGGTTAAAACGTTGCTAAGGGTAGTTGAGAACTGGGGAAGGCAAATTCTTCTATCTGACTTAGGGAACGGGGGGGGAACATCAGATTGCAGCTCGCTTCATTCTGGCATGCAGGGATGTTTTAGTGGAGGTGATTGTTAGCAGAGCTGACCCAAACTGGGTCACCAACCAGTGATTTGTGCTGTACCACAAAGTGGCTTCTGACTAGGTCAAACACAGACTTTTTGAAAATGCCAGAAATACATCTTCACCAGACGGAGAGGAGTAGCTGTTTTGATGGGTCAGTAACTCTGCTACGTATGAGGGCCAAGGCTTTCAAAATCTAATGATGATTTTTGGATGCCTCTGTTCTTGAATGCCCCACCTGAGACACCTTAGAGGGGCCAGATTTGGGGGAAGTGCTGAGCACCTGGCCTCTGAAAATCAGGCTCCTTAAAAATGTCTCAAACCCAGGCACCCAAAATCACTAGTCACTGTCAAAAACCCTGGTCTTGATCCTCCCCAACCTGAATTCTTTGAAACTTTCAGCATCTCCCCCACATATCAGCAAAGAGTTAACAGCAGAGCCAGGTCTGTTACAAGGATTAGTATTACTCCATCTGAAATAGCCTTACAAAATAGATTACAGTACATTATAAAGGACCTTGTGGTCATTAATGTGAATTGAGTTCCTACTGTATGAAGATTGATTTCCTGCGTCAGCCGTCTATTGGGTGAATAATGCGTGTGAAGATGCATATGCTCTAGGCATCAGCCTGTTTATCAGAATAAACTGTAAAAATGCTCAAAAAGAGACTTAAAGATCCTTTAACAGGAATTTGTAGGAGTAACCTCAATTTTTTTGCAGATGGTGAGATACACACAAGCAGAGATTAATTAAAATGGGGTCCCTGGCCAGGGCCATGTTAAAGTACAGGCACAATAAGCTCAAGTGTAGGGCTCCTGGAGTCGTATGACAATCTCAGCTCTCATCTTAAATATGTTACGTGCGCACAAACTGAGTTAAAAGATCATTATTCAAGTTGCAAAGGTCAGTCATTCAAAAGAGAGTAAATGCCAACATTAAAGTTGTGTGCGCAACCTTATTTTGCTCCCTTTGTGGGCAAGCGGTCTAGAATCAGAGAAATGTAGGGCTGGAGGGGATCTTGAGAAGACTGGAGTAAAATAGACATTAAATACTTCAGCCTTCCTGATGTCATGTGCTGTGAGTTCTAGACTTTTGTTAATCTTTCTCTTGCTCTGAATGTATGTAAGGAATCTCTCCTTATTGCCTTTTCTGTCCCTTGCGAGGTGTAACTCATTTTGTGCCTTAGCCTTTTTGATTTTGTCCCTACGTGTTGCTGCTATTCTTTTGTTCGCATCCTTAGCAATTTGTCCATGTTTCCACTTTTTATAGGATTCCTTTTTGATCTTCAGGTCATCAGAAAGCTCCTAGTACAGCCACATTGGACTCTTCCTATTCTTCCTGTCTTCCCTTTGTATCGGGATAGTTTGCTGTTGCAACTTTTAATATTGTCTTTCTGAGAATCTGCCAGCTGTCCTGAATTCCTTTTTCCCTTAGATTTTCTTCCCATGGGACCTTTCCTACCAGTTCTCTGAGTTCTGTTAGTCTGCTTTTTTGAAGTCCATTGTCTTTATTCTGCTGTTCTCACTCCTTCCTTTCCTTAGAATCCCAAAATCTATTATTCCATGATCACTTTCACCCAGATTGATGCAAATCTGAAAGTTGAAGGCAAATTCCTCCTTGTTAGAACCAGAACTGAAACAAAACATTGTCCCTGATACATTCCAAGAACTTATTGGACATTTTTGTGGTTTTTGCCATGTTCCAGCTATGCTTTGTCTTGAGATGATTTTTAATTACAGGGTCTCATATAATCTTTACCACAGGCCTCCTGCCTTATTCAGTGTGCAGGATGGACCGTGCTGACTTAATGAGTAGCCATTCAATATTTTGTTTTCTCCTCGTTGTTCAAGGTATGGCCACACGTTTTATTGACTGTGCACTAAATTCAAACCGTGCCCTAAAAACAGTTCTTAATTTCCTCACTAACTTTTCTACAATGCCCAGCACTGTAGTATTTGAGTACTTCTCAAATCTTAATAAATTTATTTTCACAAAATCCCTGTGGAGTGAGCAGAAATTCGATCATGTCACATCATTTGGTCCCCCCCACTACAGAAAGGATGTGGACAAATTGGAGAGAGTCCAGCAGAGGGCAATGAAAATGATTAAGGGGCTGGGGCACATGACTTATGAGGAAAGGCTGAGGGAACTGGGCTTATTCAGTCTGCAGAAGAGAAGAGTGAGGGGGGATTTGATAGCAGCCTTCAACTACCTAAAGGGGGGTTCCAAAGAGGATGGAGCTCGGCTGCTCTCAGTGGTGGCAGATGACAGAACAAGGAGAATGGTCTCAAGTTGCAGTGGGGGTGGTCTAGGTTGGATATTAGGAAACACTATTTCACTAGGAGGGTGGTGAAGCACTGGAATGGGTTACCTAGGGAAGTGGTGGAATCTTCTCCTTAGAGGTTTTTAAGGCCCAGCTTGACAAAGCCCTGGCTGGGATGATTTAGTTGGTGTTGCTCCTGCTTTGAGCAGGGGGTTGGACTAGATGACCTCCTCAGGTCTCTTCCAACCCTAATCTTCTATGATTCTATGATTACCTTGATACCTACATGGATCATTAGCTAGGCTGGAACCTTCTAGCGCTACTGCTCCTTGAGCTGTTGGAGTAATTGATAACAATAGCAACTTGTCATCCTCAATGTGGACCAGGACTCAAGGGGGTTGGGACAAATTGCCCATTGGTTTCACAGATATTTGCTGGGGAAATCCAGAACACACCGCCTGTAATAAACAAGGAATGTTGCTGACGACAGAGGAAGGTGAGACTGAAGAAACATGGGTGCCATTACAGGCTCGAAAGGACAAAGTGGTCCCCAACACTTCTGCCTGTTCCCTGCCGCATCCTCTCCAACCTAGTTCTGTATCTCCCCCCACTCCAAGTTCCTCATCCCAATACCGTGGTCAGGGCCGGCTCCAGGCACCAGCCGAGCAAGCTGGTGCTTGGGGCGGCAGCTTGTAGGAGGCGGTATTCCGCCCAATCCTAGGGCAGCACGGCCACTTTTTTTTTTTTTTTTTGGTTGTTCCGCTCCGGCCACCCTGTAGGGGATGGAGGACGGGAGCACCCTACAGCAAGCCTGGCAGGGCAGCCCACGTCTTTCCCTCCCAGCCGACCGGAGCGGTGTGGAGCCCTCCCAGCAGGGGGCACGGCGGAATGGGCCGCGTGGCAGCGCCCCGCTGAAGCCCTGGCCTCCCCCTTCTTTCTCTCCTCCCACTCCCTCCCCCCACTAGCCGGGGCACATCTGCAGGGCAGGGAGTCCCCCTGCACCCTGGCTCCGGCCGCGCTGCAGGTTGTTTTTTCGCTTTGCTGTTCTGGCCGCTGCGGGTTTTTTTTATTTTTATTTTTATTTTTTTGCTTGGGTTGGCCAGAAAGCCAGAGCCGGCCCTGACCATGGTCCTCATCTAGCTAGCCCCTGTCTCCATGCCTCCAGCTTCTCATACCAGTTTTAGAGCTTGTCCACAGGGGGAGTTATTCCAGAATAGTGATTCCTGATTAACTCCATCTATGGACATACTTATTCTAGAATAAGTATACCTTATTCCAAAATTAGTTTAATCCACTTTGGGGGTGGATTAAGATAATTCAAAATAAGGCACTCTAACTCCACATGTAAACACTTATTCTGAAATAAATCAGGGATAGTTAAGGCTATGATTTTTGTCACGGAGGTCATGAATCCGTGCATTTCAGAGACTGCTGTGACTTCAGTCCTGGGGCAGCGGGGCTGGAGCTGTCAGCTGGAGACCCACAGCTCCTGGCCCCTGCAGGCGCCAGGGGGCCCTCTGGCGCAACTGAGCTGCCATGGGGGGCATGGGGTCCCAGAGCCGCAGCAGTGATAGGTGCTGGAGCCTTCTCCCTCCTCATTTTGTCACAGATATTTTTAGTAAAAGTCACCGACACATCACAGGCGTCTGTGAATTTTTCTTTATTACCCATCACCTGTCCATGACGTCTACTAAAAATATCTGTTACAAAATCTTAGCCTTAGGGATAGTTAATTCACTTTAAATTCACATACTACCTTATTCCAGATTGATTTTGCATGTGTAGACAAGCCCCTAGCCTTCATTTCAGATCTTCCTGTCTCAGTCCAAAGCTCCTTATCCAGTTAGTCACAGCTTCCCCTTTCCAGGCCGCTCCTCTGATCTCTCTCTCCCTCTTCTTCCCATCCAGCCTATAGTTGCACCCCCTGCCCCCATTGCTCCATCTCACAGGTTTCTAGTTTCCCTCCCTGAGCTCCTCAGCCAATCTCAATGCCCCACCCTAGCTCCTTGTCCCAGTGTCCTTGTCCAGACAGTCCCAGCACCCTTACTGGCACGCTGGTTTCTCAGCTGATCTCACTGTCTCTTTCTCTCCTATCCATACACACAGCATTGTTTTCCCAGGGTCCTTGCCCAGCTAATCCCTCTCCCCCTCAACCCCCACCAGCCTTTAGTTCTGCTTCCCCCAAAACTCCTCACAGTCTTCTACTCTGCTTTACTTTCCCCCCTCCACTTAAATCGGGCACCTTCCTCCTCTGTGCCACCTCAGCAGAGTGGGGAGGAGACAACCATAATAATATATACACCTACCAGCCCTGCCTATAATATATGTCTCTTCCACCGTGGGGAGGTGAAGAAATAAAAGTGGAACTGGTGCAGCAGTGTCTGCCTGAACCAATATCTCCAGAAGTATGAACAACCCCATTGATTCCTGAAATCTGCTTCTCTGGGATGCCCACACTAACAGCACCCCAACAGAGCCCTGTAGTGGGCATGGGGGGAGGGGCAGCCCACACACACACACACTCAGTCCTATGCTCAGGTGGGTGGAGGTTGAATCTTCTGTCCTCTGAGACAGCGCTGTACACAGGGAGCAGAGCTCCAGGAAGGCCCAGCCTGCCCCGTCAAGGAGTGGTGCCACGTCCCTCACCAACACCGCTGATGGTTCTTGCGTAGCTGGTCACTGCCAAGCTGAGGAAGGTTGGAGCCCCACGGTGCAGGAGTGGAGCCGGAGGGGAGAATGTCGAGCGAGCCTGGGGCCCAGAATGCTTTGCTCCAGCTCTGGCTGGTGGCCTTCCCAAAGGACTGTACTCCTGCTCCCCAAGCCGCAGGGTCCAGCAAGTCTCATCTGGCTTTCTGAGCTGCCTGTAAAAGGGCTAGGCTAGTCAGAGCAAAGGCCTTTAAAGAGGCCTGGGTGTACAGCATATTGGTGCTGTCTTCGCCATGCTTGGAGAGCAGAAGATGACAGTGGTTTGGAAGCTATTCAAATTTATGCCCTAATCCTGTGTTGGGATCTGCAGCTGCAAAATCCCACTGGCTCTTTGTACAGGTGCAGAGGCCCACACAAGCCAATCCTGATGCAGGATTCAGGCCTAAAGGAGCCGGCTGATAGTGCCACCTCTTTGTTGCCCAGCCCTAGGGGAGAGAGTACATCTTCAGCCAATTGAGGAGTCTGGTACCAGAGTTCAGAGTCAGGGTTGAAATGTAGGGGTGGGGCGGGGGGTTCCCGAGGAGCCTTCCAGAGCATCTCCACTGTTAACCAAACAAGGCTCCCATAAAAGTTCATTAGCTGTAGCTATAAATTAATAATCCCTGCTGCGACTGTTGTGTAACAAGATGGCAATCCTGACTGTATCTGTAAATAATTCATGCTATTAAATTCGTTACATCCAGCACTCGTTTACCCGCTGTGACTACAAATATTCCTCTCTCTCTCTCTCCATAGACAGCATATGTTATCCACCAGGCACAGAGACTTAGTGGTCATCATGAAGAGCCTGTACCACTCGATGTGGGGATGGGTGGGTGGGTTTGGGGAAAACAATGTGGAGCTGACTTGAGTGTTTCTATTAATCAAATGTCCAGAAATGAAATGGCTTCCACATTCCTTCATGTACACATAGGTTTGGCAGAATTCAGCATTTATTTTTTAGGATGTCCATGGATAATGATTAAAAATAATCTTCCGTTTTTATCCACTTTTAATTTTTTTACAGTTGTGGGAAATTATGGGCGAGTCAGACAATTATTGTCTAATGACAGTAGACATTGATTCCAGAAAGTTAACGGTTTATAACAATTAAAGCACAAACTGTCAGCATCACATGGCAAAATATACAAAGTAAATATCCTTAAATCAGACTCTACATTCTCAAGCAGCACATTTTTTGCCTCTCTGTAAATTTTAATTATGATGATGGTGTGATAAATGAAGGGACGGGGGGTAGCTCCCTTTTATGGACACCCAGCCAGCCAGTAGCTATAAAATCCCTCTTAGTAGCTGTTCTCTAATTGCTTACCTGTAAAGCGTAGATAGGTAAAAGAAAGTGAGTGGGCACCTGGCCAAAAGAGCCAATGGGAAGGCTAGAACTTTTAAAAATTGAAACAAAGACCCCTTTGTCTGTCTGTCTGGTTGCTCTCCTGGGGAGAGGCTGACAAGGCAGAGCTATGCTGTAAGAAGCTTGGGGCAAGGTATGAAAAATCCTCGGTATCACAGCTAGAAACTACTCATTTGAAACCCCAGATATGTAAGTAGATCAGGAAATGTCTAGGAAGAGGCAATTAGGTTTATTTCTTTATGGCTTGTGGACTCCTGTGTGCTAACCCTGGGTGCTTTGTTTTGCTTATAACCTTTAAGCTGAACCTCAAGAAAGCTATTCTTGGTGCTTAATCCTTGTAGGTGCTCTTTTAAAATATAGCAATAGCCTGAGTTCCCAGATGTATTTTTTTCTTTTTCATTAATAAAATTTACCTTTTTTAAGAACAGAATTGGATTTTTTTGTGTCAAGAGGTTTGTGTACGTTGTTTAATTAGCTGGTGGCAACAGCTTATTTCCTTTTTTTTTTTTTTTTTTTCTTTTCCTTGTTTTTTCTTTCTCAGCTCTTCCCCGGATGGGGGTTGAAAGGGCTTGAGGGAACCCCACAGGAAGGAATTCCCAAGTGCGCCTTCCTGGGCTCTCAAAGGAGTTCTGCATTTGGGTGGTGGCAGCATCTACCAATCCAAGGTCAGAGAAAAGCTTGGGAGTTTAATACCAGCTTGGGAGTTTAATACCAGCTTGGAGTGGCCAGTATTAATTTTTAGAATCCTTGCGGGCCCCCACCTTCTGCACTCGAAGTGCCAGTTTGGGGAATTACCCTTGACAGATGGAAATATTTTTTCATCAGTTTGAGGACACAGTGAAAATGATACTTACCAATTTAAAATCTCGAATCCTTCTACGCCTATGTAGACAGAGGCACAATCCAAAAAGTCTGAATCTGACTTCAGAGTCTGACTTCCTCAGTGTATCTTACAAGGTGCTCAGCCATGTGAGTTTGTTTTGGACTCACCTCTGACATGAATTGAACTATGCTTTTAAAAATGTAGCCCCCACATTGATCTTCTCACCAGCCATCTGCTAGCCAGAGGGCTTTGGAGGAGAATGCTGAACCATAGGTATGAGACCAACCCATTTATCTGATAGCTAGCAGTGCAGGGCTATGCCTCTGGAAACTGCTTCTGCTGACTGTTCACCCACACAATAGGGTTGTAGTAAACTCCAGGGCCCACTGCAAGATCTGTGTGGTTCTTCCCCCCCCCCCCCCCCCCAAAATGAGAGAATAGCACGGGAGAGTCACTACTTGGAAATAAATTACCAGTAGGGAGGCCTGGACAGTGGGTGAGAGTGGGTTTAAAAGTGGGATGGCCTTTGTTTGGAAAGCGAAAGTTCTGGGTTCTTTCCAAGCTTTACTGCAGACTCACTATAAGATCTTGGGCAAATCATTTCACCTCTTAGTGCCTCAGTTTCCTCGTCTGTAATATGGGGCTAGTACTTCTCTACCTCGTTGAGGGATAGAGAGTTTTAATAAACGCCTGTAAAGTGCTCAGATATTTGGAGAGCAGGGACTATGATTTTGTGCTTCTAATTACTTCCCAATAACTGAGCTTGAAACAGGGAATCTAGGTATTTAAGCCAGCACAAAAGAGAAATGCTACTAATTCAGAGATGGACCAAAATTCTCTCTTGAAATACATGTACACAGGTAGCATATTTAACTATGTAAATGGTTGAGCAACATCTTGTCTACTGCACCTTTAAATCTCAAAAGATTTTGCTATCTGTGGAATAGGGAGCCATTTTGTGTTCAGTTGAATGCAGAATGCTGGAGGCGCACACACTGTGCTCCCACCTAGACACTTTGCTCCTGTTCTATTTTGTTGTTGTTGGACTAAAATAAAGATAACTGTTACTGAGAGCATTTTATTCTTTGTACATAGAAAAAAAAACAACATTTGGATGCGACTTCTGAAGTGTTTAAGTATATTGTGGAATGCAGATGGCTTGATTACTGCACTCCCAATGTTTCTAACATTTCTATATTGCTGTATTAATAAGGCATAAGATGATTGCAAGATTCACAAATGTGCTTGTCACTCTTTGGGACTCATAATCTTGTAATTAACTGAAGTTTTAAATTAATTTTACAGCATGATCTCTATCAGCTTTGTCATCTGGACTGCCCAGGCATGATCATCCAGAACAAGACTCAAACAGAACCATTTGGGGACCCTATTGAGTCATCTTACATCCCTTTCCTACATGCTAATAACTTCTTTGGTGTCCTGCCAGTAAGTACTGTATACACTTGCACATATTCCCACATAACCTATAAAAAAATTAGTCAGTTAAAGTTAGTAAGTTATTTATTTGCACATGGAAGTATTAATTGATTGGAAGTTGGTGGCGCATTTTCATTTAGGAAATACATGGGGATTTTTGTCCATGACAAACTTATAAGGAAGTGATGCAATTCCTTAAGCTCTTTCATTTCAAGTCATATTAAACAAAACCCAACGCTCTGTCACTTTAATGTATGAATAACTTGTATGATAAGTTTTAGACTAAGTTCTTCAAAGGTTTGCCTAGTAAACAACTGTCTCTTTTAGTACACTGGGGATCATTGGTGGGGAGGAAAGGCCTGTTGCTGATGGGTTTATAGGGGTATTTTTAATGTGCTTGCATGCAAAGGAACTGTGTAAGAAGAGGTGGCTTATTGATCATCTGAGCTGGAAGAAGGGATGAGATGTGCATGTTAATTTCATGAGCTAATGAGTATTGGGACCCTCTCGATCAGGGAGGTTGGGGAGAAAAATGGCTCTCGGCTTTCCTATAAACCAGAAAGAGCTACTGTGGTATGCAGACTTCCTTAGTCAGAGATTTGCCTTTTTGGGATGCTGAAAGAGAGAGGCTCCGGCCAGCCTGGGAGAGTGAATGTTTTAATCTATCAGGTGTCTTCATCTTGTTTAATCAAACTGACTCTAAGCCTGGAGCCTATCCAGCTATGTCTGTCTATTCTGGTTAACCTTGATGTTGGGACATGCACCTGACCTATGCCCAACACAGCTGGCTTTTGTTTATGATAACTGGAAACAGAGAAGCGTGACTGTTGTGGTGTTCACGGGAGGAGAAGTGCCTTGGCAAACAGCTGCCTGAACTCTGACCTCAGAGGAGGGAGGCCAAGCCAGGAGGGGAGTAGCAGTTGGAGGAGGTCAGCCAAAGGCAAAAAATAAGTTGCTATCTCCCCAAAGATGCACATGGCTCATTCCTGGGTTTAGTTACACTGAGCATGGTTCGCTGAGACAGATCACCAACAGGTAATTGGTAATTAAATCTTGTACATGGCCAGTCTCTATGGCTCCCTCCTTGTTTGGAGTGTCAAAGATTTTTGTTTGTTTTTAATGTGGCCTGCTATCTTACTCTAGCTTTTCCACATAATACACAGTCTAATGAAACATGAAGTATTATGCTCTCTCCAAACCTATGTAAATGGTTCAATTAACATCAGATTTTTACCGAGCATGTCAAGATTGGAGACCTCTCATAAAAAACAGAAATGCAATCTAATCCAAGGGTATAGGTCTCTCAGATATGGCCAAGCCAAGAGATGAGGAATGAGATTAAAATGACCAAATCAGCTGATACAGATGGAAAAAAATATTACTACCCTCCCGCCCCCTGCCTCCCAAAAACCCTTCACAATTAAAATTCCTCCCACAACTTGAAATTCTATGGCAACATTACAATGTCATAACCAGCTGTGTATCTTTTGAAAGATTAAAAGACATAAAGTGAAAAGTAAGGGAAAAAAACAGTGATGCAGAATCATATGGGGGTGGGAGTACACGTAATTGAGGTTGACGGGGGGGAGGAGGGGAAACATCCCCTAAATCAAAACTCCAAATACATCTGTGGCCTCTTGCCATGGGAGTTTCATAGACTGGTTGCATCACATTCCAAGAAATGTGATCTTTTAAAAATAATAATAAAGAAACTGTAAATGAGGACTTCTGGCAGAATGACAATACAGTCCCAGCAGTAAACAAGCTAGTTAAGATGACAAAATAGGTCATTAAAGTAAATAGTATAAACCGAGTCTCCGCCATGGCTAGGAATCCTTATTATGATAGAGGATATTAAGATGACAAAGGAGGTTGTGGGGAACTCACTAGTGACAAGTTTATCTGGGGCACAGGAGTGGTACATCTCTGTTTACAAGGAAAATAAATTACTGGAACTGCTAAAGCGCTAAGTCCATTCTATTTAGCTGAGAATTAACAGAAGGTGTTTTAGAAGCATATTAAAGATTATAAACTGCCACCTCGCTAAGTAGCGTGCACCGTGCCTCTTCGCTTAGTGTGAGGTCTTCTGTGGTTTGATTCAACTGGGTTTTGTGACTTTGGATTTATAGGAAATGGTTCTCTCACTCTTCCACATCTACAGACTGTTGCTTGAGAGCACCCCTCCACTTTCCAGCCCTGAACTTTTGCTTTCCTCTGAGCAATTACACTGTTTGGCTACAGGAAACATCAATATTAGGGTAAGAACAGAGCATGTGCAACAAAACTAAGCTTAAAAGTTTGAACAAATATTTGTGGAAAGATAACTTGACTACCAGAGGTGCTCTAACTACAGCTGGTTAGAAAGCAGGACTTAGTTGTGAGTAAAAACTTCATGGAATTTTCATCCTTATATTGTTGCTGTTTTGAAGTTGCAAATTGCTCATCAACTCCGGTTGAGTTTATGGATGAGAATGCTCCCGTACGATTCCATCCTCCAATGTTCTGAGCTCCTCCCCTTCCATTTATCTTAACAGGAGATGAGTAGCTCAGTGCATCAAAGGATATCCAGACTGGGAACAGCACATTGTCAGTAAATGATGGAGAATCTCCATGGGCAGTGAACTTTGAAATCTCACGTTAAACCTGATTTCAAAGTGATGTTTGTCCAATTGGACATGTGAGCTGTGTCTCCAATCAAAACTAGCCAGTGCACCTTAGATGTTTGTTTACTTACAACCAACTGCTTGTGAACAGTCTACGGAGCGAGAACGTGTTCAGCAAGTAACTGCATAATGAATACATTCAGGGGATTTGGAAGCTGTTCATGGATGACTCCTGAATGGAAAAAGAGGCAAAATTGTCATCCGAGTTATTCGCTTGACTCTAACAGGGACAATATTAAAGAGACAAAATGAGGCCGTTCCCTATTTGTAGCATGTTACATTTATTAGGACTGACTTTCCTGTGACAACTTGCTGTCCCTGATGCTCTAATCTCATCTGCCCAGTTTGCTTTTTCCAGTTTGGGTCTATCCCTTTATGTTTGTTCCCTTCTCTAATTTTGGTGTCATCCACAAATCTGATTGTGGTTGAATTTATACACAAGAAACCTTACACAGTGAAGGTGTAAAGCAGCTCCATGAGGTGCAGTAGGGCGTTGGTCTACTAATGACCTTAGGTGGCTAAACAACCTGCAAGAAACCCTATGAGTTGTGGACAAGGATACAAATAGCAGAAAATATCAGTGGTGGAAGATGTGCCGATGCTGCATCATAATGCCAAGCAACTCTGCACACCCCCTGCAAGCTGTCACTATGAGACAGTTTTAGAACCTGATACAAAGCCCATTGATATCAATGGGAGGTCCCCCACCACCATTCATCAACTTCAATGGGCTTTTCATTGTACATTACTACTCAGTGTGATGGAGTCCAGCAATGGGAGTTGTCCAAGGTGCTGAAGGACAATGTTGACTCCTTAAGCCTCATTGGCTTTGCTGTGCTCTCATCAGAATTACTAATTCATACCCTTGTATCACAGTGCACTTGAGGAATCTTGTACTCTTTAGATTCCTGTAGGGGATCCTGGCTTTTTGTCTGATATAAAACAAGGCTTTGGTAAGAGAAACAGTGTTCTCTAGTGGATAGGGCATTGGACTGGGAATCTACAGCCCTGGGTTCTATCCCAGCTCTGCCACTGGCCTGTGGGGGACCTTGGGCAAATCACTACCCCACTTTGTGCCTCAGTTTCCCCAGGTGTACAGTGGAGATACTTGCTTACCTTATGTAAAGTTATCATTATCTTACAGAACCTTACTAGTGGTATATACGAATTAAGTTCAGTGTCTGGGTTCACCCCATTATAAAAGAGCCACTTCCAAAATTTAGATCCAGGTTTGGATTTCATCCCACCCCCTAGTTTTAGGGTGTTTTGGAGCCAGGATTTTAGTTTGAGCCCACCTCTAATAAAGCTAAAATAACTATTAAAGTAGAGTCCAAAGACTCCGACCAAGGTCAGGCCCTTTTGTGCTGGGCACTGTACAAACACATAGTAAGAGGTACTCCATTCCCCAAGGAGCTTAAAATCTGTCTAGACAAGACAGACAACAAGTGAGGAGGGAAATGGAGGTATGAAGAGGTGAGATGACTCACCCAAGGTTGCATACCAAGTCACCGGTAGTGCACAAGAGAGCATAACAACTTGCTATAGCTGCCGGCTAGTGGACGTACAAAACAGGTCAGTGTTATGGTGTGAAAGATCCTTGTTTCAAATCCTGCTGATGACCCATGATAAGAATCATGACACAAAGGGATCCTCATATGTTAGTATCACAAAAAAGAGACCAGTATTTGAGGGCCAAATGCTGTGGTGTAAATCTGGATAAATGCCAATGGAAACCACTGACTTAACAGAGAGCACAGTTTGCCTCCGTCTGTTATGCAGTGATGCATATTTTTTCCATTTGACTTGCAAAGGAGATGTTCCCTTAAAAGCATTTTTATCTCCCTTCTCTCCAACACTGGCTCATTCCGTTCCTCACTGCACGCCCTTTAAAGATGGAGCAGAAAGGGAAACCATGTAATTATTTCCTCTGCACAGCAAATGCAGACTTCGTTCTAACTTATCATGGCAGGGAAATATTGATTTGCATGAATTGTTAAACAGAAGGTGTATTGAAGTCTCTCTTGAGGCTGACAGTGGTGATACAGCTGTGTGAAGGAGAGAAAGCTGGGAGCGCTAAGAACTATTCAAGGCTTTTTTTTTCTCCTTACAAACGTGACTGTTATTAGACACACAATGTGAAGTGTATTTTTGGAGATTACTTTGTTTCTTTCAATCATGGACTCAATGGACTAAAATTTTTCAAGGCTTTTGTTACCTTTGGAGAAATACTGTGGGTTGGATTGAGGAATCTGTATATATTTTTAAAAAGGCACAAAAATCATGAAGGGCAGGAGATCTGTAACCAGGGTGAGGGGTGGTTAATAAGGTCTCTAAGAATGATGTTCACCCAAGTGATTAGGGCTCACGGAAAGCCCCTAATGCATTGATTCTGCTGCATAGGGAGGAGGGAAGACGCAGGGGCTATTTGCCATCCTATATGCAGCGGGAAGGTGGAATCCATGCCAGCAGCATATGGGCTACACCTTTGCATTGAGAAACGGTGGGGTAGCCACTGAATCTGTGTTGCACAGCTCAGGCCTACTAAAACCCATGCAGTGAGTTGCATGAGAGTTGCAATTACTGTTCTAGCTCAGGAACTAAAGTAGAGGCAGCAGAGCTGTCCTGTGCCCTGTGTGTCGAATCTTCCCTTATAGGGGGAGCTGGGATGGGGATGTCATTTACAAGTGAAATTCACACAATTCTCCCCATAGAAATTCTTTCACTAAACTTCATTCAGGGCAGATGTGCCTGCATTTACCTACCTTAAAACGGAAGATTTGCCATAGATCAGCACAGCAGTGCAACTGGTTCAGCCTACTGTCTGATGCGTCAGAGCAGGATCAAAAAATAGTCTCTCTAATGCAGCTGGCTGACTGGCCCATGCACATGGGGTCTGCTCCTGCTCTCCTGAAGTCACTAGGACCTGCAAGTGCTCAGTTCTTCTGAAAATCAGGCTCCAAGCCCAGATGCTCAAAAGTAGCGAAGTGAAATCAATGGGAGTTAGCCACCAAAATACCTTTTGAGAAGCTGGGCCCAAAAACTTAAGTGGAGCTTCAGTGGCGGGAGAGTCCAGTGAGAGGGGCAGGCTAACAGGGAGCAGAACACGCCAGTTCTCGGGCTTCTAATCCTGTTTGGCGGATCTCTGCCGTTTGGGTGAAGTCTGAAGTGACTGATGTGACGCCGTCTTGAGGTTTGTCTCTTATTAAGTAGCGTCACCTGGAGCTCCAGAACAAGTACTGTCACATTAGAGTCACAATTAAAAGGCACTAATTCCTGTTTCTGACAAAAGCCCTACTCCCTCCTTCCCACTTTTTTTTTTTTAATAATCCTATGGGGCTATAATGAACAACCCAAAAGGTATGTAGCCCTGCACTGGGGCAGTCACCTTCCTGGGTTAGATAGGTGCATTATTGGCCCAATGAGAAAATGTTTCAGAGCAGAGTCATTCTCTATATTGAGCCAAAGTTTTTCCCATTAGAATCCGCACACTGGGGCAGCTATCCTAAAGCGTGTTCTGATCTTACTCCCAACCCGGGTAAATCCGGTGGCCCTTGTTGATGCAACAGGGTTTCTCCAGCATTATGCATGTGTCACCAAACTCAGAATCTGGCAGGGTATAATTCAACACACAGCAGAGAACTCCAACTGAATTAGCTGTGCCAATCTGAGTGCCGACGTTAAACAAGCCAGGACATGTCTGTTGCAGTGCATGACCCCACACACTGCTAAACACTGGCTGAGCTTAGTGAATAGAGAGGGATGTTTTTTATGTCTGTGAACTGGAGTCCTTCAGTGGGTTCAACACTGAAGTCATGATCCCTCTGAGCCACGGTCTGCTCCCTCTTGTCCTGGCGTAAAGCAAGAGTGACTCCTTTACGGTCCGTGAACCTCCTCTGGATTCTCACTGGTGTAGCTGAGCTGGAATCTGGCTCCCCAGTATTCCAGCCTGCAGCTGGACTGGTCATTCTTTTATTCCCCTGCCACACTGGGGGATGCAGGGAACAGCATCTCCTCTTCACAGGCTATTCTAGCATTGGTGATGGAGGCACAATACACTTCCCGTCAGCTCCAATTAGTTTCCTTGGTTACTGATTTCCAGTAACTCACCTGTGCGCTCCTGGCCTCTGTGAGAACATTCTCTCGGTCTCTCTCCACACACACACACACACACGCAACAGCCTTATAGCGTCAGCTTATCCGCAAGCTACTTAAAAAAAAAAAAAAAAAAAAAAGCTTTTAACAAAGTGTCAGCATCTGATGCTAGACAAAGCCCGTGGAGGTTGGGGAAGCTTGAAGCGTATCAAACTTCAGAGGCTGCATAATTTGCTTAATTATTAAAAAGAAGCAGGGAGTGAAGACTAAAGGCTCAATTTTTATTCTTTCCACGCGCTGAGTTGCTAAATGCCCACAATCCAAACTGAAGTCAGGGAGCGTTGAACGCCTCTGAAAATCAGGCTAAGTGGACAGAGCTGGTTTTTGAGTCTCTCTATTTTGAGCAGGGCGGAGGGGTTATAGGTCCTAGTAGAATGGTGATGAGTCGCATAGCGTACGGCCAGCAAAGCTGGTGAAATTATACGTTTTGAGAGGAGCTGAGTTTGGATTTGGTTTTTCTTTCCTTTTAATTAAATTTTCCTGGTAATGAGACTTCTGCAAAAGTGGAATCAAGTTTTCACCTAAGGGCTAGATACTTTGTCCTCCCTTCCTCTGGATGTTTCACTTCTTTTTTTAAAAAAATAGCTTCACTAGAGAATTCACATCAGAAGAGTCCATTGAGGCCCCCTGGCTGCGATGAATGGGCACAGGGCCAGGTGCCCAAGGTCTTGAATTCTATTCTTAGTTCTTAGTTCTGCTCCTGATTGGCCCTAATAATACTTTGCACTAAAGCCTGGCTTTTGAAAGGAGCCCCAAAGGAGTTAGACATAGAATAGCCAATGGGAACTGGGTACCAAACTCCCTTTGATTTCTTTGATCCTTAAACATCATATTATATTGGAATTGGAAAAGGTTCAGAAAAGTGCAACAAAAATTATTAGGGCTATGGAATGGCTTCCGTATGAGGAGAGATTAATAAGACTGGGACTTTTTAGCTTGGAAAAGAGACAACTAAGGGGGGGATATGATAGAGGTCTATAAAACCATGACTGGTGTGGAGAAAGTAAATAATGAAGTCTTATTCACTCCTCCTCATAACACACAAACTAGGGGTCACCAAATGAAATTAATAGGCAGCAGGTTTAAAACAAACAAAAGGAAGTATTTCTTCACGCAACACACAGTCAACCTGTGGAACTCCTTGCCAGAGGATGTTGTGAAGGCCAAGACTATAACAGGGTTCAAAAAAGAGCTAGATAAATTCATGGAGGAGAGGTCCATCAATGGCTATTAGCCAAGATGGGCAGGAATGGTATCCCTGGTCTCTATTTGCCAAAAGCTGGGAGTGGGTGACAGGAAATGGATCACTATGGAACATAGACCAATGTTCACTATGGACTAATTCCTACCAGCGTTTTCTGGGAGTTGCCACGTGTGGATTGGCAGGCTTCTGAAAGTGGAAGCCTGACATCTGCTGAGAGGACTATTATACCCTTAGAACAATGCAGTACAGAATAGCTGACAGCTCCCTGTTCAGATCCCAGACCTCCCCCTGCCTTTTACTATGGTCTTTTCCTTGGAGGTACCTATGCTGGGAAATGCTTTGCTTTCTGCAGGAAGAAGCATGTACTCAGTTGCGCCGCTGTCTAACTCCATATTTCTTTGCTGCCCCCTTTCTGCTCTGTCACGCTCTTGTTTTTGTTTTTCATTCCTTTACATCTGCTTAGATTAGCAATGCATAAAACTAGGCCAGAGTTGTATGTAAGTGGGTGGCGAGAACAATCTTTCTGCTGTTGAAGGACAGATCCCCTTTGTTACCAGATCTCTGCCTGAAATGGAAATGGGTGGGAAGCAGGCAAGATGGGAGTTAACTGACCCCTTGGCACCAGACTTCTAGATCTGGTGATCTAGATTTAAGGTGGGCTGCAGGCAGCATGAGTTCTCAACCTATTGGCTACTTGTCCGCCTTGCCGAACTGCAACATAGTCCTGTATCTGCCCATTCAGGAGGAAGTGGCAATGTATTTTGCTACCACAATACTAGACTGAACTGAATGAATACTTAAGACACATTTTCCATGAATGTTAATTCATAAAATTGTTGAATTTACTGCTAGGCATGTTCAATGCATTTTAAGCAAACATTGGAGAAAACTCACTGGAAAACAACATTTGGGGGAAACTTTGGATCGTCTAACAGGGTGTATTTCCTCCCCCGAAACCTGATTCTAAGTTATGCTCCTTC
Source organism: Trachemys scripta elegans (assembly GCF_013100865.1). Classification (NCBI taxonomy): domain Eukaryota; kingdom Metazoa; phylum Chordata; order Testudines; family Emydidae; genus Trachemys; species Trachemys scripta. Next base: position 5,433,277 of record NC_048318.1, read on the forward strand.
AGTAATAGCCCAAAAATACAATTCAAGTAATATAAATCCCACATTAATCAGTGCAGCTTGAATAACTGATTTTACTCAGGAGCAATTTGTCATGAGTAAACTTGGAGATCAATAACTAATTATCTGTAGAAAATATTCTGCAAATTTTTCATTATGAATAAACTCAAGAATAGTATAAATTGCTCCAGACCATCAGTGAGCTGGAAAAGGTTAAATTAATTAATCCACTAACTCTGATAGTAATAGACACAACTCTCTCTTTACTGCGTGAAGTTCCTGATGCAACTATTCTTAGACCAAGATCATGTCTGCACTAGAAAATGCTGGTTTAATTAAATCAATTCAAAAATCGATCTCGTTCATCCAGTACAAATTCCTGATGTAGATGCATTTACACTGGTTTCGTGCTTGCTTATAAACTGGTTGCAGTGTATCTACATTAGGGGTTCGCACAAGTTGAACTAGATCAATTTAAAAAATAATCCGCTCTAGTTAAACTGATGCATTCTTCTGGTAAAAACATAAGTTTCTATCTGAAAAATGTCTCTATCAGTGAGGTTAAGGTCTAATCAGATTCTTTATTTTTAATCTTAAACTATTGTTAGTATTTGTGGTGCCATTAAAAAGAGCGGAGGGGGGAACACATTTGTCCCAGGTGTAAATCTATTGGCTTCACCGGGGATAAATTTTACTCAAGGGGAGAACAAAATCATGCATCCTGATCAAATTACAATACTTCAGCCAACTTCCTGCTGATTAGACTAAATTCATCTTGTTTAAACCGGCTCCAAAAAAAGGATCTTTCCAAATAACATGTTTCCTAGTATGTTATACGTTTGCTATAGTCCCCACAAGGGACTCTCATTGACAACAGCCCTGGTGAAATAAGCACATGCATGTGATGTGAATGCAGGCTTGTGGGGAGAGGATGTTTAATGGATGAACCAGGATCCTTTTATTTTGGAGTCACTCTCCCATCAGTCCGGTTGCAGGTGATAATCTATCACAGTGCAAGCCGTCTGTCTAGTCATGTATGAAACCTTCCCTTTTTCATTCATTGCCTTGCTAACACGGCCGTGTCCTATTCAGCTTGTTCCCTTTCAAATGTCAGCCAGTAACTCAATCCAGGCAGCTCACACCTGTGATGCTGATAAAACGGTTCTCTGGTTAGGCACTCTCCAGTATTTTGGCCTTGTCAGCGGCCTCTGTGGAGGAAATTAAAGCCCCCTGATCCCCTCTCCTCTGCTCCTAACTACTTTGCCCGTGTAGCCTAGCCTAGCCAAAATGGCTCTGGAAGAGAGAGAGCCGAGAGCCCAAATGCTGCATCGCTGCTGGCTCTGAGCAGCAAATCTGGGGCGATTGTTTTGTCAGCTGGATGCTTCTGCTGCTTCAGTTCACCTCAAAGAACTGAAAGCGAATCATCACCACCTGATCACGGGGGGAGCTAAAATCAGCCCTGAACTAGCCTGATCCTGCTACTCTCTGGCTGTGTCAAGGCAAAGTGGCTTTCTCTGTGCTTCTGTCAGAGGCTGCTCCGAGGGCTAATCCAATAAACAGGCGGTTCTTGCACAATGTCTCCACCTGGGGAGCACGTTAGTCCAGGAGAATGAGGAAGGGCAATCCGGGGTGATCCAGTGATCACACTCGGAACTCGTGCTGTACTAAACTCGGTGACCTTGGGCAACTCCTTTAACCTTTCGACAGTCAGCTGCAAGATGGGGATACGTAGCCAGCTCCCTGGGAAATGCTCGTTTGCCTGAGATCTGCTGATAATGTGCCTTCCTCCCATAGCATGTCAGTGTGATTGTAAATGAGTTTCTTTACCATCTCTAGCCTGATTGTTTCCTCGTGCGCATCGGAGGGTTTGTGGCTGTGGGACAGTCCCTGTTCCTTGGACATCCAAACGAACATGCCAAGTAGTGTGCCACGTTGCCCCTTACTGGTGGTTAGCTTGGAACTGAACAGGTGGAGATACCCATCAGGAAATGTGATGCTGCGGGGGCCCCCTATCTCCTCTCCCTCGCCATGTCACTATCTAGATGTGGCAACAGAGGTGATAACTGGGGATGGGAAGTGCACCCTCTCTCTGGGAGGTCACTGGTTCTGTTCCCAGGCTATGTCAGAGAGCAGAAGTTGCTGTTCAGTAGGCCTATGACAAACACGTTCTGGAGATCTCTGTACTGTGCCCATGTCCTAAAAATTGCCACCATCACTGGCACTAGCTCTGCTCTTGTTACCAGTCTTGACAAAGAGGCCCAAGGACTGAAAAGCTATTGAGAGTGAGCCATGGTCTAACCCCATCAGTTGGCCACGCCAGATCAGGGCTGCACTATGTTTGCAGAGCACAATGTGGGGGAAGCTCACACTGATGGGGCCCAGGCTGATCTGTGGGTCTGGAGCCTCTTATCAGCAGGGAATCAACACACCCCTTCAATAGCGAGAGACCGGAAGCAGCAAACTGAGTCCAATGGCTCCTTTTTGAATGGACTTTAATTATATGGCAGGGTAGTGATAGGCCTCATCTTGTGGGTTTCCCTCAATATCACACTGGCAACGAAGGCTGAAGATGCCTGTGAGTCTAAATAAGAAAGGGGAATGTAAAACCACTTTTCCCTGGCTGTTGGAATTGATCTGCAAAGGGATTTATTAAATGCAGCATTTGTCAGAGCTGTTTTTTAAAAGAAGATATTTAGCCCACTTGCTTTACTCAAAGGGAATATTTGTGTTTAGGCTTGTGCATCCAGTGTGCCTTCTCTAGTGGCTAGTAAGAGGTAATAAGATCACAATTATTCTTTTGAGGTCACGGATTAGTCCAGGAAAGGAGAGACGAATTAGGTGGCCCATGCTAGGAGATTCCTTATGCATCTACCAGAGGGGGGGAAGAGAAGAGATGGGAGGCAGGGAAGAAGTCGGTTCAGCCTGCTTATGGAGCTACAGCAATAACTGCAGTTGTGTATCCAGTTGTGTATCCCCACTCTATCACTGAATTGTTTTCTTCCTAACCAGGAGTTAGATTCTATTCTATTCACGTTCTTAAAACAATGCCCATCCCTGACTTATGTGAGCGCCCTGGGGCCTTGACAATTTGTCCCTTATGGACTAAACTCATTCCTCGGATTTAAGCAAGTTATGTTAAATGGTCACATTAATTTACACATTTTGATAAAACAGCCAAAGTTTTATGGGTGGGGTAAAACATAGGAGTACTGTTAACTTTCTATAGCACTTTATGCGCTAAAAGAGGTTGGTGCCTAACTTCCCTTATGCTACCACTTTTTCACTGAGGCTTACACACATGCTTTATTTGGTTGTGTTGACTGAACTGTAAAACCCAGCTCAGCCCTTTGGCCCTCACACCAGTCAGCTGACTCCTGGGACAAGGGACCAGGCTGGATCAGAGGTGCTGGAACAATTTTTATAGTGGGATGCTGAGAGTCAGTGAACCAATCTGTAAACATAGGATGGAAACCACTTCAAGCCAGGGGGTGCACTTCAGCACCATGGGCTGGAATGGTGATGTGGAGGGTCTGGCTGGAGTCAGGGGACAGAGACTTGGCTGGGGTGAGAGACTGAAGATCCTCACTGGAGTGAGAGAAGATAGGGCCCAAATGACTGGACAACAGAGTATACGATTCACATAAAGTAGAATAAAAAATAGAAAAAATTTATAAAAAGTGCAAAATAATTTTAAAATTTAGTAATGAATAAAATACAAAAATATTAACAGACTTAAAAGTAAAATAATAAAAACTGAAAAATAAAAATTGTAAAATACATAAAAACCATAAAAGGGGAAATAAAATTAAATGAAACTTGTGTATAATATAAAAACAACAATAAAATCAAAAAGGAAATACAAGTAAAATATATTAAAAAGGTAAAAATGAAACTTATTAAAGAAAAAACACACACACAAGAAAGAAAAAAGTACAATTGTAAAACCGAGGGCGAGAGTCCATGGGGCTTGTGCTCCTATATCATAGGTGAGGAGCTCTGTTGTGTGCCCCCGTATCTCCCTCTCTGCCCCCCATGTGGACAGGGCTAGACAGCAGTCTCACTCCGGCCATGCGGCCACCCCAGCCTGGGAGTGAGGGGCGGCGCCCTCCCGGGCTTCCGGACCCACAGACAAAGCCCGGGGGGAACCATTCCCATTTATACTTGCTGGACACAAGGCTCTTGCTCGTGTTGTACAGGAGGCTAAGCGACCCCCCTGTTATACACTGAGCAATGAGGGCTCCCTCCGTGTGGGGCAGAGGCAAGACCCTGCGCTCCAGGGACGAGGTAGCTGGTGGACAGACCCCGCCGGAGCGGGGAATGTCGGCAGGCGCCACTCTGCCTTGGACGGAGTCATCTCCACTTGAGCAAGCGAGACTCCCCGCAACTGCCAGGCACCTCTTCTGTCAGTGGACGGTGACCCTGACTCCGAGAGAGACCCCCAGGAGAGCGAGAGAGAGACGGGGTGTCCCTCGGCTGGGCCCCCTGGGGCGAGATTCAGCCCAGCCGCAGCGGGGTACACAAGGTAGTAGGTGGAGAGGGGAAGGAGAGAGAGAGCCAGGCTGGAGGCCTCCGGGCTCTGCTCCCCTCTCTGCACCAGCCTGAGTGGGGGGGGGACCTCAGGGCTTTTCCCAGCGTGTACCCAGCTCACCCAACCTTGTGTCATGGGTCCAGGCCAAGGCTTCGGAATGAGGGGAGAGAAAAGGGCAACGCTGCCTCTGCCCAGGCTGTGCAGGGAATCACCCCGCCCTTCTGGAACTACCTCTGGGGACCCAGCTGGGATTGTAGCGCATTGAGACTTCCAGAGCCTGGCACAGTTGCGGTCACACCATGAGGTAGAACAGAAACACCTGCCTTTAAAATTCAACTGTATCTGGGGTGACCCCACCTGTATTTCAAGTTCCCACATAGAGGACACTGCTGCAGGGGGGTGAGCTCGAGGGGGTATTTCGGGGTGCTGGAGGGGGGTGTGTGTGTGTAGTGGGAGATGGTATTTGGGAGGTGCTGGACAGAGTATTTGGGGTGTCAGATCAGGGGCGCCTCTTGGGACCAGGGGACTTCCCGCAGGCATGCCGCCGAAGGCAGCCTGATTGCCGCCCTCAGGGCGACCGGCAGGCCGCACCTCGAGGCTTGCCGCCCCAGGCAGGCGCTTGCTGCGCTGGTGCCTGGAGCTGCCCCTGTCCTGATTAATGCCCAGAGGGTCCCCTATTACTACTATCAATAGTTATAATAAACTGTGTGTGTGTGTGTGTGTGTGTGTGTGTGTGTCCCCGCCCAGAATTGAGATTTGTTTTCGATGTTTCGGAAAACTCTTACAATGCCCTCTACGTTACTCCTTCCTATGTCACAGTGGCTGCTGTTCTGGGCTCCTTTTTGTAGAACATCCCCACTCCACCTGAAATGACCAATGGCTTAATGCTAGAGCTGGCCAAAAGTGGTGGTGTTTGTTGGTTTGTTTTTTGTTTTGTTTTTTATTTGTTTTCAAACTTTTTTTGAAAATTTTCTTTTGTTTCCATTTTGCAGGGTTTGAAATGGTCTCAAAACCAGTTTTGGTAACTTTCATTTTCAGTAAAGGAAAAATTTCAATAGCTGAGAATTTTGATTTTTCATGGAACAGTCAAATTTTTTCAGAATTTTCTCGTTTCTGAACTTTTTTTGTTTTTTGTTTTTGTTTATTTCTTTTGTTGAAAAATTTTCAACCTGCTGACATGCAGAACTCCCAAAGTACCCCAGCCCTGACTTTTGTGTTCACTGGGAATGAGGAAGGCTCCAATTCCTATCTATTTATGTTAGGTACTTATATGGCCCCCTGCACCTTGCAATCTTTAATGTATTTATGCTCAGAACACTCCTGTGAGGTAGGGGGAAGTGTGTTTTCCCCATTGTAAAGCTGGGGAACAGAGACCAAGGGAGGCAAAGGGCTAGATTTTTAAAGGTGTTTTGGTGCCTAACTCCTATTGATTTCAAAATCTGGCCCAAAGTGACTTGTTCTGGAAGTCTGTGGCAGGGCAGGCAGTTGAATCTGGGTCTCTTGAATTCTACACTTGTGTCCTAACCACTGGACCATCCTTCCTCTAATCTGTCCCCTCCTACTGTCACTGGCCCTCTTGTTTTTAGTTACAGCGTTGTAGGCTTGATATCCGTGGCAGGCTGTATGATCAACAGCAGTGGTAGTAACCGTTCTATCTAGACAGCATAATCTGCAGTGTCCAAATCAGCAAACGAGCCATGCTGGTAATCTGTATCCTGGCTGCTAGTAGCCCACATCCCTGTCCTCCTACAATCCCATGCCTTAGTCTGCCTGGAAAATGCAACAGCTGCATGAAGACATTGCCAGAGCAGGCCTGTCACATTCTGTCTCACCAGAGCCCGTGCAATGACTAAACAGAACTGAATTCCTTTCCTAAAGGAGGATGAGAGGAAAAGGAAATGAGCAACACCTACATAAGCAGGAGGGAGAAGCAGAGGGAGGGATGCTGTTGGTATTAATGTCATTTCCACTTTAATAAGACTCAAACTCTAGTTCTCCAGTCTAAAAATACCCCCCAATCTCAGCAGGATGTCACAGCCATGATAATGAAAGGGTAGCAGCATTCCTCCACTACTGGCCTTTGCTCTGGGACTAGCAGCAACTGTCACTGCCCCTGCAAACGCAGATTTAATGAAAACTCGAGAACTATAATCACAGCTACGTGCCTCTTGCTTCTCTGATATAGCCAGGTTGGTCCCAGATACCTACCTCTGGAAGGGCCACAGCTTGGAAAATTGTTTCAGCTTCCACAGAACTGAGCTTAAGTTATGATGCTGAAAAGTCACTTCTCTGAGTGAGCCAGCAAGCAATACAGAATGTGAAAACAAAGGGCACTTGATGGCATCAAAAAGGAGCAAATTCAAAAGTAGTCAAAGCAAATACTTTTTCTACACAAGTGACAATTAGCCAATGGCACTTGTTGCCACAAGATACCATTAGGGCCAAGAGCTTGGCAGAATTAGGAAAAGGGGTTTGGACATTTATCCAACTAACCAGAACATCCAGAGTTGTTAGTGATTTGTATTCTAGTCACACCTTAGATGTTCCAAGTGAGATCAGGGTCCCTGTGTGCTCTACAAACACACAGAGAGAGTCCCTGTCCTGGAAAACTTGCAATCCAAATAGACAAGGTAAACTAAGTGTGGGAAGTAAAACAAGCACCAAGATGTTAAGTGACTTGCCCAAGGTCTTTCTCTGAAGCTAAACTAGATGGATCACTTATTTGACCTGAGATGGCAATTCCTATGTTCTCAGGTAGCATCTTGGGTAGTAGCGTGGTGGGCCCAGAACCCCCATCTGTCTGGAGACCAGTTGTCTTGGGAAGCAGCATAGCTAGCTCATTAAGGTTGAGAAATTAAGCTAATGAAAGTTGGATGTAGGGCTAAATCCCACTTTATGCTGGTGTAAACTATAAATGAGACTAAATTCAGCCCAATTTTTTCTTTGGCATTAACTCTGTCACCTTGTGCATCCTGTGTGCTTGTTGTCAGAAATTTAACTTCTAAATTGAATTATATCCCCAGTTCCAAGGAAAACAGGAATGGAAGTACTGCATGGTCTTAGATAGAGCATTAGATTGGGACTCAGGAGACCTGGGCTCTAGTCCTGTCTCTGACACAGGCCTGCTAGGTGATCTTGGGCAAGTCACTTCTCTCTGTACCTCAGTTTCCCCATCTGCAAAATGGGGATAATGATATTGACCTCCTTTGTAAAGCTCTTTGAGAGCTACAGAAGAAAAGTGCTATATCAGAACTGGGTATTTATTACTGATGCTACTGGAGAAATCTTGAGTGTAGATTTGTTTGGTGAGTTTTATTTTTTTAACCTTAACTGCAGGAAATTAATGCACCTGTTATGAAAGGAGAGAGGAAAGTGGAGGGTTGGGCTGGAAGTATGCTTTAATGCTCCTTCCCTGGACTACTGTGGCCATGGCTCCAGAATCTGCTGATTTAGAGTCAAATACTCCCTTTTAAGCACCATAAGTGGCCAGAAATGTGCAATTATTTTAAAAAACATCTGCTGAGAAGCGTCACAACGGCAGTTTCTGGGAACTGGACAATCTTGGAAATCTGCACCTTATTCTAGTGTCTAAATGGGAACAAAGCTGTTGAGAATTTGGTCCCAGTTGTGGGTGCCAAGCACTCCTTCTCCATCGCCCCAAAACATCTAGCTCCGAGCTCTTGTGAAAATTTGGCTCCTCAGCGTGCAGGGACCAATGCATTCAGCAAGGTCACCCATTGGATTGGCAAGAACATACTGGAAAGGACCCACCTATTCAGTAACCACTCCTCAACTGGAAAGCACTGGGGGGGCCCACAATATTGGGTATCTCTACACTAGACTCTTCTGATTTCCAATTACCTGAGTCCTAGGATAAGCCACAAAACTTTGTAGCCTGCAATAGACATTAGGGTATGTCCAGACTAGCCTTTACTAAAGCATTAATTACTTTGAATTAATTGGCAATCCTTTAACTATAGCCAGCTCCCCCCACACACATTTTTTTGCCAGTCTAGCAATGTTGGTTAGGGGTTTGGGGGTGTGTGTGTGTGACATTTTTATATGGACAAAAATCGCTAGTGTAGACAAAGTTATACTGGCATGAAAGTGCTTTTGCCAGGATAGCTTATTTTGTTTGGAAAATCAGTATAAACTATATTGGCTTTTTGCAAGTATGAGCTATGTCTGTATCAGAAGGGTTTGCTGGTATAGCTATAGTGACAAATCTCTCTCTAGTTTAGACCTGGGGTAGGGGTAAAAAGACTCGTGTGTAGACATACTTGCCCTTCCCCCAAAGGGTAACTGCTCCCATCCTCCCCCATTAAACACCTGACGTCCACCCTTGGGGAAAGGGAACTGTGGAATGTTGTAACCCATAGGCGTGCAGCGGGGAGGGATAGTTCAGTGGTTTGAGCATTGGCCTGCTAAACCCAGGGTTGTGAGTTCAATCCTTGCGGGGGCCACTTGGGGATCTGGGGCAAAATCAGTACTTGGTCCTGCTAGTGAAGGCAGGGGGCTGGACTCAATGACCTTTCAAGGTCCCTTCCAGTTCTAGGAGATGGGATATCTCCATTAATTATAGGGTTTTTGGTTTTTACAGGTCCTGCTCTGTGCCAATCCACAGAGGATATGAGTCATTACAGACCTCATCCACAGAGCTGTGGTGGCTTAGTTCACGTTTTTAGCTCTGGACATCCCTGATTCAGTCCCTGGTGTATTGGCCAAGCTGTTTCCCATCACATTACATCCCCCTGAGAATACTTGGTGTTCTAACCACAGAGCCCAGTTGCCTAGGGCCTCGCTGATCTGGCAGGGTCCCTTGTCAATGGGGAGGAACTCTGCCTTAGTCGAAGGAGCAATGCTAGTATGATATCCGAACTGGGATCCAGCTCTAAAGCGTGCACCTACGCTGCAGCTGGGAGCCAGCCTCCCAGCCCGGGTAGACCGACTAGCACTAGCAGGCTAAAAACAGCAGTGTGGATGTTGTGGCTCAGGCTGGAGCTTGGGCTCTCACGCCTGTAGGGGGTCAGGTGGGATTGGGAGCCTGAGTTCCAGCCCGAGCCGAGCCATCCACACTGCTGTTTTTAGCACACTAGCTCGAGACCCGCTAGCAGGAGGCTTGCTCCCAGCTGCGGTGCAGATGTGCCCAAAGGGACCCGCAGAGCCTGTGTTCTGCCTTTCCTTTCTCCTCTGCTGCGCCTCTGGCAGGTCTTCTCTTCACTCCCCTTACCCCTGCTCGGAGACCGGCTCCCGCTGCTCAGCTCACTATTTCAAAGGGAGGAAGGATCCCGTATTGTTGCTCTTTCCCTGGGGACTGAATGTCTGTTTCCATCAACACTGGGTAGTCTGGCTTGACTTTCCTAACACCTCTCCAGGAGCCTGATTGGCATGCGCTAGACAGCGAGGGCGGCAGAGACAAGTTTTGTAACGAGTTTCATTTCTATTCCTAATTCCGCTGCACTACCCCCCTCCCTCCCCCAAGAGGCAGAAACAAGGGCTGCCTCTGAATGTTCCCAGGTAGGCGAGTTTCATGCACAGCCACTTCCACTGGTACCTGCTGCCAGTGGCTTTGATTTCTCAGCGCTCCTTGTCCGATGAAAGGAAGATACAGTGATTGATCTGCTGCTGTCAGCTTTGGAGCCAGCAGGAAAGAACACCCAGAGGTTCTGAGTGTTAGTTGGAGTCCCTGGGGGCAAAGAAAAAAATCATTTTTCTCTCTGCTCCTTTGAAGCCCCCCCCCAATCTCTTTTGTTTCGCTTATGTAATCCAAGCTGTGGTAAACTGATACCCAGTCCCAGGGTGCTTTCTCCCCATCCCTGCTGGGGGTAACAATGAAACCTGTTTCTCCAGCTAATCTGCTCACTTCAACTGTTTAACCCTCCCAGAAGAAAACCACAACTCAACCAGGCAGGCAGCCTGTTGCCTTTCTTAGGCCTTGGGATTGGTATAGAGGTAACCCCAGACTGCAGCAAACACGCTGCCACGCACAGACCTGGCTGAAGGGGGTCACTTAGCCATGCCAGTTTTACATTGACAGGGAGACCGCCAGTGAAGGGCTACGGAGATTGAGACAGGGACGTGTCCCAGCCACACAGTCTACTTGTGTTCAGTCCTTGTGATGCTAGACCAGGGGATCAGAGGAAGGACGTGGGAGCCTTTTGTCTCTGTGGTGCTAGGAGGAGCAGTAATGCAGTCTTACCCTGCTGTCTCTTAAGTGGCTTCATAATTCGGAGTTTGCAAGGACTGGTGTTGACTCACAATGAGCTGGTCAAGAGCGTGCCAGGCAGGAAGCTCACAGAAGGCCCAAGAAAAAACAGCTGCAAAGCTGCCTGCCCTAGCAACCTGCATCATTAACATTCGGTGGTAGGTGGGGGAGGGATTGGAGTGGATTTGGCCATAGCGGCCAGGCAAAGAGAGGCCTGAAAGGCTGCAGAAAGACTAGGCAGGCTTGTCCCTTGTTTCTCCTCCTCCTACCTCTCCATGAGGAACCAGAGCGACGTTGCACTGGTACTCTGGGAAGGATCCATAATTGATTTCATTGTACAGAAAACATTTGCTGCCGATTTCACCCTTGAAAGACCAGAGTAGATAATGTAATTGGATCCAGCCAAAATCATGGATAGTACAGTGTAGTGGTGAGAGCAGGAGGTCTGGGAGTCAGGACACCTGGGTTCTGTTCCTAGTGTGGTCCCTGACTCACTGTGTGGCTGTGGGCCAGATTTCTTCATGTTCGTTTGCTTGCTCACCTGGGCCGAGCTGCTCAACACTTGGGCTTTAAATCGCCTATTTAAGTCACACACGTTTAATGCTCTGCTGTCAATATACGTGGCACAATTTCTCGGCACCTCATATAAGTCTGTTTGTAAAGAGAAGTGGGGCTGCCTCGTTCTTTGGTTATCGCTAGAAGAGAACATTTTAATGAGGCTTATTCTATGTGGGTGTAAATGGGAGAAGACAAAAGCAGCATGTGACCAACTTTAGTTACATCACTTCATAATAACAACTGTCTTCTTTTCATCAGTAGATATCAAAGTGCTTTACAAAGGAGGGCAGTATCGTTATCCCTATTTTACAAGTGGGGAAACTGAGGCACAGGGAGGGAGCGTGACTTGCTCAAGGTTCCCCCAGCAGGCCTGTTGCAAGGCCTGGAACAGAACCCATATCTTTGGAGTCACAGTCCAGGGCTCTGTCCACTGCATCGATGCACAACCCTCTCACAGATGAGGGGGAAAACTCCGAGACCTCCTTGCTGAAATAACGGCAGAACATCTTTGCAAGGAATGGAGCGCCTCATGACTGTGCTACTTGTGAGGGCTGTTCAGAAATAGCATTTTCCCTTTGGAATTTTTCACAAACTTTTTTTTTTGCCTTTGAAAGCTTTTGCTGATACTTTTTAATGAACATTTTCCATTTCAAATGAAGAATTGGGAGGTTTTGGGAGCCGTGTGGGGAGAGGGAGACAATAAGGGGTTGGGAAACAATCACAGCACTTTCTGTATTGACTCAAAATGCAATCGTTTTTGTTTTGATGCAAAATTTCCAATAGGAAAATGTTCTGCTAAAATGTTCATATTGTTCCATTAAAAAAAAAAAAAATCTTGCAGACCAAAAGTCTTAAACTGACAATTTCTCAGGTGCAGCGCAGTTCAGCTAGATCTGTTTAACTGTCTCAATGCGTTTTAGCATAAATATTGTATGTCTGGAGCAAAATGAAACTCCAGGGCATGCATGGTATAGGGGAGTATGTGTTCTTGGTAACTGTATGCAAATTTAGCTCTCTGTTCCCCTCTAGTGGTTGCTAAATGTAAGAGGTTTAAGTCTTCTAAGGTTTCCAGTTAAAGGAGTTAGTCCTTTCTGCCATTTGAGGTATGCTAATGTAGCTCTGAAGGTCCCAGGTTCAAATCCCAGAGTCCGTTCCATAGTCAGGTTTTGTCTGTTAAATACTGTGGAACTACAGAGTAACTGGAGGTTCTTGTAGACTTGAGCATTTCACATCCACGTCCAAGAGTAAATTACCATAGCAGCTGGGGGTCTGTAATGCAGAATTACCCAACTCTGGCATATGGCTTACTCTAGGCACTGTACTGGCAAGACTTGGCTCTGAAATCCAGGTCCTAAGCACATTTTGTCTCTGTGGCTTGCAGTGTGAACTTGGGGAAACTGAGGCACAAACATGAACTGATTTGTCCATCTGTAAAATGGGTATAATACCTACTCTTGGGGCTGTTACGAGGTTTCATCAATAAGATGTTGGTGTAGTGCTTTGAAATTTGATGCTGTAGGCGTGCTCTTATAAAGTATAAAGGCAAGCATTATTGTTAGAGATGCACGTCCGGCATCGGCAACTCATAAGAGGAGCTGCTTCTAGTGACTTGCATGGAAACCAGGCCCACTGAGAGAAATTTGGGGCCCTGGTACATCATGTTTGCTGGGTCCCCACCTCCTCCAAATTTATTTACATAGACGTTGTAAGTCCCCATCCTCCCACAAGCTCTGGGCCCCTAGTACAATTGTCCACCCCCCTTTTCCTCCTCTTGGTCCTGGACGCAATACAGAGAGAGCTTAACATTGTGTAAAAGCAAAGTTGCATCAACTGAGCAGGCTTTCATGCGTATCTCCTCTCTCTCCTTGGCAGTTGTGAGATTTTTTTCAAGGGCTTTGGGCTCCAAATGAATGCAGGGAGCTCTAATTATGTGCCCTCATTATTCTCACTGTAGCTGTAAATAAATAGGGACCATTTACGCTTGGTCAGGGGACTCTCACATTTGAGCCAAAGGTTACCCAGCACAGTCTCTGGACTTTTGAACATATATAAATCAAATAGTTGTTTCCAAAACTGCCTGGCTGCTTCGGTACAAACTGTGCCTTAAAGGAGCTTTCTTATGCAGTGTCTGCTTAATCTTGACAGGAACTCTTCTATCTGTGATAAACTTTGGGGTACACAGCAGCTAACAGGGAAGGTCTTGGAGAGGGGCAAAGTGGAAGAGGTGTCAGTGGAAATGCAAGGAGTAGATTGGAAGGATGATTCAGCGGTGAAGACAGTTGTCTAGGACTTGGGGGACATGAGTTTGTGTCCCTGCTCCACCACAGACTCCCTGTGTGACCATGGCCAAGTTGCTTGATGGCTCTGTGCCTCAGTTTCCCATCTGTACAATGGGATAATAGCACTGCCGTATCTTACAGGGGGGTTGCGAGGGTAAATCTGCTAAAGATCAATATGCTCAGGTACTCTGCTAATGGGGGGGCCATAAAAGTGTCTAAGCTAGATCTCAGTGCTACTCTAATAAAAATAACAGCTCCTAGAACAACCAGTCTCTGCGACTGAGATACAATAGAGATGGAGAAACATCACTCTTGTTCTGACCTTCAGCTCTTATGCAGGAGCAGTAAATCCTTCCCCCACCCCAGGGCCAAACTCTCTTCGGCTTGGTGAGACTCTTCAAACCTGCCAGTTGAGTTTTAGCTGCATGGTTCCAATTACTTTCCACACAGCCTAGCTACCAGGACATGCTCATCTTTCCTGCGGTGCCCTGACGAGTCAGTCCAGGGGACATGTAAGCAGGCTGGCTGCGTTGTCAGCTCCAGCTCTATGAAGCTGGATTCCCCCGGGGTGATGGTGCGACTCCATGCTTGCGGCTGACAATGGCAGAAAGTTGATCACCCCAGCGATGGGGCACGTTACAGAAGCACTGGCATGGAGACGATTTTTGGAACTTTAATTACACTTACCAGTTTGGGAGTGCAGCTCTTGTAACTGCATATGATTAAAAAGAGAAGGGCCAGGGGAAAGTGAAGTAGAGAATGGAGAGCTGAGCGAGAAAAAACGGTTACCTACCTTCTGTAACTGTTGTTCTTAGAGATGTGTTGTTCACGTCCATTACACATTAGGTGTGCGCACGTCGCGTTCACGGACGTCGGAAACTTTCCCCTCAGCAGCTCTCGTCGGGCCGGCAGGGTCCCCCCTCCCTCCAGAGCGGCGCCCCGCTCTAGCATGTGTGTGTGTGTGTGTATGTGTGTATATATATATATATATATATCCCTGCGGGCCCTCCCCTCCCTCGGTTCCTTCTTGCCGGTGACTCCGACAGAGGGGAAGGAGGGTAGGAAGTGCAATGGACGTGAACAAGACATCTCAAAGAACAACATTTACAGAAGGTAGGTAACCATTTTTTCTTCTTCGAGTGATTGTTCAGGTCCATTACACATTAGGTGAATCACAAGCTTACCATTGGAGGAGGGTAGGAGTCAAGGAACAATTGATTGAAGCACGGCCCTGCCAACCACGGCGTCCTCTCTGGTCTAATGATGGATTGCGTAGTTGTTGACCTTCTCTAGAACAAACTCAAATGATTGAACTTCTTTAGCCTCATGCTGTAAGGCAGGTGTTCCAGACTGATTCTTGTCGCTGTCTTCTGATCCCTTTCCATGTTTTCAGCATCCTTTTTATTAAAGGGTGCCCACTGGAAGGGGACAGGGTATTCCAGAAATGGTCTCGCTAATGAAGTATACGGAGATGATACCTACTTTCCCAGTGTCTTGCAAGCCAATCCTTGTGCTTCAATGTTATTTCTGTGCAGGGAAGATGCTGTGTGTCACTGCTAGAAAAGGATAAATACATTGTAAACAGGTACTGCACACTCTCTGTGACACCTTACCCCATGGAAAGCAGTTGTTTATTACTAAATATATCTGATGGGGGGACACCCACTTTAGTTTCTTCATGGCACCAGTTTGGACATGCCCCCTTCCATCCCCATCCCCACCCCCAAACCCTCATTCGTCCTACTGGAATCAGAACACCTATAAGGACTGATGGTCGAATTTGTGCAGTGACTGCACTGAGGATGGAGTAATGCCGAAACAACCTCAGAATCTGTCACCTATGCATTGAACTGGGATTTACCATATGAGTAAGTGCTACTCAGCATGAGGACCGGTGCCAAAATCAGGCCCCTAAATAACTCCCTGTGGTATAGTCTCAGCAAGCAGACCAGTGACTGGTTGACACTTATTCTGGGTCCACCAGGCGGTGGTTCCTGCTTGGCAGGTGAGCATTTATGCCATGCTGCCAATCCAGACTAGCACATCTGTGATGGCTGCCATCTTGCCCCCCATCCCGGAGATTGAATCAGGGACGTCCAGAGCTAAAAGCACAATCACCAACAGCTTAAGCTAAAGAGCCAAGCCGCTGGAGTTGTATGTCTCGTCTCTTCTGTGGCTTGGCACAGAGGGGGACCTGTAACAGACACTGCCCAATGGGTGGCACGTTGCATGGGGAACCGTTAGCCCGCATGGAGTTGGGCCCAAGTACTTGGGGAAGCACATGTTATGGGGAAGGCTGGCTAAGCATGGGGATGTGTATGTACCAGGGAGAGAGAAGTATCTAATAGGTGAGAGCAGGAAAGAAGTGAAGAGCAAAAGAAGCTGGTGTGCTTTAGGGAAACACTTGCACAAGTGCCTGCTGCGTCCTATAGTTAGGAAAGGCCTTTCTTTATTTACAGCATCCATTTCCATACAGGGAACTGCTGGAATTGTTCTAGGGATGCTGTCCACTTGTGCATGGGAGACATCTGAAGATGCAGCATCAGTCTGAATCGTGGGCCACATCTTCAGCTGGCAGGAGATGGTGCAGCTGCATTATGTTCAGTGGAGCTATGTAGATTTACAGCCAGCAGAGAATCTGGCCCTGGGTGTTGGCGGCTGGCTGTGTTTTAAAGCCAAACTGCCAGATCATTGACACACGTTCCTGCCTGGCTGATTTCCACTTATACCTCAGGAAGGCTAATAGCAGCTCCTTCTAGCAGCACTCCCCCATGGTGTCTATCAGTCAGGCATACAGCTGCTGCTGGCATCTGGGTGCCCGGAGCTCTCCTCCCAGAAGCATTTAATGGCCCAGAACACGAACACTAGTCTCAACTGTGCCAGGGGCCGAGCACCCTCTCCCCCGCCTGGAGCCAACCGGAATGCCAAGGGCTAGAGTCACAATGAACCTTAGCAGTGATGCCGAGGGTGGCCAGGCCTAACTTTTAGGTGCCTAGAAATTCACAGAGCCTGAGTTCAGTGCTTGGGCTCCCTGTACAGCGATGGGGAGAGGCAGGTGCCTGAGGCTGCAATTCACAAAAGCCAGCATGCGAGGCAGCTCCTTGCCTCAAGGAGCTAATGGCAGATCCCCAGCTCAGGGCTGTCCTCCTCTCTGGGAGATAGGAACTTAAATCCAGGCTGCAGGGAGGTGCCTTCCTCTGCTTGGGATTCTTTGCTGCAAACCCTCTCTGGGCATTAGGTGTCTCTGCCATTTGTGGCAGGGGAGGGGCTGTGACCCACCTTGTAACTTTTAGCCCAGTGGTCATAACACTTGCCTGGGACAACACTCCGCGTGATGGGGAGAAGGAATCTCAACTGGGCTCTGCCATCTCTCAAATGAGTGCCCTAAACACCAGGCTATGAGACAGTCTGATGTGGGGATCCCTCCATCTTTCCTGTTGAAGCTGCTCCACCGTGGATTGTGTGTTTTTTTTTTTTTTTTTTTTTTTTTTAAAGCCATTGGCACAGGGTGACTGGAGCCTAGATCTCCCACCTGCCAGGCAAGTGCTCTAACTGCTGGGCAGCTCCCCCTCCTCTGGCCATTTTGGGTAATCTGGTCTATAGGGGCCGATCCGGTAGGCGAGGTCTGAACATGCTTACCGGATTGGGCCCTGCAAGTGAGTTAGGCAGAAAAGCATCTCGCTTACGCCAGTTCATGCATCGCTCTGGGACTTAAGAATCCAGATGCCTGGTGTGGGGGTGCAGCGCAGGTGCAAAGAGGCAGGACCATAGGCACCTGAGCAAAAACGTAGGCACTGAGTGATTTTAAGTACCCATTGGTTCAGCAGAAGCTGATGGGGGTTTTATGAAGCTACATGCCAACTGATTCTGGGATTTAGATTCTGAAGTCTTTGTCGATCCTGCCCAGAGAGCCTCCTAGAAGATGCCGAGTGCCCTCCAGCTAAAAGCGTCAATCGTGCAGCAAACTTAAGCTTTTCATGGCTTCCGGTAAACAAAACCCCAACCAGATTTAGACAGACCGATGCTGCACGATGGTTGAGGAAGGAAGGATGTTCTCGTGACTATGGCATAGGCCTGGGAGTTGGGAGATCTGAATCGGACACAGTTTTAACAGTGGGGGTGGTTTATCTTTTGGTAATTGGTTCCAATAGGTAAGATAAATTCTCAGTCCCTTGACTTCAGTGGGACTAGTTGCAAGCTTAAAGTTAGGCCCATGTGAATCAGGGCCTGAATCAGGATTGCACATCTTTCCAAAAAAGATGTGCTAGTTCAGACACAAGTTGTTGGGCTCAGCCTGGGGGACATGGGGAAAGTCAGCCTAGACTACAGGTAGAAGTTTCCAAAAGTGTTGAAGTCCCCTTGAAAATGGGATTTAAGCTCTTAAATTGCTTAGAACCAAATTTACAAAGGGATTTAGGTGCCTAAAGATGCAGATCAGTGACTAGTGGAACTTTCAAAAGAACCTAAGCATGTTAGGCATGTTGGAAAAACGAATAGGTGCCTCTCTGCATCTTTGGGCACCCAAGTCCCTTTGCATACCTGCCCCTGAGGCACTTCTGAAAATTCTTCCCCTCTGTGATCACAACAGTCCCTTCTGATCTTAAAATCTACAAAATGGGGGTCCAATTCCTAGCCTTCTCACAGATTTCCTGCGGGAACCTTTGGCAAGTCACTTAATTTCCCTTTTGTTTCTTCATCTGTGAAATGGGGCCAAGGATGCTTCCTTACCTCTCAGGAATGTTGAGAGAATAAATTCTTTAGTGTTTGTGAGGGACCTGGATACTACAGTGATGAGGGCTTTGTAAGTAACTAGATCTAGCAAGGCAGCATGATACCGGGGGAGGAATAGCTCAGTGGTTTGAGCATTGCCCTGCTAAACCCAGGGTTGTGAGTTCAATCCTTGAGGGGGCCACTTAGGGATCTGGGGCAAAATCAGTACTTGGTCCTGCTAGTGAGGCAGGGGGCTGGACTTCTATGACCTTTCAGGGTCCCTTCCAGTTCTAGGAGATAGGTATATCTCCATATATTATACTTGCACAGATGCCACTGTTTTATAGATAATATAAAATCTGTATTTATCTTTAATTACCGGTATATCTCTGAAAATTTGTCGTAACAGAGCAAATGACTTTATAATGGTGGCCACTGTGTGTTTAAATGGTAGTTTTGTTATTTTAAAATCTCTTCTAATGGTGTAACAGCAAGGAGAGCTCTGTCTCACACTTTATTAATCCTTAATCATGCTCTTTAATATTCAGCTGATGCTCTACTGCCTCTTATTTAAGAGCTAGATTTAACAGAAATGCTAGTGGGTGTGTTAGCAGGGAAGTGAAAAGCTAATCGTAGTCTCCTGATGAAGACCAGGGTTTAATTTAAACAGATGCATGGCTGACGCAGGAGGGCACTAAAAGATCTAGCAGACCCATGCTTTGCCGATTGGTTCCTTTCTTCTCAAGCTGGGTTCTTGTACTGCATTTCATTGCTGTAGGTTAGATCACCTTCCAGTCCAGCAGTAAGTGACACAATTAGCACTTTCACTTTCTCATTCGTTTGGTTCACACAAACACACCCCGCCAAATGGACAATTCTATGAGGCAGTGGGTTTTGTTAATTTTAGGTTTGCTGTGCTGTGTATTCGTTACTGAAATGGAAGACACGAACCTTACACTTGCAATGCAAAGTGGTGATGCTGGAGGTGGTTCTTAGTTCCTGGGGAAATTGGTTCCACAGCCTTGGACCAGCCCTGAGAGAAAAGCCTGTCTCTTGAACAGGCCAGTTTTATCCTTGTGGCAGGCAATTCCGCTGTGCCTAAGGAGCGGAGTTCTCGATCAGAGGGCTCGTCCTGGAACGTAAGGCGGCCTTTGAGGTATCCAGATCCCAGAATATTGAGGAGCTTAAATAAGGATGGAGATCTTGAAGTGTGTGAGGACAGCGTTGATGTGCTCATGGTAGTCTCTGTTCCTGAATAAAGGCACTATTTCAGAGATCAGCTAAAATGCTGGTACCTTGCTGCTACAGAGAAATGGTGTGGGGGGGGGAGAGGAGGGAGGGTTGTGTGTGAAATAATTTTCATTGTACAGGTTTCAGAAAGCGGAGAGGCTTTTGTTTATAGACTTCAAGGTCAGAAGGATCATCTCCGACCTCCTGCACATCACAGACCCTCACCCATGTGCTTGAAAATCTTAGTGAAATCGCCAATTATTTTTTCATTTTCCGTTTCCCTTTTTGCATTTTGCCACTGAAACGGGAGAGAGGGAAAAGGAGATGAAAGTAAAAATCAAACCATGGAACATAAGAATGGCCATAAATGGGTCAGACCAATGGTCCATCTAGCCCAGTATCCAGTCTTCTGAGTGGCTGGTGCCAAGTGCTTCAGAGGGAAGGAACCAAACAGGGCAATCACAGAGTGATCCATCCCGTCGTCCACTCCCAGCTTCTGGAAGTTTGTTTCAGGGGTTTGTTGATAATAGGGAAATTAGTATAGAAAAGAAGAACTTGATAAGTTTCTGGAGGATAGGTCCATCTATGGCTATTAGCCAAGATGGTCAGGGATGCAAACCCATGCTCTGGGTGGCCTTAAGCCTCCAGCAAAGCCCAGGGTTGGATGATTTAGTTGGGGATTGGTCCTGCTTTGAGCAGGAGGTTGGACTAGATGACCTCCTGAGATCTCTTCCAACCCTAATATTCTATGATTCTAACTGACAGAAGCTGAGAGTGGACAATAGGGGATGGATCACTCAGTGATTGCCCTGTTCGGTTCATTCCCCCTGAAGCACCTGGCACCAGCCAGTCAGAAGGCCAGGTACTGGGCTAGATGGACCATTGATCTGACCCAGTTATTACCATTCTTATGTTCCTAATTTCCCTCAAAATGAATTTTCCTCAAAATTTTTCATTTTCTAAAAAAACCCATTTTGTGCTGGGGGGGGAAATCTTCTCATTTGAGAGAAGCTCAAATCAGCCCCTTCCTTCTCTGTAACTGCCCCATAGGCTAGTAATCAGGGCTGGATTGCACTGTAGCGCTACTACTGTGTGCTAAGTAACTGCTCCCTCTGCTGGGCACTACCAGTGAAGCCACTGTATTTCCCTACTTGCAAATTGTTGTGCTGTGAAACTTTACTGCCAAGATCTATTAACTCACTGGTGTTTGGATGGGGTCATCCTCGAGTATTTTCTGTCAGCCTCTCGCTCTCCAAAATAACATTGTCACCCTCATGTATAGAAGGATCTGTGTTCTGTGCCCCGTGCGAATAAGATTAGGGACGGGAAGGGAGAATGGTTGGCAGACAGAGGGTCAGTGAATGGGAGAGAATCGCTGGAAAAAAAACAAAGGAAAGGAAAGGAAAACCCCCGTGGGAGAGACTACAAAATCGAATGGACTCTGAAGGAAACACTGATGCTAAAATAGACTGAAAGATGTTGTACTACCTAGAGAGGCAAGCATGTCTGTGTGTTGGGAGGGAGACCAGGCAGACCTCTTGAGATCCCCAAGAGCGAGCCCTGATCTGTGTGTATGTGTTCCTGTCTGAAAATCTGGCCCTGTCTGGCTTTTCATCTTGTGTTTGAATTCACGATCAAAGTGCAGGGAAAGAAAAATCCTAGAACGTTTCCTCCTCATTAGGGAGACAGCCTGGCCAAGTGGATAGCGCACGGGACTGAGAGTTAGGAAACCTGGGTTCCGGCCGGGCTCTCCGCCCTGCTCCCGGCGCTCTGGCTGGTGGGGGATTGCTCGGCGCCCTCCCCTGCCGTGCCGGGGGCGGAGGGGGGTGGCTTTTTTGCCTAGGGCGGCAAAAAAGCCAGAGCCGGCCCTGGGGGGAGTTAGTTCTCTATGCCCTGCTTTCTCTCCCGCCCTTTTGTCTGTTTAACTCTTTGACGTCTGCCTACGGGGGAGTGCTGTGCCCAGCACTATAGGATGCCATCGTGATCCTCTGTGCAGTCCTGTAGTACATAGATCCCGCTGCTACCTAGAAGATGGGGCTTCTAGATAGCACTGCCATACAATGAGGGAAGCAGTGGCAGCCACTCCAGCCCTTTTCTCTCGGGATACTGCACAGCACCTCTGTGATTTCTCTTTGGATGATTGCCAAGTGTCCACTTCTCCCTGGAGACCCAGAGCCCTGGAAAGCATCAAACGTTCAAGCCTTTTGAATCCTGCATAAAAGCTCCAGCACTTGCCAGAGTCTTAATATTCTTCTCCAGTTTCTCAGAACTTTGCAAGTGGATGCACAGATTTCTGCGCTTCAGCACCATGGGCTGGAATGGTGATGTGGAGGGTCTGGCTGGAGTCAGGGGACAAAGAGACTTGGCTGGCGTGGCGCATGACTACCATGATGGGGTGAGAGACTGAAGATCCTCACTGGAGTGAGAGAAGATAGGAGCCCAAATGATTGGACAACAGAGTATACGATTCACATAAAGTAGAATAAAAAAGAGAAAAAATAATACATTTATAAAAAGTGCAAAATAATTTTAAAATTTAGTAATGAATAAAATACAAAAATATTAACAGACTTAAAAGTAAAATAATAAAAACTGAAAAATAAAAATTGTAAAATACATAAAAAACCATAAAAGGGGAAATAAAATTAAATGAAACTTGTGTATAATATAAAAACAACAATAAAATCAAAAAGGAAATACAAGTAAAATATATTAAAAAGGTAAAAATGTAACTATTAAGAAAAAACACACACAAGAAAGAAAAAAAAGAAGTACAATTGTAAAACCGAGGGCGAGAGTCCATGGGGCTTGTGCTCCTATATCATAGGTGAGGAGCTCTGGTGTGTGCCACCGTATCCCCCTCTCTGCCCCCCATGTGGACAGGGCTAGACAGCAGTCTCACTCCGGCCATGCGGCCACCCCAGCCTGGGAGTGAGGGGCGGCGCCCTCCCGGGCTTCCGGACCCACAGACAAAGCCCGGGGGGAACCACTTCCATTTATACTTGCTGGACACAAGGATCTTGCTCGTGTTGTACAGGAGGCTAAGCGACCCCCCCTGTTATACACTGAGCAATGAGGGCTCCCTCCGTGTGGGGCAGAGGCGAGACCCTGCACTCCAGGGACGAGGTAGCTGGTGGACAGACCCCGCCGGAGCGGGGAATGTCGGCAGGCGCCACTCTGCCTTGGACGGAGTCCTCTCCACTTGAGCAAGAGAGACTCCCCGCAACCGCCAGGCACCTCTTCCGTCAGTGGACGGTGACCCTGACTCCGAGAGAGACCCCCGGGAGAGCGAGAGAGAGACGGGGTGTCCCTCGGCTGGGCCCCCTGGGGCAAGATTCAGCCCAGCCGCAGCGGGGTACACAAGGTACTAGGTGGAGAGGGGAAGGAGAGAGAGAGCCAGGCTGGAGGCCTCCGGGCTCTGCTCCCCTCTCTGCACCAGCCTGAGTGGGGGGCCTCAGGGCTTTTCCCAGCGTGTACCCAGCTCACACAACCTTGTGTCATGGGTCCGGGCCAAGCCTTCGGAATGAGGGGAGAGAAAAGGGCAATGCTGCCTCTGCCCAGGCTGTGCAGGGAATCACCCCGCCCTTCTGGAACTGCCCTCTGGGGACCCAGCTGGGATTGTAGCTCATTGAGACTTCTAGAGCCTGGCCCCATTGCGGTCACTCCATGAGGTAGAACAGAAACACCTGCCTTTAAAATTCAACTGTATCTAGAGTGACCCCACCTGTATTTCAAGTTCCCACATAGAGGACACTGCTGCGATGGGGTGAGCTCGAGGGGGTATTTTGGGGTGCTGGAGGGGTGTGTGTAGTGGGAGATGGTATTTGGGAGGTGCTGGACAGAGTATTGGGGTGTGTAAGAGCAGGGGTGCCTCTTGGGACCGGGGGACCTCCCGCAGGCATGCCGCCGAAGGAAGCCTGACTGCCGCCCTCAGGGCGACCGGCAGGCCGCACCTCGAGGCTTGCTGCCCCAGGCAGGCGCTTGCTGCGCTGGTGCCTGGAGCTGCCCGTGTCTAAAACAACCTAGTTGTGCTAATAACTGAAAATGCAATGCTGCTACCAGGGGGTGTCCTGGAACAAAGGTGTGAAGCGGATCTGTAGAGAAAGGCGCACAGCAGTGGCTGATATAAGCTGTTTAGGACACGGGACAGGTGCCGCATCCATTCTGAAAAGCCTGGCCGAAGCTAGCACTGGGCAAGATGAAGTGAGAGGGTCTCTGGAGAGACTGATAGCCAGATGCTATGAAATAATGCTTGGCAGTAGAGAGGGGCTCAAGGTGCAGTGCTCAAGTCCAGGGCTTTCTGTCTCTGGAGTATGGCTCAGTCCAGGGTGGAGATGAGGGACCAGCGGTGGACATCTGGACTTGGACCTGAACTTTGCTTGAGTCGAGCTGCTCCCGCCAGGTGTAGGCTGGGGCTATTCTGCAGCTGGCAGATGGACGGGTGAAGAGATGTTGTATGTAACTCAATTGCTGCTCTGCATAGCAGAGAAAAAAGTACCTTGGCTAAGGGATACAGCTCGCAGAAAAACACCTGAATTGTGCTCCGAGGCCTGATTCAGTTCACAGTGTGCGCTTGACTTGGCTACATCAGCAGTTGCCTCTCTGCTCCCGTGATACTGTGGCAGTTGCAATCAGCTGAGACACTGGCACTAGCAGCCTGCTAGGTTTGAGCAAACGGGTCTGGGGGGCTAGTTGGCAGGATAGTCAGTGAATGGATCCTTTGTCTCCGGAACTCACTCCACCCTTTGGCTGGATTGAGCCAGAGTTTGCTGAATTTCAGACTGTTGCTTTTCTAACTACCCGGCCTTCTGGAGAGAGGGGACAGTTTAGCCCCGCTTGGGTGGAAGGAGGAGTGACCAATTTTTGGCGTGTATCACTTTAAATGCCTCATACATGTTTCCCAGCATCTGTGATGGCCACATTGTATGGATCTAAATAAATAACTACTGTGGGTAGATAAGGAATAATAGAGAGCTTCTCTGAAATAATGAATCCCTTACTAAATGCTGCCGGACAATAGCCAGATAAGCAGACTGCGGATGAATGGGGAGATAAGGCTGGTTGGTGAAAGAATGAATCGCTAGATTATTAGAGTAACACTCTTTGGCTATAGATTGAGGTGCAGAGAAGCTAAAACTAGACGAGAATCCCTTAATTTCATCCCTCTGTGGTAACCATGCACCTGAATTGACCCTAGGAGGTGTGATACACACTGGCTTGAGTGAATGCCTCACTGACTAGCTAGGAGGAAAAGTCATAGAATATCAGGGTTGGAAGGGACCTCAGTAGGTCATCTAGTCCAACCCCCTGCTCAAAGCAGGACCAATCCCCAACCAAATCATCCCAGGCAGGGCTTTGTCAAGCCTGACCTTAAAAACATCTAACTCCATTAGGCAGAAGCCAACAACAAGCAGGATGAGGGAACGTGGAGAATCAATCACATGGTGTTGCCTGTGGAGGGGCAGGTGAAATGTTCCCCTACCAGGCAACGGCTATATCTTGGTGCTTACGGAAGAACTCTAGAATAGGACCTCCTGGGTCATCAACTCTAGCCCCTGCTATCACAGGCAACCCCGTCATATAATCCTATTCCTAAATGCCCTGGGCTAAGAGAGCGCATGGAATAAATGCTGCCCCATCGGTGCCACCTCATGCCACTTTGCCAAACTGCACATCCACCTGCTTTGCTGGATGCATTCTTCTCTGCACATCCTTTCTCTAGGGACAGAGAGAAAATGCTGGTTGGGAAGTTTTGGACAAAGCATTTTTTCTTGTTGGACAGTGTGTTTGTCAAAGCCAAAACAGAACGGGAAAGGGTCAGTTCTGATGAGCTTCCTGTTTTAAAAGGAGTTTGGATTTTTTTTCCCCTCCAAATGGGGCATTTCAACATTTTTCAAATTGAAAGTTCCATTTCTCATTTTGAAACAAGTTTTTGGTCTGAAATGTAAGTTAATTTATAGCAAAATACATAAACAAATACACACACAGGTCAAAATTGAAATGAAAATTTTCAATTAACCCAATCTGCATTTTTTGGTTCATGAAATTTTTTGAGATTGTTTATACAATTTATCAAGAACAGGATGAATAATCTGTTGCTTGACCATGCTTTGGTTTGTTATGAAATATACTCAAGAGACCACATAACCAAAGTCAGACAGGTTTGTTGCTATGAGTATAGGAAAAAGGTTCGATCTGATACCAGTCTCCGCAAAGCGTGGTTACGTTCATCTTATGCAGAAGGTGTGCCCCCAAAGTTACACCTCTAAAGCGATCTTTTTATATCTTACTTGTTTACGAGTACAACGTACTGTATATCTCATATGAAACTACATTTAACCAATCAGCTTTCTATCTTGTTTTTCTGGTGTCTTTGTTCTGAACACATGCAATCCAAATACCAAGGAGCATGAAGGCATCTTCTGGGTTTGTACTAGGGTAGAACAATCATATTGTTTGTCCTTTTCCTTTGGGACACTCCAGTACTGGCCTGTGAGAATAACTCTCTGCCTGTTGCCATGGTAAAATACTCGTATGTCCTGATCCTGACAGCTTTCCTGTCTACCTAAGCCGAAACTTACTTCAGCTGATGCAAGGTATTCTGGGATACTTAGCATAAGGGCATGAGACTATAGTAAAGGAATAAGCCAAATTAGGCAATATAACTGCTATAATATTTGTGGTTAATGCATGCCAATATTTATGGTGAGGATAATACATATTATTAATATGATCTATAATAATATCCACGCAAGCCAGCATATATTGGTCAACGCTGTTTTGTGATCAGAAAATTTTTTGAAATCTCTCTGATTTTATATATAATCCGATAGCTCTGTCTTCCTCGGGAGGCTGGCAGAGGGCCTGGCTCAGGATTAAGGTGAAGGAGGGAAGCGGATCCAGGTAGCGAGTTTTCTAGGCTTGTTGCTCAGAGACACCTGGGATGATCTGCCTTGAGAGCCTGTTGCACTCGCATACGTTTGACCCACCTGGGACCTCTCTGCTGCAAACCTAAGGTGCTCAGCTTGGTAATGAGTAATAACGGGACATTCAATCCAATCCCAGTAATGAGAGGGGGAAAACACTAGCGAGGCTCCGTGTCTCCCTGTCTCTTCCAGTGCAGGACCATTCTCTGCAGTATATTATCCAGCGCTAAAATCCAGTGCAGATTCCTTCTGCATTCCCAAATGCTCTTGCATTTATTTATTTTTTGCCTTCCTCTCACCACCACAGCTTTCTCCAGTGCCCGTGCTGACGTGCACGTGCATTAGTGACCCAGTGGCAACTGGGTCTTTTTAAAGCCGAAGGAAACAAGCTGGCACCGTGGCTTCCTTGGTTTAGCTTTTGGGGGATGACTCTAGTAACTATCTCTGTTTTAAGGATACGGGTCAAAAAGCTTGAAGTGGATCCTTTTTTTTTAATTGGCTCTGTTTTTGGGGTGCCCTGCTTGGCCTCTGGGGGCTGCTTTTATTTTAAAGAGATGCTGAGCGCTCACAATTCCGGTTGGAGTCAGTGGGAGCTGCAGGAGCTCAGCCCTTTTGAAAATCAGGCACCTCACGCTGAACCCTTAGATAACAGAGCAATGGGAATCAAAGGCTACTTCTGAGGATCTTTTGGCCTAGACGCTCAATCTCTTGCTGCAGGAGAAATCCTGTTTCAACTGAACAAATATGATTCAACAGCGCTACCTGGTGGATAGGAGTTCCCGGTCTCCAAGTATCACCCTTGTTTAAATGGCTTGCCAGATTCTCAGTCATTTCTAAAATCCTCGTGTGTCCCCTTTTCTGCCTGGATTTCCATTGTCCTGAAAGGTGGGCACCAGCTGAGGAGGGGCTGTCACAAAGAAGGTTTTGTTTTGTAATAGGGCAAGTAAAACATACTTATTTCTCCAAAACGAGGTACAAAGCTCAGACCTGCCCAGGGCATGGCCTGTTCTAACGTGCAATAAATCAGCACAATTGCCAAGCTACATGTTATCGCTGGGCGGGAATGGACTATTTTGTTAAAGAAACATCGCTGTCTAAAGGGAAAGTGGGGCACTGTGGAAGCAGCTTTAAATGCACCTGGTGCCAGAGCTATAGAGCCGGGGTGTGTGTGCGGGGGGATGGCACTTGGAAAAGAGAGCATCTCTGGGAGGATGCACCGTGGAGCAACGCTGACAGCTCTCCATGCCTTCCCTTGCCACTGAAACAGAGCCTATTGGGATGTATTTAAATTATGGGGCCAGACTCCCTGGCGATAAATCTGCCATGCAGAAAGCTGGTGCCAGGCTCCCCCTACTACCTAGTAAAATGGTGGGGGGTGAGGGGTGGCTAGCAAAAGCTCCAAAGGTGGGTGGATGCGGACTGGAAAGGAAGCACAAGGAGGTGCTAATCTAGGTCCTATGCAGTGATTATACTCCTGCCCCCCACCAGTGGGAACTCCATCGCCTTGGGGGCATCAAGGCCCTTGCCCGCGGAGGTATGGAAAATGTACACCTCTGGTGCTTGCTGTAGAGAATCCAGTCCATTATGGCCCCAAGCCAGACACCTCCAAATTTTTCTGCTTGTGGATTTAGGTGTCCAGTGCAACTAAGTGGGAGAAACCCAATGCAGGTCTCCTCTGAGGTATCTTGCTGGTCCGTCTTAGCAGCTGCTCCATGTTTTCTTTCACTTGGAGAGCTCCATTCTGCAGAGAGTGCTGCTCAGTCATTTCTAAACTGTTGGCGTCAGGAAAGGCTGAACTAACATTGCAAGTGTCTGTAGCAGGGAATCCTGTTAAAGCTTCCTCCTCTGTCTCCCCCCTTACGGCACCCTTAGGGCTTGATGGGTTGAGGGCCATGCTCATATGAGGTGTCCCATGTCATGTACAACAAAAGCCAAGTGATGTGTACAGGGATCACGTGTCTCAAGTGACTTGGAGGCCTTTTCTATTTTTCTGCCATGAGTCTTTACTATCCTCAGTCCATATAGAAACGGAGTGAATGGTTGCCATCACCCACACATGGCTCCAGTCATCCAAAGCTAGAGCTCCCTCCACAGTGCTGTCCACTGCCAAAGGAAAACACAAGGGCCTTGTCCTATGTGGGCATAAAGGCCCGGCTGAGTTAGCCCTCCCCTTTGTAGTCGTGTTGACCCAGTTGAACAGCTTTCAGATCATTTGTGCTAGTTGGGATCACTTGTACTCTCCCACCCTGGTTACAAAATGACCAGACCAAATGTTAGTTGTGTCCGTGGGTACTGAAGGGGGTTGGCGGGGGGAGGGTGTCAGTCAAGTTAAGAAGACTTGATTGAGCTGACTTGATTGAGACACGTTTTTCATCTCTATAGATAGACCTGCAGAGTTTGCAGCCTTTGATGGCGAGGTCTGGATTAAAGGGGCCAAAACCCTGCCGGGTGGTATCAGTTTTTAATAATGCCTAGAAGATCCTTACTCATGTTTTATTGAAGCTTTGGTTTCCTTGCCTTGTGGCCTGAAATGCCCTTGGTGCCATCTTGTACAATGGCACCTTACTGGGCTGGGATGATGAAGGGCTCGTTAATATTTGGATGCAGCCCATGTGTTTGTGTGACTGACTGCGACTGACCGTTTTTCAGGACGAAATTGTAACCACCTTTTTGTAGAAGTAGCTTTGGGGCGTTTGGAATCCGAAATTAAAATTTCATTGATGAGTAGCCCCTCCTGCCAGCTGTGCTGGTGCCCTCACAATGCTATTTTTAACATGCTAGCTTGCTCAAAGCTGGCATGTAACCAGCCACTCTGGCTGGTAGGTGGTTTTCCTCTTCCCCGTCTTCCACTCCATCTTTGCCAGTGTTTTTTTCTAACCCATCTAGTATGATGTCCATTATATGCACAAGACAGCAGTGTTTCTAACCACTAGACACTGTTTTCATGCAGCTCCCCTAACATAAATAATTAGTTTGACTCCCCTTTTTGCTGCATTCAGGGTGGAATAACGCTGGTGTTCAGGAAATGGGGCTGTAGAAGATGTGAGCCATGGAAGCCCAGAATCTCTTAGTGCAGTAAAGGCTCCATTCACACAGGGGACGTCAGTGGGTTGGAACGCTGAGCCCTGCCACCCAGTTGAATTCACAGCCTTGATGGCCACTCCGGCTCCCCAAGCCGTGGAGAGTTGGACACCTTGGGAAGGGATTCACAGAAGCCAGCAAGCTGACTGGGGAGCTGCCTAGGCTAGCCAATACGACGTGCCTAACTCTGGAGGCGCCTACCTCTGCTTGGGATTCTCAACCGTGATGCCTCTTCTGGTGTTAGGCAGACAGCCTATTACAGCCAGTAGCCAAGGGGTTGGGGCACTCATCTGGGATGCGGGGGACCTGGCTTCAAGTCCCTGCTCCAAATCTGGCAGAGCAGGGATTCAAACTTGGGTCTCCCCCATCCCAGGGGAGCGCTGAGACACAGGCCAGATCGGTTGTGTGTGCGGGTTAGGCGTGCTCAGAGCACGCCTACTGTGTTGGGCTCTGCAGGCGAAAGACTTAGGGGAGTGCTGAGTTTGAGAATCCGGCTGGAGCTTAGGCGGCCAGCAGTTGGGCCGTGTCAGGACTTGGGTGACTTTGCACATGCCCACTGGCAGAATCCTCGCTCTCCAGAGCTAGGTGGGAGCAGAGCAGTTTTGTGAACGTCAGTGGCAACTAGATATGGGACCTGGGCACCTCCGTCCCTTTGTGACTCTAAACCCTTCCAGACGACCCTTTCCGTGTCTGATTTGTCTTGTACCCCAAGTTTCACCTCACTTAAAAACTACTTGCTTACAAAATCAGACACAAAAATACAAGTGTCCTAGCGCACTATTACTGACTTTCTCATTTTGAGTGTTGCATTATTGAACATGTAGCTACGTGCATTCTGGCAGGGAGCTAGCTGTCTTCCGGCCCCTTACCAATTCTCGCTCGTCCATTCAGTACATGCTCCACGCCCAGCAAGACACTGTATGTAGGTGTAATTCATAGATTTAATGCCATTCAGGACCATTGTCTGTAGCCTGACCTGCACAATGCAGGCATTATGGAAGTTATTTGCTGAGTGAGTGCTTCCTTTTGTCTGATTCCAGTTGTGGCAATGTCAGGGGGTGAGCAGAGATAAACGCGATGTGCTCCCTCACACAAAATACATAGCTGTGTAAGGGGACAGGGTGGTGATCTCAATTTTCTAGACTGAAATTAATTATGGTATTTTAAATGGCAACTTTCCTGCTGATCCTCCACCCCCTTCCAACATCATGGATGGATTGTAGTCCTCAGAATGTGTATGCTAAGCATTGTGTTCTCGCTATATCCTCAATGAGAGAGGAAGGTGCTGAGATTGCAAGGCCCCTTGCAGAATTGGGCCCAGAAGACAAAAATCTTCCTATGCAAGTGACTCCAATAGTGAGATATAGAGAAACAGCATGTGGCTGAAGGATGAGTTGACAAACAGACTTGGCTAATGTAAACTCTTCCAGGGGTAGGGTTTCTGTGTGTTTGCCCAGTGCCTAGGTGCTTGGTCCTGATCCAGATTTGAGGCCTCTGGGCTCTACCAAAATTCAAATAATAAACAGGGTAAGTTTTCCAATGAGCCTCTTTTAAAAAGTTGTACAATAAGAATCATCTTGCAAAATTTTAATGTGCACATTCATGCAGCGGGTGGGGGGAATCTCTCTCACCAATCACCATAGCTGAGTAGATGGTGCCTAGGCTAGTAGTAAGTTTGCAAAGCTGCTTAGACTCCAGGCTGGAACATCCGGTGTCGGCTGAATGGCAGTGGGATAGAAGGATACATGATACTGGGAGAGTCTGCTCTTTCCACAGCTAAAACCCCAAAGTAACTCCACTCACACACACCAGGGCTTCCTCTGAAGTCACTGGGGTTATGATGGATTTACACCACAATACTAACCCGTTGGTGGTTACTAGCCTGTGAGATTATTAGGCAGTATAATAATTATTAGTGTTAGTGCACAATGACTCATGGGATTGTGGGAGACTGAAGCCAGAGGCAGGTATGGGCAGGCTCACAAAGGTTGTCTCCGGCTTAACAGTTTGTCTGTTAGATCTTTGTGCTGTTTAATCACCGTTCTTGGGCTGCGTGCAATGAGATCTTTGTGTGTCTACACTGCATGCTAAACCCAAGCTCTGACTCAGGTTTGAGCCTAAGCCCCTCCCCCCTTCCGTCCACACACAAATATCGGTCTGATGCGGATCAGCAAGCACTCAGGACCCAAGTCCTAGGACCATCCGAGGGCTTGGGTCGGAGCCTGAGTACTGCTGTGACAGGTCCAAACCCTGTCATTTTGCAGTGTGGAACAGGTCCAACAGTGGACCTGAGTCAGGTGGTCTGTGTAGTGTAGAATGCATACTAAGCCCATGTCCCACAGACCCAGGTTTACAATGCAGTGTAGACATACCCTAAACACTGTGACTTATGAGAGAGGAGCAGCAGCATTAAAACATCTCAAACAGATGGGAAATGGTCCTAAAGCAGCCCTTTGAAATTCCTTATCTTGCAAGGAGGGAGAGCGTCTCTGTATAAAGAGGCTGTGTTATCCAATGGCATTCAGTCTGTAGGGCAGCTTTAATACATCAAGCCTGTGTGGTTACTTTGAAGAGCGGGAGATGTGACTTCTCAGCGGGTGGGTGGGCAGATAGGCTGGTGGTACCAGTTCAAATAGTTAAACCATGTTAATGGCAGAAAAAGATGACTGAAGGGGAAAAATCTGATGCTGTTAAATGCATTTTGTTAATACCTGTAAATACAGTAGTACTCAGAATCCCTAGTCATAGGGTACAGCTAGTTCCTGTACAAACACAGAACAAAAAGACAGTTCCTGCCCACAAGAGAGTTCACGTGTGTCGGTCGTCCCCCCCCCCCCCCACACACCTGTTTTAATGGCCAAACCCAACTTTGGAATCCCACTGTTGTTAGCAAACTGCCACCTGCCTTTTGTGCTATTCCTCCAGCATTGCTCCTTGCCTAGTGATTCTGGATGAGAAGAAAAGGAGACTAGGAAAGCCAAGGTTGGTTTATTTTTTCTTTTCAGAACAGTTATGCCACAGGTGTAACTGAACAGATAAGCGCTGGGACAGACTGACAGGCAGCAATTTGCAATAGGCTTGGCACATAATACAGCACTCATCACCTCTGTCGTCTTTCGAGGTACCTGGCCCCACAACCTCATGGCTCTAAACGAGTTTTTCCATGCCCTAGTTCTTTTCAGTATATTATTAATTAACCTGGCCGAGGCACAAACACACACGAATGCAAAGGAGGCGGCTTTAACCAGGCTCGATTAATGCTGTTGAGTCGTACATCTGAATGTGGGCTCAGTGGGACTGCTGACTTTGTTTTTTAAATACCACAAGACACCTCAGTCTGGATCATTGCATTACAGTACAAATAAAAACAGAAAACAAAACCACATCCGCATCATACAAAGTGGGAAGAAAATGAGAATCTAAGTATTTACAGAGCAGGGCTGGGAAAACCACAAAAATATTTACATAAAAATACATGAGCTTGTCAGCATATACATTTTACACCAGTTCACAAAAAAAAAAAAAAACAACCCAAAACAAAAAATCCAAACATGAAAATAAGACACTCTATAAATTAAAGTGAAGGGAACGCTGAAGGTAATCCTAAGGCTTTCTGGGATTTCTCTCTCGTGCGGCTTAGGGCAAAAAGGGTCACATTTTTACAGCAGGAAAATGAACTGCAAAAATCACTGTTTGTGTTGGTTTTTGCAAGAATGGTTGCACACACTGGGGTTACTGTGTACACCTCTTTAAACTACACCATGTCTGTGGCATCAGACTTCTGTAGCACATGGTTCTGGAAGAGTGTCACAGGCCCTTTAAAAAATAAATGGTCAATGCAATTTTTCATTCAGATTTTCTAGCACATTACACACTGTTTCAGTCGATGCTTTGTCTACATACCAATGAGATGAATGGCAGACTACACACAAGGGTCTGTCCCTTTTATAGCTAAAGGGAACAATACATTTTTCAAGTTTATTTTGGTTTTGTGTAGCAATTTGCTACACCTGTGCAATCCTCACTGTTATCCCCTCCCCCCCCAAGTGATAAGCACAAGCCTATTACCTCTGTAAAGACCTGTAGGCACAAAGTTTTTACTGTCATATGCATATAAGTTTAAACCTGATCAGACGTTTTAAAATCAGAACCGAAGTAGATGTGACAAGGCCCACGCCTTGGTTGCGATCTCTACATCTGTAGTCATTGAGAGCTTTCTTTACGGGCCACATTCTGCTCTGAGTTGCAGGTGCAATTCCAGAGCAGATCTCTGCATCACTCCCAGAGCAGAATTGGGCCCAAACTCTCTCACATGGTAATGAGAAATTAAGCTGAAAACTCAGCAAGTGGCAATAAAGAGGCAGGCAGGCAGTGATACGGGTATAGGAAACTTGCCAAGTCTGCTATTGCTCATGTATTCTTACTGAGGTTATACTTAGGGTACATCTACACTACAGGGGGGAGTCGATTTAAGATACACAAATTCAGCTACGTGAATAGCGTAGCTGAATTCGACGTATCGCAGCTGACTTACCCCGCTGTGAGGACGGTGGCAAAATCGACTTCTGCGGCTTTCTGTCGGCGGCGCTTACTCCCACCTCCCCTGGTGGAGTAAGAGCGCCGATTTGGGGATTGATTGTCGCGTCCCAACGGGACGCGATAAATCGATCCCGGAGAGGTCGATTTCTACCCGCCGATTCAGGCGGGTAGTGTAGACCTAGCCTTAGACAATAAGTTACTACAGATGAGCAGAACCTGGCACATAGTTGGTACATTATCATCCTAATTTTTTTCCCCAGCAGGGGTCTCCCCTCGCTACCCCATTCACTGATGGGACTACATGCCATGTTGTGCATCATACCCAACTACTACTTGGCCCAGGGCCACCTGAGACTCTAGAACTCATCTCTATTGTTCTTGAATGACCTGGGGCAATTCCCACCCCCTCTGCAGTGGTCCCCATTCCTGAAGAATGGACACTGTTGGGTGTATAATCTAATGAATGGTGTGGGACTATTTCTCTAAGGGCCATCAAGTTCCAAAATTTAACCACAGTACAAGAGCAGAACTGCATAGTTCACTATATGGCTTTGTTAAGGGAAAAAGAAGGTTCAAAATATTAGCAGTGGAGTGCCTGTGAAGGGTTCATGTTCCTTGCTTGCTGCTCTAGTCTCACCCCTTCATTAGGGCACTTGCCCTAACCCTGGAGTAGAGTTATCAGTTGGGCTCTTACAGGGCTACTGGCCCTCCAATCAAATGTTGTAAGGCTGGGAATGGGAGGAAACTACGGATAAACTTGTTCCCAAGTACATTAAAGGGAAGAGGCTGAATGAATGTCTCATGCTGGAACAAAAAAGAAAGATCCCTGATCTTTAAGAGGGCTGTTATCAGAGAGATGTGAAGCCATTAATCCGTTAGTCAATTCAGACTAACTCCCTCTGTAGACAATTTCCTGACTAACTCCATGCGTGGATGCTCTTATTCCAGGATAAGAACACCTGAGTTAGTTTAATCCAGGGATTAATCTGATTTGGAATAAAGCACTCTTATTCTGGTATATGAGCATCCATCCATGGAGGTGAATCAGGAATAGCTGGTCTGCTCTAAAGTCACACCCTACCTTATTCCAGATTAATTTTCATGTTTAGACAAGGCCCTAATGATGGGGTTGGTTGTTCACTTACGGGGCCATTCCTGGATGGTGCTGAGGGACCTTGACTTCCACGGAAACCAATGATGGTAGAGTGCTGTGCAGACTGTCATGTGTGAACAATGGAGCAGGCTGAGATTCCAGGTTCTGTCTCTTGCTGCTACTGCTCATAAGGAGTGGAAATAGTTGGGAGATGGTGCTTACGCCCTATAGGAGCAGGCCAGCTTCAAGGTAGGCAACAAGTGCAGGCAAGTTCAGTGTTCAAGGGAGCTCAGTTCAGCTGTCTCATAGGGAGGATTCTTTGGGTAACTTAAGGCCAATACAGAGAGGTTGGAAGGAGAATTAAGGCGTTAATGGAGGGAGAGAGAGAGAGAGAGAGAGAGAGAGGTTTGACAGGCTGTCCTGGTCACCTCAATCTTGAATAGCCTGAACCAATGAGTTTGTTCCTGCCCCAAATCCAGAACAAGGGAGGCTGACACTCTGGAGCAGCAGAGGGGAGATGAAGTGCTAAGTTATGTTTAGAGACTAGTATTGGGACTTGACTGAGTACTGCAGCTAGACACCCCTGGACAGATTGTATCAGGAAAGCCAGATTTACTAGCAGAATTGGCTAGTAGCCCAGAGAGAATGGCTGGTCCACTAACAGCCCTTTCATGCTTTATCCTTTCACATACCCCCCCCACACACACCTCCCCCCAAAAAAGAAAAACACCCTCTAGTTAGTCACAAGGTGAATGATATTGAGGTAACCTAGATCACAGTGCTTTTTTCCTGACCGCTAAATTTATTTCCATAACATTTAGGAAAAACTCTCTATATTAAACATTCTTCTTAAAACAATACATTGCACAATAAAATCAGACCATAGGCTATCCTAGTTAAAACAGACCCAGAAAAGGCTATGAGATTAAAAGAACCAAACTGGTTCTAATGACTAGGTACCTATTAGAAGTGTGTTGTTCCCTTGTGAGCACTGACAGGTTTTTATTATTACTTTAAAAGCCAAAAATAGCAATGAATAAAACACTTGTTCTAGGAGGCTCTGACATAAGTTACTTTAATAATCTTAGCTATACTAGCTCCAGGACTTTCAGCTAAGAGAACTTCTCAGATGCTTTCTTTAAATAAACCCTCTGAATTTCAAAACAGGTAGAGAAGTTGTGTGATCCAACAATACAGGAAAGGTCCCCGTAGCATGGGTGAATTCTGAATATTTTAAATGCTAAATGACAAGTATTTTCTAGGAAGCCCTGTCTCATAAAATGTATGTGCTTTAAGGTGGGGTTAAAATGGCTGTGAATCCAGAGAGGCTGCAGATGAAACGCTGTCTTGTTTCTATGAAGTAGGGAAAGCATTTTAAATAGGCAGGGCAACACCAGGAGTGTGTTATAAAGAGGTGCATTGTCCCATCCCTTCACCCTACCCCAATGCCTGAATCCTGGTGTGAACGACACTTGCAATAAGGGAGGAAATGCAATTTCATAGTGCCCACAACACGTAACTGCTCTGTACTTACAGCAACTCACTGTGGGTGAGGCAGTACTAAAAGAGGGCCTCATCCTGTAGGCTGAATATGAAAGTCAACAGGAGTTTTCCTGAAGTAAGGACTGAGTTATTTGGCCCAGAGCAACTCCATGGTCATGCAGCTAAGTTGGTGATTATGCAAGTTGCTCCCAGCAGGGAACCTGTGCTCTAGTTTATAAGCTGGACACAATCATCTAGTGACATTGTAAATAGATGGTAGTGTCAGGCCAGCTAGGACGTGCAATTAAATAGCTGGTTCTGTGGGTAGCCTGTAAGTAAAGAGGAATTAGCATGAAATATGTATGCTGCTCAATCACCTGTGCCCAAGAGTGTGCGTGGCAGGGGAGAAGGGTGGGTTTTTTACTTTCAAAGGTAGAAGTGCTGCCCTGGCTCGCTTTGCTTTCAAAACTCGTCTCCATTTATAGTATCAGAATGAGGGTGAATGCTGGAGTTTCAGTAAATATCCCTTCTCTAGCTAGAAGCTGCTTGTTCAATGAGCCTTTAAAAACCAGACTCTGTTCTGTAACAGCTCTGTGACCTGGCTTGGGGCCAATCCCACTCCCACTCCTACTTCAGTGGGAACTGGATTAGGCCCAGTTACCCCTCCACAATTTTCAAGGGGATGCAGAGCACCAGTAATCTAGGAGGAAACACACACTTTGCAAGCTGTGGGGAAAGGACAGCTTCAGTGTGTTACTGATTCAATCTGAAAGGGTCAGGACAGAGACTTCCCCACGGCATCTCATTCAAAGGGTAAAACCTATCCATGCAACTCCTCTGATGTTGGGAGAGTGACTAGATATGCTTGGGAGACACCAAGAGAAGAGCTGCATGCAACCACCAGCCTATGTCAAATCAGGGGAAGGAAACCCCCTTTTCCCTTCCCCTCCCTACCATGCCTCTTTCAGATCTGCTCTGGGTCCTGGCTCATCTTTTCACATGCCAACACAGCCTGCGTGATCATTCCAACCTCTCAAACGACATGAAAGAAAACTATACACCTAGGACAAACATTGAGTGGTGAGCTGGTGGCAGGGTTGAGAGTGGGTTTGCTTTGCTCATGGGGGTGGGGGTTTTTTTGTTTGTTTTTTTGTTTTAAATTTTGTCATTGAAAAAATAAAACAGTCCACTGTCCAGCAGAGGCTGCTTAGGCTCTATCCCTCCTTCCCCCAGCTCACTCGGCATGGATCTCTGTTTCTGGCCTCTGCAAACACAGCTCTGAAGGGAGGAAGGCCCCTTGGCCCAATGCTGTGGCATATGTCCTACTGTGTGAATGGGGAAAGCCAGGGGGCATGAACGCCCCTCCTCCAAGGTAGCCCCCTCTTTGGTGCTGAGGCATGGTATGGTAATCCTCCAAATTATCGTACTGGGACACCACTGTCAGACTGCTTTGGCGTTTGCCAAGGGTTTGGTATGGGTACAGGAGGCCGGGGTCCCTGTCCATGCTCTCCGGATGCCGGAGTCTGAGGCTGTGGCTCCGTTCTGGCTTGGGAGGCGGCGCCATGGGTTGGACGTGGTGCTCCTCCTCTTTATTATAGCAGTCTCTGGTGTGTTTCTCGGCAGGGGCTATTTGCCTGGCTCGAGGCCTTTCCAAGTCCGGCCGGTCCTCTGCCAGCTTCACCTCCTTGTGGTTGGGTCGCAGGGCCTCCTGTCCGGCTGTGACGTACTTCCCACCCGCGTGCTGGAAACCAACGGGCTCCATGGGTTCCTGGCCACCCTTGGGCCTGTAGTCTGGGTAAGGGGGCCCATTTTTGGATTCCGAAGGCTGCCGATGGCTCGCTTCCTGCTGCAGGTGTCCCCTGTGCTCTGTAGCGTTGCAGCCCGGCTCATGCAGCTTTCGACTCCTGATGCTGCTCTGCTTCTGGGGGAGGGAAGGCTTCTCTGACTGCCCGTTCCCATAGGCCCCATGGTAATGGGACCTGTCCGGCTCCGGCTCGGAGCGCTGCAGATAGTAACGCTCGTCCCCTTCGGGGGTGGCTGCCTTGGTTGGATACCTCCCTTCTTTCCCTTCGGCTACAGTCAGGAGACCAGTTTTCCCAGGATCCGATTTGCTGCGGAGGTGGATGATGTCCAGCCCCCCCAGCTCCTCCTGCAGCAGAGGAGTCACGTTGTCGTACTGGGACATCACGGGCCCTTTCACTTTCTGGCGTGAGCGGCTCTCCCGGCGGATGGACTGCAGGCGGTATTTCTCCATGTCCTCCAGGTCCCATGACATGTATGTGTGCTTGATGTCCGGGGCTGGGGGCACATCTCTGCTGATAAAGCTGTGCTCTTTTCCTGCCAGGTGGCTCATCAGGCCTCCCCGAGGATAGGCAGGCAGGCCGGGATAGCGGTACAGATTCTTATTTTGCAGCCTGGAGGTGTAAGATGCAAAGTCTCGGCTAGGAAGGGGGTGGAAATGCCTAAGCCGCATCGTGCTGTAGGGGTCCAGGTCATAAAACCCCCCATCTGCTGCTGTGGGGTAATAAGAGGAGCCAGACGAGCTGGAATAAGGGCTATACCTGTAATGCACGCGCCCATTCTCGAAGTAAGGCTGCAGCTGAGTGACGTGATAATCTGAGTGGGGCTGGCATGGCTTATACTGATAAAGGGGCCGCGGGCAGTACACGGGCTCGTCATCGGGAGGCACCTCTGTCCGCGAAATGGGGACGGAGCGGATGGTGGAAGGGGTGGAAACGTGCAATGACTGCACCCGGCGGATGGTGGGGTAGGGCGGAGGCTCCTCCGCATACCCTGTGCTCCGCAGGGTGGTAGGGCTCATGGAGGACGCGTACTCCACGCGGTTGCGAGGCTTGGAATGATGGGCTGACGTGTTCTTCCCTTGGCTGGCATAGGCGGTGTAGCGGGGGCCCATGGAAGTGGGCGTTTCCGACCTGGAGGCATAAGCTTGGTGCTGGTCGGATTTGCCGTGGTAGGAGAGATGCGGCGGGACGCTCTCTGGCCTGTACTGATGGACGGACGCTGGCTTGTGGTGCAGATAGTTCTCTGACATGGGCGGCTCAGGGATGCTCTCTGGCTTGGGATGGGGCAGATATGCAGACTGCAGAGAGGCGTGCTTGGGCGGTGGCGGTGGGGGCAAAGCCTCCTCCACAGATGATGGCAGAATGGAGGAAGCCAGGAAGGAATGGTAAGTGGAGGTATTCACTGCATCCATACTGTTGGAGTGCATGGCTGCAGCTATCTTACTCTCCAGCGTTCTCACGGGCGGGATGGGGGGCGCAAAGCCATAGGAGGAGTGTGTGGGGACCAATTCCGAACGCAGGTGCAAAGAGG
The DNA here is from genome assembly GCF_013100865.1 of Trachemys scripta elegans. NCBI lineage: Eukaryota > Metazoa > Chordata > Testudines > Emydidae > Trachemys > Trachemys scripta. The sequence goes on from NC_048318.1 coordinate 5,473,238, forward strand.
GAGCCCTGACGTTCTCTCGGGACTTTTCCAAATGGCCCTGGTGGGACGCAGAGGTGGACGAGGTACATCGGATAGCGGAGCTACTTTCGGTGACAAAAACTGGAGCAGGCTCCGCTAGTCGAGGCTCAGGCGGCTTCTCTGGAGGCGGTGCTCCTCGTACCTAGTATGGAGAAACCACATAGAGGTTAGTGTGTGAGCATCCCTCACCCTCCACTGCAGTCTCTATACTGACTACCCATATAATTAGCTCTACAGAATGTATCCCGCTCCCCTACAATATAGCCTGGGCTGCTGTTCAGTCTGTGCAGAGCTGTTTGTTTGAACACGGGGGCAATGTTGTCTTTTGAGAGAGATTTTAGTGATCTTTGGGACATGCTACAATTTGCACCTGTTTTCCCCAGGCTTAATGGGGACTAGTGAATGGGCTGGGAAGTACTGAGATTGTTCATTTATTTCTGTGACCATAAACTGTGGGGAGAAGACCGTTGTCAGTCTGTGGTCTCTAAAGACCAAGGGGCCAAAACGTTTTGTACAGAGCCTAGAACACTTTGACAGATGGCCTTTATAAAGGTATGTATTTTAGCACAGGCAAACCTTGTTTTGAATATATATACACCTAGCTCTGAGTTAACGCATGATCTATAGTAGCATAACAGTACTGTACAAATAAATATTTAACTTCCTCTGAATTAACAACGCTATTCCTTAGTCTGTCTCTGACAATTATTAGATTCCAGGTGTGTGTGAATGCAGTTGCTCTGTTGGCAAGGCTCAAGTTGGTAGCATGTAACGTCGTGATGTCTAAAGCCATTTGAGCCTACATCCAAATCCCAGGATTCAGGACTGTTACTGAACTGTGCCAATAACTGGCTAAGGGGAGAGCCCAGCACTGTTAAAAATACCATCCTTAAGAAGAGACATGAAATTAAAAGTTTTTTTCGGGTCGCTTCTGCTGGAGTTTCAGAGCACATCTGAAATAGAGTAAGGGATGGCTTTGAGATTGGTGTCTTAACTGGCATTCCCTAAGGTGTGGTCTTGTATTCAAAGCTATGTCTAAATTACTCATTGCACACAGTCCAGTATCTAGCCCACTTTTCTAAATCACTATGCTACCAGGACCCAAGTCATTGTTTGCAAAACAATGTGAGAAGATAAGAATAATGGTATGTTGGCATCACTGATTCCCTTAAAACTAGTGTAGGAGGGAGTGTACTGGGGTAGGTATTCCCCGGAAAGTATCAATGAACATACTGGAAAGCACTATCAGAGTGGGTGTATTTATTATACATACACTAATAATTCCTGGGAATCTGTCCCACTCCTTTGTATTTAGGTCATCTGGAGCTGAAAGTATGTCTCACTTGCTCCTCCGTGGATACAGCCCATAATTTCTGTCTCTCAAAATTCCATCCCTACTATTATTACACATAGATGCTGCATGTACAAATATAGATACAAGGGGCAGGGGTAAACGCGCGCATCACTTACCTGGTTGGAACTACTTGATCCTTTGGTGGCTACGGCTGGAACTTGTCCCATGGCTGGCTGATGGTCTGCTTGTCTCTGAGATGGTGCTAGGGAATTGGTCATAAGAATGCGCTGAGCAGCCGTGACAATAACATCTGCCTGAGCGGTGGGTTCAGAGGCCATGTGCTGACCTGCTGTTCCATGACTCATCTCAGTTGCTGGTGTCTGGGTAGTTGTCATGTATGTCATTGTAGCCATGGCGGTTTTCTCCCTGGCAGCTACAGGAGGAGGCTGGAGTTTGTCATCAGCTGTGCTGGCAGGAACATGAAGCTTCTCCACAGGGATGTGATACTTATCCATAGATATGCAAGTATGGAGGTGTGGCTGGTCTATAGGCACATCTGTTGTGGATGGTTCCCGGCTAAGCAAAGCACCTGTATGGAGAGGAGTGTGCTCCCAATCCCCAGGGCCACCTGAATGGGAGGGGAAGTGGTCCTCGTCCCCCACTGTTCCAGTATGGAAGTTGGAGTGGTTCCAGTCCACCTTTGTGCCACTATGCAAGTCCCCAGGCATGCCAGTATGCAGATGGGGCTGGTCCCTGTTTCCAGGTGTACTACGGTGTAGATGACTGCGGTCCCCAGGTGTCCTAGTGAGGTCCTGGTCTACAGGTGCCCCACTCTGGAGTTGATCCCCAGGTGCCCCACTCTGGAAGTGGATTTGGTTCTCAGGAACATCCGTATACAGATGGAGCTTGTCTGGAGCAGCCCCAGCAGAGAGGTGGACCTTTTCTATAGCTATACCAATGTCAGTCTCTCTGTAATTTGTACAGTCAGAATGAGCATCTCCTGGCTTCTTCTGGGACTGAGTAGATGCTTGCTGTGCGGACTCAGCTAACGCTAAGGCCAGCATGCGTGCTGCGTTTTTCGGAGGAGGAGGAGGGATAAGAGACACAGAACTGACAGGAACAGGATCCTGGGGGGAGTCGAGGGCAACTGCTCCTAATGGGGGGAAAATTGAGAGAGAGAGATTTGTTACTCTAAGGATAGTGACCTAACCCTGTAGACCATTATAAAAATAGATGCTTTTCACAGTAGCATTTCCTTGATGTGAAATACTTTATCTTCTGTCCCACATGCAAATGTTGCTGAATTGTACAGCTGTTCAGCAGGAAAACCACACCAAGAGATTGTCTAAAGGTTCCTCTTGCATTTCTAGAGAGGTAGGAAGTAGGTAAGGCAGAGAACGAGACCCCCTTATAACCAATTTAGACCACATGCTTTGGGGCTGAAAAAAAGACCCTTCTTCAAGTGTTGGCAGGTGGTTTTTTTTCATTGAGTGTCTTAGGTGGTCAATTCACTTGTTAACTGATACGTAAAGGTACGCTATAGAGTTTCATTTTATGATAGGATGGGGAAAAAAAAAGACAAAAGGGGGGCACATAAGGTTTTGTGGAAAGTATCCAAGAATTCTGTGATGGAGGGAAAAGACAGAGAGACCTTAGCAACCTGCATCCCCCTGCAAGATACTCCCTCTGATTTAGGATCGGAATGGAGGTGTATTCCCCTCTCCTAAAAGGCACGAAGAGAAGTTTCTGGGAGCAGGTCCCTTTAGAACTTAAAGAAAGAATGGAGGAAAACGCACTGTACCTGGCTGAGTGTGTCCAGAAGGTACAGTCTTATTCTGGCTGCTTGGCATGGGTCGCTCCCCTTCTTCTTGCAACTCTGGCTTGGCAGCAGTCACCTGGGTCTGGGCCTCTTGGTGGCATCCCTCACCTGCTGCCATCTCGCTGGCTTTCAGGGACAAAGACATCCTCTGGGTTGGGGACCTGTCTGTGGCTTCGTTGACGCTTTTGCTCCAGTTTGGAGAAGCCGCATTCCCCGCAGCACTAGGCATCCCTTCACATGCTTGTCTGGGCAGCGTCAAAGAGACTGGCTCTGATATAGTCACCAGCGGAGACTTGATTGGCTTTCGGCCCGTCTTAGGTGAGAAGGCATGGGCAACCTTCTCCGAGAAGGAGTGGGTTTTGGATTCTTTCTCCTCAGTTGGGCTCAGGTCCAGAGTAAAGAAGGGACTCATTTTCTCTTGGAAGGGGGACACTGGTTCAGAACTTGTGGCACTGCCAGGGGTCTGACTCTGGCTTCCAGACTCCAAATCCTTCTTAGCTACGCTTGGCTTGTCCCTGTTAAAACCCATGGACTCCAACAGAGAGATGCTGCTAGCCATGCACTCGGACTCTGCCTTGGGTGGACTGCACTGAAAAGACATAGGGTCAAAATCCAGGCTAGCTACTCCAATATCCGGTGGGCTCAGGTCAACATCTTCTGCTGACCTAGGAGAGATGAGGGCAGGAACATGAATCAGCCCCTCGTCCCCATCGCTCTCATTGTCATGGGGCAGGTTATCATAAGAATTGCAGCGGTTCATGGTCCCCAGGAGCTCCCCATTGAAGGAAGCAGACAGTGCATCGCTACTGGACCTGGGTCTTCTAGGCCGGAACAGTTTAGATTCACCTAGCAACAAGGACATGGATAAGCATTAATAGGGCACTAGATAAATGTTCATTAAAAACTGCATGAGGCCATGACTTCCGAGCTGTTTTTGTTGATTTAGTTTAAAACTCCGCACAATAGGACACTGATCTCAGTTGTGGTCTCTTGGCACTAAAGTAATACAAATAATAATAAACCAGTGCAGGCTAACTTGGGTTAAAGGGAGTGTGGGAAACTAACGTAGATGTACTTGAAACCATTTACTAGGCTAAAACAGTTGATAAAACTATTTAAGTTTAGTTTGCCTGGATGATGTAGGCTCAATCAAATGGTTTTTAGACCAAAACAGGGTTTTAGAAAACCGTTCCAAAACTAGTTAATAAATGCAGTCGAAGTCCCAATATGGTCTAGTCACGAAAGTGAATGTTAAACATAAGCAGATCTGATACAAACACTGTCTTAATAAAAGCAGGTTTTACTTTTTGATTCTAGAAGGAAAATAACATGTAGTAAAGATCTCTGAAGTGCACTGCATCGGCCCATGGTACCACATGAATGCGCAAGCAAATCTAGTCCATTAAGCATTTCTGCAGACCTTCATTTAGTCATCTAATCAAGAAAGCTATATGGTCTATAGCTATGAAGGAGCCGAGGCACCGTCACAATTAAGCTTACATTGAGCACTGCACGTCAGTAACTTTAGCAAAAATCTCTGAAGCATATGAATACATTTGGCAATAGAAAAGGTTTTAGGGTCAGTCTCTTTTTGCTTTATCAGATACTCAGATATTATGGTGGGGAGTGGCAGTAAAACACTCAGATTTCAAATGCATTTTAAAATTGAATTATTGCTATATAAAGGCCAGACGGGGTCACATTTACTAGATAGTTCATTTTGGTTTTCCACCTCTGTGGTTGGGGTTAATTTAGCAATGCTATTTCTTGGTCAGTACTGTATTATAGTAAATAAAATGTATACCAATCTCACTATCCTTTCTTTTTAAAAATTAGAATAAGGCAAGGGCTACTAGCTTTGTCACCCTTGACCACCAGAGCTGTGCAGGCAAAACCCTGTATTGTAGGTGCAGGTATACTGGCAAAACTGCTTTTGCTGGGGGAGGGGAGGAAGACAGGAAGCTGGAATCAGCTGTGTGAGCAGAAGCTGAGTTTCGCTTGTATATTATATAGGGATACCCATACTGGCAAAGTGCTTCTAGTGTAGACCTGGCCTAAATTTTAATGCTTGTGAAATGAAGTCCATTGAATTTTCCCAGCTTATATAATACTACTTCACCTTTAGAAATGGCCCAAGGAGCAAACATCCACTGTTGTAAGTTTTTACACAACTTCCAGTAAAAACTAGGTGAGTCCAAGCTAATTTCACTTTTGAACTACATAGGAGTTGCACGTTCAAGGGGAAACTTGCTCTGACGTTAATGAGCTCTTCCTTAGAGGATGAAACCAGCCTGACTTTGACACCATGTGTCAACTAGGTTCCATGAAACATCACAGAGCCATGTAAAAATCTGCTTTGTAACATTTAGTTCTAAAGCAAGAACAACTCCTATTGACCTCAGTCACACTGGATTGACACTATTAAGTTGTTGGTACGTGACTGCTTATGAGTTACATGCACTAACAAAGGTAGACACACTGAAATATGAATACAGTGTGACCCTGTTTGGCAACAGATGCACGGATTCCAAGGCCAGAAGGGACCATTGTGATCATCTCATCTGACCTCCTGTCTAGCACAGGCCACAGAGATTCTCCAACATAATAGGATGTCTCGTGGAAGACTGGGCAGTTGCTCACTAAAACTGATTTTACAAGAGAAGGCATAGGACTTAGTCATGGACACCACCATCTACTTTATGAAGTGCTGTAACATTCACAGGTCTATAGAAATGTCACACTCCCTTTTACACTTTGTGAGCCAGTTGTTTTTCTATCTTACCATCAACAGCATGCAGGGAAGTGAGAGACTCTTCACTTTTAGCTGAGCGCAGGGTCCCGCTATCTCCTCTCCCACCTACAGAACCAAACGTAAAAGAAGCATTTTTATAATCTGCCATGTGCTCATGGCGTGAAGATAGATGGGTTTCTGCCAGCCGTACCACTCGCTCCAATCTAAGCAGCTTTTCTACTCTCCTACGTGCTCGCACAAAAGCTGCAGTCACAACTGTATGCTCTTTGTATCCCATAGCACAATTTATACTATTGGGCATTTCTACAGTGTCTTCCATCAAAAAAACAACAGAGGGTCCTGTGGCACCTTTGAGACTAACCTTTTCCATCAAAAAGGAGCTTTACCCACACAAGTGAATTAACAGAGGTGCCAAAGGTTAGGTGGTGGTAATATTCTCCCCTACAAAGGGAGAAACTGACAACGAACTGTTAATCTCTGCAGAGGGATGGGTTGGGAAGCAAACTGGCCATAGGTCCCCAGCCCTGATGCCTTTTGGGGGAGAGGGTGCAGGCTCATTTGAATCTGAAGTGGGAGGAATGGGTAAGGAGCCCCATAAGATGATGCCCCTTGATCGGGCAATGGCAATGTATCCCACTGATCCATCGGTGTAATTCAGAGTAGTCTGAAGACTGCTCTAACTTTCACCATCTACCAGTGGCTCCAAGGGCCATTACAGTAGCTGAGGATCACTGGAAGCTCTCAGCCCCTGTACTCTAGCAGCTGGAGAGAGGCATGGTAACCTCTATGTAAGCAAAGGATGCTCCTCTACCTGCTGTATCAGTTTGTGGTGGAAGCACAATGCAAAGCAGCCAAAGGCGGGGAAGAACTCGGGCTGCATATTTTGTGGGCACAGAATAAGCATTATCTTTGAAGTACCGGGGAAGTCTGTGGATACTTCTGAAACCACTGCCATGAAATATACAAGGGTTCCCTACTATGGCCAAGGTGGGACTTTCATCCCCTCTCTCTAATTTCATTTTATACTAAGGAAAATTTGCAAATCATTCAAAGTTACTGAAAACTATAAGGTGGTATTTTAAGAGGAGCTGGAGAGAGATACTAGATGGATATACATAAAAGGGGGTTGTAGGTAAGGGAGAGGCACATCTCTATCTACATCATATTACACACAGTCTCAGAGTCTAAATGCTTGTCTATATGTGGAAGTTTATGGGCATTACTATAGTAGTATAAACTCCCTTTTTTACTATGGAATGAGGGCCCTTTTCCAGGTTAGTTTATACTGCTCCCCAAGAGAGAGAAGCTAAACCAGAAAAACACACTCTTAGGCTACGTTTACACTACCCGCCTGAATCAGCGGGTAGAAATTGATCTCTCGGGGATCGAATTATCGCGTCTCGTCGGGATGCGACATTTGATCCCCGAATCGACGCTTGTACTCCACCAGGGGAGGTAGGAGTAAGTGCTGTCGACGGGGGAGCCGTGGAGGTCGATTTGCCGCCGTCCTCACAGCGGGGTAAGTCGGCTCCGATACGTCGAATTCAGCTACGCTCTTCGCGTATCTGAATTTGCGTATCTTAAATCTATCTCCTCCCCCCTGTAGTGAGGACGTAGCCTTATTGTGGAATAAGAGTTATACCTGTTTAGTAATGTCAGTAAACTTTCCCAAGAACACTGAGTTGTCAGTCCTGAATCCGTTGGGTTGTTTTTGTAACAATGACACCCCTGGATATGGTCTGGATCTAAAAGCATGAACCTCTACTGCCTCAGCTAAAGAACTCAGGTTCCATTAATGAAAGGCTGTAGTGGGCCATAATCCATGAATAGAGGTTTGAATCTAAGCACTGGAGGGGAACAGAGAAGCATACTAAGTGTGGGTTACTTTCCCAGCAGCAGCCTGTTTGCTAGGAACAAAGGGAACCCTACTCACCTGCCAGCGCTATGGCTTTCATTTCGGAGGGCTCACTTGGATTGCGCTGCAGTTTCCGCTTGGAGACAGAAGAGGATTTTCCCAGGTTGAAGAAGGAGCGCCAACTGCCAACAGGGGATTTCTTCATCTTGTTGGGCGGTCTTTTTCTGGAGCAAGAAAGCAGAAGGGGGTTTGCATTCAGGATGCGTTGCCAGTCACTTAGTCTTACCAACCAGACCTGATTCTTTCTACTCCTGGCATGCTGGCTTTGGCAGAGAATCTGGTGCTGAAACAAGGCTGAGAAAACTAGACATGTATATTTCAGCAGCAGAGAATATTTGTGCTTCTCTATCTGGAAAGGTCCAGTCCCAGAACTTGTGGGGTCAATTCCATTGAACAAAACTGAGCTCCTGTATAAAGGACATTGGTTTCCTTTTTGTAGCAGGGCCGTTGGAATGCTGTTCAGGTCTGGCGCCTTAAATTCCAAGTCTGAACCAAGAATGCCTCTTATTTTATACGCAAATGTACCTGTTCCCTTAATTATAACTAAACTAAACATAGCAGGAAAGGGATTTGAGAGAATTTGATTTGCATTATAAAAACTACTTGACCCCATACCGCATCTCCTAAGTCTCCAAGCACACGTGCATGAATCTGTGGTGGGACAGAGGGAGTCATATGGCCAGCTCACTCAAGGCATACAACAAACATATGGCTCAATTTACACCTCAGATGTCTCTGCATGTGTCCTGCTGCACCCTCATGGATACAGAACAACCCCCTCCCACTGGGGGTGGGAGGCGGACTATGTATTGCAAGCAAGGCTTGCTGAGGTCAAATGGCTGTAATCGTTAAAAGCCTGCTGAAACACACAGTGATGGAAAGTAAAAGACTCTACCTTTCAGATGGAAAGTCTATGACGGTGTGGAATTTCCCCTGTAATGCAGCAGGGCCTTCTCCCACTTCAATGTATTTACTGTCTGCCACTATAGGGGAGTTGATCTGGGCTTGCGTCCTTGCTTGTGCCTCCTCCAGGGTGAGCAGCTTAGTTGAGGGCGAGGACACGAGCAGTGATTTGGGGCGTGATAAGGAAGTGTGACCTGCAAATGAAAACCAGAGTCAAGGAAGAGAATCAGAGAGGAGCAGTAGGAAAAATAAGGCCCATGGATAGATTATAGCATTTCCTGAGCCCTTGGAAACCCAAGAAAAGGCCAACATAGCTTCTATTAGTTCTGCCATAATGGGTGTGTGTGTGTGTGTGTAACAGTGGAATTAATAATTGGCAAAGTCTTATAGGATGTCATTGGGAGGGAGAAAACCATGAGGATTCTGTATCAATTACTCTAGAAGCCTACAGGAACTGATCTCCATTCTAGAGGTGTTTGCTTTTAACCATCTCTGAATTCTAGGGCTAGAATATTTTCAGTTCTCCTATAGGCTGGTACAAAACCCTGTACAGAAAGGTGTCTGTTTTCTTTCTAATTGCTGGTTTTACTTGCACTCACCAACCTTGGTTCTAGCTCAGAGTATGGGGGGGAATGGTTAGTTCTAAACATTTTAAATAGGAGTGATTTAAGTCATACATACTAGTTGCAAGCATATTTGTAACATTTTAAATAGCTCCCAACAAATACTAGGACAGAGCGTAATAAACTAGGAGCTGGACTGTTTTATGGCTGTAGTTGTTTTTCCCCTTTTTCTTTATTGCTACTTAAATAAAGTTTTGGGTTTTGTTTCTTTAAAGTGAGTTAAACACTTTTTTTTTTTAAAATAAGATAAAATTACTTCCCAGGACTACAACCCTGTATGTCAACTTTCCTTGCAGAGGAACCTGTTACAACAGAGCTAGTTGATAGAGTGGTTTAGTAAATCATATGCAACCCTGTTACGATAGCCCTCCTGCGCTTATGAGTATGAATTTTGCCAATGTTAACATGATTAGCCCTTGCCAGCTTACTGAACACCACAACCCTGCATAAAATGTGCATGTAGGCCCTTGTCTGCACTGCTCTTTGAGACATGTTTAAAAGTTATTCTATGCTGAACAGTGGCCCAATCCCCACACTGGCCCAATCCCCACACTGGCTTGGAAAAATGGTATAGAAAACATGTCCTAGCTCAGGCTGATCAGCAGTGGTCACTCAAATCATGTTAGAAACAGTCTTCAGTATCACCTAAAGAGATTCTTGCCTGCATATTTATACCTGCCTGGAAATTTCTACCACAAGCTTATGCTCCAATACTTCTGTGGCACCTTATAGACTAGGGGTAGGCAACCTATGGCACGTGTGCCAAAGGCGGCACGCGCGCTGATTTTCAGTGGCACTCACACTCCCCGGGTGCTGGCCACCAGTCCAGGGGACTCTGCATTTTAATTTAATTTTAAATGAAGCTTCTTAAATATTTTAAAAACCTTATTTCCTTTACACACAACAATAGTTTAGTTATATATTATAGACTTCTAGAAAGAGACCTTCTAAAAACGTTAAAATGTATTATTGGCATGCGAAACCTTAAATCAGAGTGAGTAAATGAAGACTCGGCACACCGCTTCTGAAAGTCTATAACAGGGGTCGGCAACCTAACAGGACTCTGTCGCTTTTTATAGATCCAGACTAACACGGCTACCCCTCTGATACTTGACACCTAAAGAGATGCACACTTGAAGCACTAGTAATGTGTACACTTCCATCAGGAGGTGTGACTGCAGCTTGTGTATACACACTCAAGCTAGATCCTGGGTACATACTGGAGCTGGCTTGAGTAACGGCACTAGTGATGCCTCAGCAGCATGGCCGGCAACACAGACTGTACAACCCCACCCAGGACACAGTGTATGTCCTCAAGCTGCCATCTTGTATGGCTGCACTGGTACCATTGTTCAAGCTAGCTAGATCAAACCTAACTCAGATATGTCTACATGTGCTGTAATCATACCTGCCGAGTGCAGTGCAGACAGCCCCTTACAGGATGCTACATGCTGTCTCGCTCCTGTAAAATGTTCCTTGAGCTTTGCTACTACCGTATGACAAGCCCCAGCATCTTGCTCGCCATTGAGACACATTGCTGAGAGCAACCAACAAATCAAAACAGAGACTGGTTTGCTAATTGGTAAATTAAACACAGACCATTTTGAACTCAGATAAACATGCTGAGAACTTGAGCCAAATAATTGTCTCCCCCTGGAAGAAAACAGCCTGGACCAGGTATAATTAACACTGAAAGATCAGCTAGAATCATGGTGGAAATATGCATGTATCGCTCAACTAGGGCTCTTATCGTAACAGCTGAGCAAATCCCTCACTCCTACTGCTTTATACTTGCCTCTTGGGTGGACAGCTGGACTGACAGCAAATCTACTACGCTGAAGACAATGAGGCCCTAACACGGAAATGGAAAGCATCAAATACACTGGCAAACAGCTTAACTCTGCCCATAGTTAGTGACAACTGCATTGAAAAAGCCCATTTTGTACTAAGGATGAGCTACATTAAATCAGCTACTTGATATTTTAATATCTATTAGATACATGTATGTTCAATCCCCATGATGTATTACTAACAAATGGAGTCAAATTCCTCCCTGGTGTAACTTTACTGACTTCACTGGGGAGATAGCAGGCATTTGCAAGAAATGGGAATTTTAGTTTTGCACTGTGACCATTTTCTGCACCAAGAAAAGCCTTCACAGACTGGACTCGTTGTGTTTTGGTGTATCACACAGAGTGAATGCAGAACTCATCTGTCCAAGTGGAGCTATACCTTTAAGGAATCAATACTGGATTATCATCTCTGCTGAACTGTAACTTTGTCTAAAATCTGTGTGGAGCGGTTAGCAGTGATGATACATTTTACAGGCTAAACAAATTAGTAATGCTTTAATCATTCCAATGCCCTGTACAATATGGTTCAGTTCATTGCTAGGCCCTCCAACCTCATTGGGTGCCTCGTAGCCTCACCCCATAGGTCGGTGGTTCTCAACCTTTCCAGGCAACTTACTGTGCTCCTTTCAGGAGTCTGATTTGAGCCCCGAGTGGGTAGGGCTTGGGCTTCCGCATGTGTCTTAAGCTTCAGGAGGGGCCCTGCCTGCCACCCTCTAAGGCCAGCCCTGCACTTGAGACCCTCCTAAACCCATCCCACAACCCCCCATGTTGAGAAACATTGATAGTATATAGAGCAGTATAAACAAGTCATTGTATGAAATAATAGTTTGTACTGACTTCACTAGTGCTTTTTAGGTAACCTGTTGTAAAACCAGGCAAATATCTGGATGAGTTGATGTACCCCTGTTTGAGAACCACTGCCAAAGGTGGGAACTGGCCACTAGTTACAAGAATATGGGTAGAGTTGTGTGGCTAACAAGTCAGAGCCACGCTAATGAATGCCTGCAGGCTCCATGGAAAATGGACCCTTTAATGTTTAAGATTTAAAATGTTTCTTATTAAAAGTGGGGCCCAAAATTTCAAATGTGGGTGTCTAAAGTTAGGCACCTACTACAGTGGCCCCATTATTAGAGGTGCTGAGCACCACCTCTTCCCACTAGGGTCAGCGGGAGCGGTGGCTACTCAGTATGTCAGCGTGCCACACTTTCAGCACATAAGCTTGAAAATGCTGGCCTTGATGGCAGGAGTATGTACCATACTGCACAAGCCTGTGTTGCAAAGACAACTTGAAGGGAGGAGCATGCAGGAGTGAAAACTTGGTAATAAAGCCCCTTAAAGATTATCACAGACCTTCCACAAGGGAAAAGCTACAACTGTGCCAAGACAGAGAAACATACGTGAATCACAGGAATAAAGAGCAGTAATTGTTGATGTCAAATTATTAGGCCCAATTCTACAGAGCACCCTTGATTCCTATTGACGTCAATGGGAGAGGAAGGTTGTCAAGACCCCCAAAACTCAGGCCACATCTATCAACTTTAGGCACCCATCCCTGAAAATGTTGGCCTTTTGTTTTTACTGTAAACACTATTCCAAACTTCTACTGGAGAGGCTAGAGTTTTTCCTAAAATCTTCCCCTCATTTTGCTACAATTAAACCCCTCAAAGAATGTACATACCTGCCCCGTCTCGTATGACTGAGCTGAGTTTGGAGCTGAAGAGGACATCAACGTGATTCAGGATAAATTCCACCACCACGGACTGGATTCGGACCTCCATGAAGGCAGCTGTTCCACTGAAACAGGCAGACTCTATCTGTTTCGATCTAAGGAAATGCATGGTGGATTAAACTTCAATGTAAATTCACCATGGGTATGGGCTCATTGAGCATACGGACTTGCACTGCTGCGACCAGGTATATACCACCACTTAGGGCAGGTTCCATAAGGGATCCAGATAGCGCTTTAAGGACCAGATTCTCTGCTGGTGTAACTCCCTTTGTTTTCAAAGAGCTGGAGAAATCATCACGCTGAATTTGGTGCTGTGATGACTTCAGTCTAGATCTGACTCGATGTCAATAGCAACAGTGTCCCCCTAGTGGAGGGAGGAGCAGCTGTTGCAGGCCCAGACTGAGGTGAGTGATAGAGCTGCATGTCGAAGGCTTGCCTGTTTTGTCCCCTTCCCTCCATGTGCACTTGAAGTTGACAATGCAATTACATGAACAAGCTCACTGTAGCCTTTTAAATAAACTTTTCCCCATGAGCTAGGAAAATCTCCAACTAGCCCACCAACATTCAAAAGTAGCCTTAACCAAGAGAAAATCGCCAGGCAGAAGAAACTGGCTCACACACGTTAACTGCCCATGAGGGACTCTCTGACTCAGATATCTCAGGATGGTAATTGGATAGTCCAGAAACTAGCACAATAAAACAAGGAGGAGGGAAGGGGGGGGGGGGGGTGGTTGTTTTGTGTTTTAAGTAAGGTTTTGAAATTAGTGATGGCATTGTACGATTGTCCCTCTGGAATCTCCCATGTCAAAGTTTATCCAAGGGTCTGGCAAGATCATTTACATATGTCTGAAACCTACTAGAGGTGCTGGGGGCGCTGCTTCACCTCCTGGCTTGAAGTGATTTCCATCATATATAGGGTTTACAGTTTGGCTCAATGGCTCTCAGCACCCCTGAAACCTACTAGTGTATATATCACATCCCAGTGCAGCAGTCTGTCTAGTTTGATGTCAGTGGTGCCACAGAATGGAACCAGTTTTCCTGCATGACCAAAGGAGACAGTATCCACGTCTAACCGAGGGAGAGAAAAAGTAGGCCTGATTCTCCATTCATTTACACTACTGCAAATAAGGAGTAATTCTGTCAAAATCAGTGGAGTTACAATGGTGAAACAGGCCCAGTGGGCCCACAAGGCCAGCTGCTGTAGTTCCACTGACATCAATGAGAATGATGCTAGTAGAAGACCTGGCCCAACATGTCCAGTCTCAAAGCACTTTCTCTGGAAAATCTCCCACTGAAAAACCCATAGCAGTTGTGCCTGAATAAGAATTGAAGAATCAAAACCATAGGGGTTTTTCTGGGTGTTGACATTTAGCATCCTCTTGGGAACATAGCATGAAATAACCTCAGCATGCAGTGTTTACTTGGCAGAACAGGTTTGAAGCGTGTTTCAAATGTAAAGGTGAGAGAAAATCCAAGAGAAGTACCTTAGTAGGTTTGGCGCCCAGACAATTGCTAAGTTCTTGGTATGCATGTTTGTGATGGAGCAGTAATCTGCTAGATGAGCCAAGTGCCTCATTAGGAACTCCAGTGTCCTGAAAAATGAGAACGAGATGCAAAAATCTGTTAACCGATAGGCAAACATTCAACCCCCATTAGCAAGCCTTGCTGCAACTGGCCGCACAGAAAAACACAATGAATTAATTGGTATTTGCTTGGAAGCAACAGGAGGAATGATGTGCCCTAAGCAAGACAAAAACGTTGCCTCAGGCAGATAATTACAGCAGGGTCTCCTGACTGTCAAATTGAAGAAACATATGCACTTGTTAGATTTAACAGAACACCGGGGGGGGGGGGGGGGG